>NC_092413.1:76902102-77211744 GCF_040894005.1 Engystomops pustulosus | reverse complement strand
TTTTTGCCATCTTCTGACGCTAATAACTTTTTCATACTTTGGCGCACAGAGATGTGTGAGGGGTCATTTTTTGTGAAATGAGGCGACGTTTTCATTGCTACCATTTTGAGGTCTGTGCGACATTTTGATAAATTTTTTATGTTATGTAAAAAGGTGTAAAAGTCGCATTTCGGACATTTGGGCGCCATTTCCCGCCACGGAGGTCACCGCCGGCCGTAACCGTTTTTATATTTTGATAGATCGGGCATTTTGGGACGCGGCGATACCTAATATGTCTTTGATTTTTACTGTTTGTTATGTTTTATATCCGTTCTAGGGAAAGGGGGGTGATTTGAACTTTTAATATTTTATTAATTTTTTTTATTTTTTAAACTTTTTTTTTTATTTTTTTTTTCACTATTTTTTAGACCATCTAGGGTACATTAACCCTAGATGGTCAGATCACTCCTACCATATACTGCAATACTACAGTATTGCAATATATGGCATTTTTGCAGGTCATACATTACAATGAGCCACTGGCTCATTGTAACGAACCTGCATAAACCATGTAGCCTCGTGTCAAAATAAGACCCGAGGCTACCATGGTAACCGATCGCCGCCCCCCGATGACGTTCGGGGGCGTGGTGATCGAAAAAAAGATGGCGGCGCCCGCGAGCCGCCGACTTTGCCGGCGGCGTTTAGAGGGTTAATAGCCGCAATCGGTGCAAGCACCGACCGCGGTTATTAGCGGTGGGGGTTTTGTGCAAAATGCAAAAACCCCCACCTCTGTATGAAGAGGACTCAGCCCGTGAGCCCTCTTCATACATCCCTTATACCTCTGCGCCGTAGAGCTACGGCGCAGAGCGTTAAGGGGTTAATTATAATCCCTGAATGCGCTCACTAATTGATACATCATCCCTGATGCTTCCTTTATTGCTGTGTGCATATTCTCTGTGCACTCTGTAAGATGTTTGTCTGAACACTGATAAATAGGAGGGATTTTCAGCAGGAGATTATAAATCATCTTGCTGCCACCCTTCTCCCTCTCTCAGACGAACAAAAGAAAGGCTGCTATTAGGATGGACTGAAGGAGTGAGAAACCGGTAGAGTAGAGATACAAAGTGCTGCATGCGAATAACAGGGAAAGGCTTAAGCTCTCATAGGAGGCAAAGACACAGGTACATATACATGCATGTCTAATGGAAGAGATTTATTTAAAAGTGGACAAACCCTTAAAAGAAAATCTACAATCAAAATCCATCATGATAAACCAGGTACAATTACCAGAGTTTGTTTACACAACTGTGATTAGTGAGCATTAAATCTTTCAGTTCTCTCCCTGGCTATAGTAGGTTATGAGCATTAATTTTAGTTTATGTGTCAGATTATTTTTCTTATGTGTCAGCTTATAGAGAACCGGTCATCAACAACAGACACATATGAGGGCTTAATACAAGAAGTCTTTTCCGGCAGGTGGTCATGGCAAGGCTGCCAAAAAAATCTAGAAAAGTATACTTACCCTTCTCCTGTGTCCCTTTTGTGCCTCCGGTCTTCTGCAACATTGCCCTATGGAAGTTCCAAAGACAAAAACTGGTGTGACCCAAAGCAGGGTGAGTACAGATACTTTTTTGTTTTGCCACCCCTGGCCCAACTCCACATGAGTTTTCCAGAATACTAGAAATCAATACAAGTCAAATCAATACAACCTGAGTGTAGCACCAACATAAAACTATGGATGTGACAAAAAAATATTATCATGCTGCTATGCACATGCTAACAGAAATTGCAAAAAAAAAAAACAAAACAAAGAAAAACACAATAGCTGCATCTAAAGCTCTTCAGGCCTTAGTTAGCATGTTAGGCCCAGTTCACATTTTTAAAAAGTAGTCAATTGCTTGAATCAGTTGCTGTCACAAGTAATGCTTTCACTCTGCTTAGAAACTGAATCAAAGCACACGGGGGCGTGGCATGGGCCGGTCGCATATGCGTTTCTATAGAAATGCATACGATCAGTAACCTGCACCCTGTGTCTTGCACTTAGACAATACAAAACACTGGTGATGGTTACCAATTTCATGTGTTTCGATAGACACACATATGCGATCAGGTTGTGGCACACCCCCGTGCACTTTGAGTCAATGATAAAGCGCTACGTGTGACAGCATCCTTATTGGGAGCCAAAACCAGCTGCACTCAGAACAGTGTCCGGGAAGATCTGGTCTCCCTGGACACTGCATGAACGTACTGCAGCATGCAGAACACAACTGTATGAAGCACGCAATGGTGTAACTAGGAGAGGCTGGGCCCCATGGCAGACTTGTGCAATAGGCCTCCCTGTCCCTTAAAAAATGTATGTATACATATTTGTACACACATTATATATCAAGGCAGGCAGCAGGATAGCGAAGTCAGGAACAGAAGCGGGGTCACAATAGGAATTCCCAATACACGTGTAGCATCAGGAACAAGCTTTCTCTAGAGCACTAGGAGTAAAGATCCGGTGGGGCTTGCAGGAAGAGGCCGGAATATATAAAAACCTGGAATAGCTAGAACAAATTAACGCTCCGCTGGCCCTTTAAATCGCAAAAAGCCGGCGAGCACGCCCTAGGACAGTGGTGGCGAACCTATGGCACTGGTGCCAGAGATGGCACTCGGAGGCATTTCTGTGGGCACACGGGTTGTCTCCCAGGCACAGAGTTTGCCAGACGTGTCATCTTCCTGCAGTCTCGGGCAGTCCAAGTAGTGCCCTGCTATTGTAAAGTGACCCATCCTGTGCTGCTTGGTCCTGTCCAAAGAGTGAAAAAGGTGTCGGATTGGAGCTCAAAGATTCTGGTAGCAATAAGTTTGTTACTGCCTAAATTGCTGTGTTGGCACTTTGGAAAAAGCTAGTGGTTTTTGAGTCTCCCTTTGGGCACTCGATCTCTAAAAGGTTCACCATCACTGCCTTAGGAGGTGGAGACCCACCTGCCTGATTGCTGGAGGCAGTGCTGGAGCTCGAAGAGGTCAGTGAGGCCGCGGCACACATGAGGTGGCACATGGAGGCATGCACCTTTGACCAGAGAGAGAGGTCCAGCTGCAAACACTGTAAATCCGGGAAGTATGGCTCAAACAAGTTAATTGTTGGAAGAGTTGGTTAAAACTGTCCCGGCCGGATTTATATGGAATGGATTTGCAGGCTGGTAGTGGGGCAGTCCATTCCACCTCCATGTTTGGCTAGGTCATGTTTTAGGTTGCTGAGCAACTTGGACACAGATGGTGGGAGCAGCCTAATCAGGCTGGATAAAGCTGCTGAGCAGAGCTGAGAGAGTTGGGCTCTGAAAAGGAGGTTTGGCAGAGTGCACACAGCCCTGACTTCCATGACTGGAACCAGCAATGTCCTTGCAGGTGACTTTTTATGTTAGGTTTTGTTTATGTTTGATGCCTGTATGTGATGGCTGTTTCATGTTGTACCTGCTACTTGAATAAACGCAGGCAAGACCTGTTTTGGACTGTACCTTGGTGTCACTGTCTCCGCTACCACGGTCTCTACTGGGCCAAATCTCCCACAACATGTAGGATGTGGAAGGGACAAGTGAGGGGAGGAAAGGGTGAGCCAAAGATTGTCATCAAATAAACTGATTTTATAAGAATTTCCCGCCATTTCAAAGCCTTTTTTATAATGGTTAGCCCTTATGGCTGCCGCCAGGGGCTCCATTGCCAGGGCAAATAATGCCAGTGACAACGGACACTCCTGATGGGTACGTCTTTCTCTGTGTACAGGAGTTAGCATGGTAGTGGGTAATTTTAAATCTGCCACTGGGTATCATATAGCAACTTTAGAGATATGACAAAGGGCGCTTGAAATCCGAACTTTGTCAAGACTGAGAACAAATAGTCCCAAGAGTAGTTCTGAACTGAATGTATTAGGTTTAGAACTCTTCAAACATTGTCTGGAGCTGCCTTGTGGGGATGAATACCACATGGTCTCCATTTATCAACTGTGGGAGTAGTTGGTTAATTCTGCGGGCCGTGCATATGGATATTTTAAAGGGCTTTCCCAAGTTAGGCCCTATCTGCAGGATAAGCCACATCGGGACCCTCCATACTCGTGATCTGTAGGGGTCTCATCACGATAGGGTCTAACTTGTTTCATGGGAAGAATCCTTTAAATAATTCTCCATGAATAATACAGTAACTATTTGTTCTTAAAATTACCATTTTCAACAGAAGTCAACCTATTGGATTCATTCTGGCCATTTTCTTGATCATGACCCACATGGTTAGAGGCCAAACTTGCCCACTGGGATACCCAACGTTTTCTGCCTGATACATCCAGAACATCCTAAAAATAGACAAAAACAGCATTAAATAAATTGAAAAATAACACTTGTAAAGTTATTGATTCTATTTCTGATTTATTGTATAAAATGTATTGTATTAAATGTATATTGCAAGTGCATACAAATAAAAAAAACTTTGGCAGATATTTTCTAAGGCTAGAGTTTTGAACTCCAGCCTACATCCCCCACAACGCCGGCATACTGCAGCCTCATAGTAAATACATAAAAGTGTGGCCCGTTTTTCCCTTCTCCACCAGGATTCAATGATTTAGAACAAGTAAACCTGGTCTAAATATCAGGAACATTCTCTGTGGTTTTTAGGAAAAGATTTAAGTCAATTTGATGGACTGGGATGTTCATGCCCCTGCCGCCAACCATTCGGCTCAAAGACCCATTACACTCAAAGTGGGCGGTAAGATTTAAAATCAGCTGAAACGCTGAAAAAAATTTGCTTGGCTTGCACCCATGTGCCTTGGTCTCCTAAGCAACCCACCACAAAAACGCTGCATATACGGTGAACAACACCATATGTAGAATGTCACAAACCCCACACAACGTAGTCCAAATATGGATTGCACAGGGAACCATACAAATTAGCCCACTTACGCAAAATGGCATCCTTACACTAATTCCTACTTCCTTAGCACACAGCACACCCAATCAACTCAATTCTCCTGTCAGGGAAACCAAACACATCTGTATCCCATACCAGGACCGCACACATACACCCAGATACACACTCTTCTATAACTACTACTAACACTCATGGCCTATAGCTACTACTAGCCCACAGACACACACAAGGTAACACAGCTTAGCGGTAATTCACCTCTCCAGAGATATGGGAACATATAAAACACAGTAAAAAAAATGACAATTTAATATGCAAAATAGCTACCATTTCACCATTACAAAAATGGTGAAATAACAGACGTACATAAAAGCAAACAGTAAGATAAAAGGGATAAAATAAAGAAAAGATAGACCTCTTGCAAATTGGATTGCCATAGAGATCCACGGTGGATGAAAAACCTTGGACTGGCCTGCAAACTCAATGCATCTCCATGGACAGACAAGAATTGAATGGTGGTGTAATACTTTTAGCTAACCACCTAATCCACCCCCTTGGTCATGTGAGAGGAGCGTGGCTACCCCTCAAGGTGGAAAGTTGTGGACATATTTCCAAATTATGTCATATCTTCTCACATGGGTTAACTGAGAAGATATACCCGCCACATTTCCCAGCATGAATTAACAAATATAACAATACCAAACATCATCATGAAATGTCGGCCCAATGGTCTAATAGCCATTTTCTTGGCTCCCTTACTCCGAAATCCTTGGTGCTCGACACCCCAGGACTATTAGAGGATGCTGATTGCAGATTGGTTAATCAGAAATTGAAATATTTGATTTAGAACTGTTTTCTTTAAAGTATAATTCTGCCATATCCTCACGTAGCCATTTTATGTCACATGGCTGGCGTTAAATGCAAGCTGGAGTCATGACCTCTGGCTCAATTAATATTCTATTGAAGGGATAGAGGAAACCAATTACCAATTCTATGGATGAGGACATGAAACTCACAGTGGGGGCAGTTGGTCTACGGACCAGGTGCTAATTATTTTATCTCATAAGGGCTAGTTGATTCCCCTCCACACACAACTGGCAAAGAGGGGGCACTCCAATCCGTAATTTATGACATAGACCTCTTTTTTTTGTACTCCCATAGACTTCTATGGAGAGATCATGCTGCAAAAACATAAAAAAAAAACACGTTCATTTTTTTTTCATTGAGGCCAGACGGCCAGTTCACAGTGCGTTGAGAAATATGGTGACTAAATATATAGCCAAATTTCCTATTAAGTCAATGGGGCCCTTTTTTAGGTTAAAAAAAAAAAAACGGTTGTGTGCATGAGGCCTAAATTCAAGGTTTTTTAAAATATTTAGGCACGTGAAGTAAAATCAGTTTTAATCTACTGGTCATTATAGACAATATTGCCAAATTTAAACTGGAAAGGGGCCATCTTATTAATTTTTTTTAATAAGTCACTTATAGTTTGTAAATTTGCGCCTGTACAAAAGACGCAGATTTTTGAGCAACCAGTTCTAATTTTATTCCTACAACAGCAGGAAGCCAATTGATGGCCGCACCCCAACAAGTGCGTGCCGGCTCTGTAAAATTTAAAGGGCAAGCGCTCCACTAATTGGCGCTGGCCAGCTGCATGCCTTAATAAATGGATGTTTATGCTTCCATGCCTGAGAGAAAGCTGTATTCCAAGGCCTCTGCGTTTATTCAGATTTCCCGTTGTGACCTTGATTCCGTTCCTGACTCTGATTCTGTGCTACCTGTCTCGACCTCTTGCCTGTCCCTGACCACGAGTTTGCGTCACGATTCTGAACTACGCCTTGGCCGCCACCGCAGGCAAAGTTGCACCTGTGGAATGACCTGGTGGTACCATGCCGCAGCAAGTCCAACCTGCTTTGCGGTGGGCTCTGGTGAAAACCGGGTACCACTTAGACTCCGATCCCAGGTGTCGGTTTACATCAGCGCCCGCGGTGGTACAGGGGATCCACTACCTCTGCCAGATTCATGAAGAATGTGCACTACAACCTGCACACTTAACAGTACAGTTTTCACTGTTTTTATGAATGTGGGCCATTGTGTATGAAAAAAAAAATAACACGGATAACTTTTTCACTTTTTTAGTAATTTTTTGCTAGATAAGCTGACGTTTTTATTACTACCATTTTAGGTCTGCGCGACCTTTTGATCATTAATTAAATTTTTTATGTGATGTAAAATGGTGTAAAGGTGGCTTTTTGAACATTTGGGCACCATTTTCTGTTCATCACGGGAATATCCATTTTTATATTTTGATAGATCTGGCATTTTTGGAAGCGGCAAAACCACATCATGTTTGAAATTTTTTAAATATTTATTTTTTTCAGTTCTAGGGAAAGGGGGTATATTTGAAGGGTTTTTTTTTAATGTTTTTTGTTTTCACTATTTGTTTTAGACCCTCTAGGGTAATTTAACCCAAGACCGTCTCCTACCATTTTTACACACTAGAAACAATCTGTAGAAACCAAAACAGCCTCAGATTTTAAAAACACCCGAGGCTGTCATGGAAACAGACTGCCACCCTATGATGACTTCAAGAGGAACGACAATCGAAAACAGGATGGCGGCACCTATGGATTTTGAATGCCGCAGCCGGCAATCAAAGGGTTAACTATCATTTTTCTTGTTGAAGTTTCATCAGCTTCGTATGAGTTTTCTGTCAGATTTTGTGTAGTGTCATTTTTTCATTTTTTCCTGAGTGAAAAAAAAAAAAGTTTAATGTGATCTATAGCAATGGATGAGTAAAAAATGCACTATGCTTGTATTTGTCTTAGGGCTCAATGCATTTTTGATGTGTTCCCATAGACTTCTATAGGGCATTTTTCCCCACGTGAATTGCAAAAGTAAAGAATGCTGAGAGTTTCACGTATGTTAAAAAAAAAGTACAGGTATGTGCTGAAAAACACCATTAACTACAATGGGGCATATTTATCACAGCTTGGCATACAAGATCGCAAACATTGGCAATACCTGGTGCACAGCAAGGAATTGAGACTATTTTCCCACTAAAGGCCACTTCCCCAACAAGTTGGAATATAGAAGCGTTAAGTGGGCTGTGCACAGCATATAGACTGTGTCAGCCAGGAGCTGCTATAGATGTCTGTCAGCGCAGCCGGACATATCAGGAGGCATGTGGGCCGCAGACAACAGATCATGTGCTGTTCTGTGCGCCCTGGCTGAGCACCCCTCTCCCCGCCTATGTCAATTAAAAGACTAGCTGGATAGCATGAAACACAATTCAAGCGCATTGGGGAGCTTGAATTGAACACTGATGCCTTTATAGCTAAAGATTTTATGTTTTAGAACAGTGGTTCTCAACCTGTGGGTCGGGACCCCAGCGGGGGTCGATCGACTAAAACCGGAGGTCGCTTAAAGCCATCAGAGCCGCAATTTTACTGTTTTTTTACTGCGAGTTGCATGGTTTGGGGTCACCGCAACATGAGGAACTGTATTGCGGGGTCACAGCATTAGAAAGGCTGAGAACCACTGTTTTAGAACAAGCAACACATATGTTGCAAGTTGATACTGAATTTTAACGCATCATTGGTACAGGCTGCTTTACTTACTACTGATTTATTCATTTAGAAACACGCTGCTGGCTACGAGCGGTTATGGCGCCCTCTTCAATACTGCAAAGGAGGAAAATATGTTTTGCAGGATTGCAGCCCGCGCCGTCACTACTCAGCAGGACACATGATTCAGTGATGACACAGACAATACCCAACACTTGCTTCATTTGTTTGTGCAGCTACCAGACTGAGCCTTGCGTCCTTACTATGCTGCTCCACTGTGAAAAAAAATGGGCAATACCCCTGTAGAAAACAAGAAAGCCCTAAGCAGCCAAGGTTAACCCTTTAACAACCAGGCCCTTTTTCAATTGTGAAATTTAATTTTTCACTTTCAACATTCAAAAATCTATAACTTTTTAAATTTTTCATGTAAAGAGCTGTATGATGGCTTGTTTTCTGCTTAACAAATCGCATTTCACAGTGATGGTATTTAATTTTCCATGCCGTGTGTTGGGAAGCATGAAAAAATTCCAAATGCAGTATAATTAGTAAAAAAAAAAAAATCACATTTGCGCCATTTTCTTGTTAGCTTGGTTTTTATGGCTATCACTTTGCGCTTTAATTCACATGTCTAATTAATTTAAAAAAATTAAAACCTTCTGTACAAAAAAAAAAAAATCTTTATTTTGCCACCTCTTGGCACTAATAACTTTTTAACATTTTCATACTTTATTGTATGGAGCTGTGTGACATGTAATTTTTTGCAATATGAGATGAGGTTTTCATTGTTACCATTTTGAGGACTGTACAGCCTTTTGACATTTTTTATATGTTGCAAAATAGTAGAAAAGTGGTGTTTTGGGCATTATTTTCCATTATTGTAAGGTTATGTGACCATAACACAGTCGTTCAGTATACTGTAATGTATGTGTAACACCAGAAAAAAAAAAAAACACTCTTGTCCCTGTGACCACTGTATGCTCTAAATTTTGGTTTGCTGATGGGAGTAAGGATTAACAAAACTTCACTGAAGACTCAGATTAATCAAATTACCAGCAACCAAAGATATCTGTTCAGAGAGATCTGCTTGTTACTTGGAGTCAATTGTAAGGGGTGGAGCTAAAACCATCAACTTAAAGGATGACGTCTTTACAAGAACCACTATAGCAGTGATGGCAAACCTTTTAGAGGCCGAGTGCCCAAACTACAACAAAGACCCGCTTATTTATCGCAAAGTGCCAGCACAGAAATGTAATTTGTGATTTATACTCCCTTCTCTGTCACAGTTTTCATTGATACCAGCCCCTGAGGACACCAATAAAGCAGAAAATAGTCCCAGGTAGAGCTGTCACTTTAAAATAGCTCTGTGCACAGCAAGTCCTGGGCTGTCTGGGACTGCAGGAAGATACCTGGAGTCCTCTCTGGTGATGGCCTGAGTGCCCACAGAAAGGGCTCTGAGTGCCACCTCTGGCACCAGTGCCATAGGTTAGCCATCACTGCACTATAGCATCCAGAGGTGGACAAGCAGCCAAGAACAGTCTGTTCATAGTGGGTGATGTACAACACTACTGTATGCAGCTCTTCCTTCATAGTCCAGCATAAAGGTCTTTTACGATTGTGAAGAATTCAACATTGTAAATACCCTATAAGATAGTATGATGCCTGTGTACCATGCTTCCCAGGCTGCACTGGTGCTGGATAATATTAAAATATGTACAGACTTGTATATATATACTTATGTGTGTATATATATATATATATTTCTTAAAGATTTATAAAACCATAAGGTGGCAGACATGTAAAAGTATATTTCAGGTCTGTGATATTTATGCTTATGCAGATGAAAACCAACCAAAATATTTCTATGGGCCTAGCAGAGTTTAACCCCTGCATTACAAAGTTTTTGCAAGTCATTAGAACAAGCTTTGGCAGACTTAATTAGTTTGAAAATCAGGAAAGAAAAGCAACAGAGCCACAGCAAGGTTGTTCCGTTTTGGATTTGGAGTTGATTTCCAGCAGTTGTGTATTTCTTTAAACTTAAAGAGGACCTGTCACCCCCAAAACCATTTCCACACCAAATTAGCTCCTCCTCATCCTGTCACCAGCCCCCTGATGAATACGGCCGACTGCTAGGGAACTTGTACGGTGATCCGACCTCTTATTTGATAAGAGGTCGGATCGTTTAAAACAAAGTATAAAAACACAAATTTTAATAAAAATTCTATAAATATAAAAGGGGCAGGGGACAGGATGAGCGGAGCTAATTTGTTGGGGGTGTTTTTCCAGGGTGACAGGTTCTCTTTAAGATGTAAAGCCCTCCAAAACTCACAGAACACCTGTTTTTACATTTTTTTTTTTTTTTAGAATGAGTTGATTTGTATTTTTCCAAATGCAACACATGTCTTATTATAAGACACCTCCTGAATTTAAACATACCGGTAACTGAAATAAATTTTTAATAATTTAATAAATTAAAAAACTTTCCCAATCGTCAATATCAGAAAATATAGTCATTTAGTCCAGTCCCTTACTGAGAGAATTTGCTACATATATACACAGCTCAGCAATATACACCCATATACACACACTACACTGCAAAAGCCTGGCTAATCAAAAATAATTTGAATTGTCCTTCAACAAGGTGGTATTTGTGTCTCTCTTGAATTATATACTATGCTGTAAAATAAACACAGCTTTACTACATATACAAAAACAAAGCACTGCTACATACACACACAGACCTGCTAGACACAGTGGGGCACATTTACTAAGGGTCGCCCTGTGCACTTTTGTTGGACTGTGCACATACTTCATGGCCACAACAACTTGCACAGGTCTTTAAGCCGTCGGACAGTCTGACTGATTCGGACCGAGCGTTGTTTTTGACTTTCAAAATGTGCTGCACGCCCTACGTTAAAGGTGCACCACAAAAAAGATGTTGAACTCCGTCAGACCAGTGCGGGGAAGCGACAGATTCATGATTTCTGCCGCACGATCTTAATGAGGATCTTAGTGAAGATTTCTGCTTTCCCCAGAGATGTGATTTTGGTGAGTTTTCACCTTTTTAATTGATTTTATTTACCTTTTGTTCAGTTTTTTTGTATTGATAATGAATATCTATTAAATGACATGTTACTTTGTTTTTTGTTGCATGTGACTTTATGTAGCATGTTATAGGTGTTCTCATTTACTTTGAGCAGTCCTGGTCCTAAGTTTCCTTACCCTACCCTGCCTGAGACTAGTACACATTCTTTGTCTAAACCAGTTAACCACCATTTTTACAGTGTTTATTTTGAGACCTTAGTCTAGGTTACCATAAAGAGAAAGATGCCCGACTCTTCTGTGTTGAGTCTAGCTGATTCTCAGATGTTTAATGACCACAATCCACTAAGGGTTGGTGAGGAAGAGAGCTGGTGTCATCTCAGCCCTGTCCCCACATACCACTGAGGAGCGCTGTTGAGTTTGCTATCATGGATAGGTATGCCAAGTATAAAAACCAATTGAGATGTGGCATCAGCAGGGCCTAATTGGCTGTGTGTTAACTTAACCATAATGCAATCACATAATATGCTTGGTAATTTATTATGTAATAACGTATAGCAAAATACAAATACTTTCAAGCCTGTGAATCTGATTTACCTTTGCATCTGGTGTGCCGGTTTCTTCTTTTGTCTTTGCTTTTTCAGTATGCTGACTGTTTCTGTGATCTTTACTCACAATAGGTGTATGAGTATTGTTCACTACAGAATTCTTATTTGGTGGTCGGTGTCCGAGACTCCCAGAACTTCTCAGCAAAATGTTTTGTGAAAATAAAGATGTACATGGCTCTTCAGATTTCTGCTTTAGTAACAATTTTGCATGCTGGGTACTATGAATTACTCTATGAGACGATGAGCTGGACTGCAGAGCATAGGACAGCCCTTTAGGATCTACAGAACCAGCTTTTGCTTTTTCTATTCTAGACTGTGGAATAGGATATGGTGCTTCAGGACCTGTGGCACTAGCATTCAGCGAAAATGAATGTGAACGCCTCTTCCTTGGATGTTCATCATCAATAAACTCTATAAGAAATGCTGTTTGACTTGCTGTGTCTTGCTGCCTTCCCCCTGCTTGAATTTTAAGATCCAACATTTTCTGTTCGAGGCTTTTATGTTTTGCATGGTCTGGGTGATGGCTAGATCTGTTTAATCGTTTAAGAGTTGTACTATTTTCATAGTCACTTTGAGTTCCATCTTCATGTTTGTTACCTCAAAAAAAAAAAAAAAAGATTAGTAAGGATACTATTACAGATAGCAAGCATGGCCATAAAATGCATGCGTCTTTCAACAGCTTATGAAAGACAGTTTAATAAAAAGACAAGATAATTTAAAGGTTCCTTCACTGTGTGCTATTATGAGGGAAATAGTAAGCGGCTCCCAGTGCTAGAACAGACGCCGCAGTGTTACTCTGCTAGCATTATCGGAAACAAACAAATCGCTAACAAAACGCTGCTGCGCTGTACAATAGAAACACCGAATGGCGCTCAGGCGTATTCATGAGGGGGGGGGGGGGCGGGTCCATAGGCTGCAGTCACCGCCACTAATCGTACCCCCACAAGAATACGCCAGACCGCTTACAGCGTGACAGCGTTTGTTAAGAGTTATCAGAGGTTTCCGATAATGCTAGCAGTGTAACACTGCGGCGTCTGTTCTAGCACTAGGAGCTGCTTACTTTAGTAAGCAGCTCCTAGTGCAGTTTTTACAGGTGACAGGTTCTCTTTAACCCGTTCACGACCCGTGACGTAATAGCACGTCACGGGTCGGCCGCGGGTGCATGGAGAGGGCTCACGGGCTGAGCCCTTTCCATAGCCGGTAAGTCTTTGCTGCATATTGCGTGTTGGGTCCATGCACCGGGACCCGGCATTTGACTTACTTAACCCCTTACCGACATGTGACGTAATAGTAAGAATCACACCACTGGACACTTTAAAAGGAGGCTTGTGCTTGGCATCATTGTTTCTCTTCTGTTCACCATGGTTATCTCTAAAGAAACACGTGCAGTCATCATTGCACAAAACTGGCCTACCAGGGAAGAGTATCGCAGCTGGAAAGATTGCACCTCACTCAACAATCTATTGCATCATCAAGAAATTCAAGGAGAGAGGTTCTTTTGTTGGCGCCCAAGACCAGGACCAGCAAGCGCCGGGACAGTCTCTTAAAAGTGTTTCAGCTTCGGGATCGGGCTACCAGAAGTGCAGACCTTGCTCAGGAATGGCAGCAGGCAGGTGTGAGTGCATCTGCACGCACTGTGAGCTGGAGACTCTTGGAGCAAGCCTTGGTGTCAAGGAGGGCAGCAAAGAAGCCACTACTCTCCACGAAAAACATCAGGGACAGACTGATATTCAGCAAAAGGTACAAGAAGTGGACTGCTGAGGACTGGGGTAAAGTAATTTTCTCTGATGAATCCCCTTTCCAATTGTTTGGAACATCTGGAAAACAGCTTGTTCGAAGACAAGGTAAGCAACACGACCAGTCTTGCCTCATGCCAACCTGCAACCATTCACGTGTGGGGTTGCTTCCCAGCCAAGGGAATCAGCTCTATCACAGTCTTGCCTAAAAACATCCATGAATAAAGAATGGTACCAGAATGTCCTCCAAGAGCAACTTTTCCCAACCATCCAAGAGCAGTTTGGTGATCAACAATGCCTTTTCCAGCACGATGGAGCACCTTGCCATAAAGCAAAGGTGATAACTAAATGGCTTAGGGAACAAAACAGAGATTTTGGGTCCATGGCCTGGAATCTCCCCAGATCTTAATCCCATTGAGAACTTGTGGTCAACCATCAAGAGATGGGGGGGGGGACAAACAAAAACCTACTAATTGTGACAAAATGCAAGCATTGATTGTGTAAGAATGGACTGCTATCAGCCAGGATTTGGTCCAGAAGTTGATTGAGAGCTGCCAGGGAGAATTGCAGAGGTCCTGAAGAAGGGTCAACACTGCAAATATTGACTTGCTGCATTAACTCATTCTAACTGTCAATAAAAGCTTTTGTTACTCATAATCTGATTGCAATTGTATTTCTGTATGTGATAAAAACCTCTGACATACACACATAAAAACCAGAGGGAAACAGATCATGTGAAAATATAATATTTGTGACATTCTCAAAACTTTTGCCATGACTGTAATTTACTAATACAAATACAATTTACGGAAAAAAAAAACAAAAAAACAACTAATTAACAGTGTCACGGGTACTCCTGCGACCCATCACCTGGGTCGCAGGCGCACCCGTGCCCCTCTCCCCTGCTCCCAGCGTTCCACTCACCTCCCCAGGATCCAATGACGACTCCGGCAGCGTGGCGCAGCCGATAATTGGCGCTGGCCGGCCAGCCATACTGCTTAAATTCCAGCCCCTTCCTGTGTCCCCTGCCGGATCTTTGTGCCTCACAGCCTTAGAGAAAGCTCCATAACGATTATCCTCCGCATCTCTGCCGCCTGCCCTGACCTTGTGCCTGGACCTGACCACTATGACTGTCTCCTGCTAAGGTACCTTGACCTCGGCTTCCACGCCGCGCTAGTCGCACCTGTGGAACGACCTGGTGGTACCCTGCCGCAGCAAGACCATCCTGTTTTGGAGCTGGCTCTGGTGAAGACCAGGTGCCACTTAGACTCCGGTCCCAGATGTCGACTAGTACTTTCTCCTGCGGTGGTCCAGTGGATTCATGCATCCCGAATCCTAACAAACTGCTTTTTAAATTTCAAATTTTTTAGCACTACAGCAGCAATGAGGGTACCAATACACTTGACATAGTCATCAAAGACCTGCAAAAATCAGGGTTGTAGATAAAATGGCTATTTTAAGGCATATTCAGCTGCTTTGAAAATTTTACTCCTAGAAATATTTTGAATTTAATGGGTTATGGCATGACAAACACTGATCCCCAACCTCAAGCACCACAACACTTCAGACATTCTATAATTAATACACCATCTAAAGAATATTTTGTTTAACATGTAGTACCTTGGATCCTTTTTAAGCATACTGGTACATCACTTTTAACACTTTTTGTATCTTCAACAGCTGCTTCTTTCAGCAAACGGGGTGGATTATTTTGCGCTAACCAGTCAGCAACTTTACTTTCCGCAGCAATCAGTTCTGTATTTAACCCAGCAAGGTCCTTATCGCCAGTGGATAAAGGTTTTTTTGCCTTGTGACGATGGTCTGTAAACTTTGTCACATGATCTTTAATGGTTACCTTTCCAGGAGAACTGTCATCAAACTCTATTGTAAAGGAAGCATGCCCTGCACCTACAACTTGCTGGCAGTGAGGCTCTCCTGTTGTGATCTCATATATCTCAGTTCCTTCTGCGTCTGATTTTTGTTGGAGTTCTTTATTCGGGATTTCAAAATAGCTTGGTTCTCTGCCGGATGAACTGACAGCTTCTTCTTTTAAAGAGGTTACTTGCTCACAAGCTTTCTTCCCACCTTTGCAGCTTCCTATAAAATGACAAAACCATTTATTACATTTAGTTTCCAAAAACCAATTATTTAAAGCGCAACTGTACATAGAAACTCACAAGGTAAAAACAAAACAATAATTGTACAGTATATACGATCTTTATTTAAGGGGAAAACACCACAAATGATCATGCAAAATACGGGATGTTTAACCAATCAATAAAGCACAGACTGAGACTAGACAGGAGAATCCACCATATCATGATCGTACCTGTTGATAATAAAAACACCAAGGGGTTAAGGGAAAGGGGGTATTCTAATGGCTTTGTAGCTACTAATGAAGTCTGGGAATCAAGAACAGGAATACACTAAGGTCATTCCTATCATTCATGCCTAGCGGACCATCACATCAAACCTTTTATGGTGTATTTGCTCTCTCGCTGCAATAAAATCTGATCCCTATTTCCTCCCAAGGGATCCACTATAACTTTTTCCATGCCAGCAAATTTCAAGATGTTAGGGTTGCTATCACGGCATGTCCTCACATATTCTATTAGCTCTGGCAATGGGTACCCACGATTGATCGATCTCTGATGTTCTCCAAAACACACACCTAATCTGCGTATAGTTTTGCCAATATAGAAAAATTTACATGGGCAGAAAATTATGTACACTACATGTGTGGATTTGCAAGAGATAATAGATAAACCTTCAAACTCTCTCCTCCAAACTAAATATATTTCAATTGGCTTTTAAGAGCACTGACATTACATGCGCAACATCTAAAATTCCTTATGGGAGCCCCTTTATCTAACCATGTGGAACGGGGAGTGTGGAATCTACTTCTAAGCAACATACTCCTAATCATGGGGGAGCGTCTAAACGCAATAATGGGTTTCGTTGTGGTGATCTCCTTAAATTGAGGGTTCTGTGCTAGGATACCCCAATTTTTCTGAATAGCATCCCGAATAATCTTCTAACAGGGACTTAACTCAAATGAGAAAGCGAATATCTTTTCGTTTTTATTCTTGTTCTTATTGTTGCTATTATTGCAATTATGTTTGGCCATGTCCCTCTGAGATCTTTTCAATAATTCATCTTGAGATGGCGTCATAGCCTTACAATATGATCCCTGGAATAAATCTAACGAATATCCCCTTGCCAGTAATCGATCTCTCAACTCTCCAGCCTGAATATTAAATTGGACTTCATCATAATTTATTCTTCTGAGTCGTAATAGTTGGCTATACGGTAGACCTTTTTTTCGTGTGTGCTGGGTGAAAGCTAAGAAAGTGTAGAAGTGAGTTAGTGGCAGAGCTTTTTTCTAAATGAAGTGGTACTCAACTCACCCCTAACTTCTATTACTCCGACGTCCAAGAAGTCAAGCTTTTTGTCACCATACACCGCGGTAAAGCGCATATTCATCTGGTTGCAAGAATTCAAATATTCCACAAAGTCAAAGAACTGGGTACGGATGCCCTCCCATGCGATAAAAATATCATCCACATATCTGTGGAACGCCTTCACGTTTGAGACAAAGGGATTGTCCAGAGAAAAGATGTAACGACTCTCGAAACAGGCAAGAAAAAGGTTAGCCAGGGTGCACGCCACAGGCGTGCCCATGGCAGTACCGATTCTCTGGAAAAACCATCCGTCAAACATGAAAGCGTTATGGGATAGCACAAACCTTAAACCTTCACATACAAAATTGACATACTGTGGGCTCTTTTGAGCATTCATCAAAATATCATGAATACATTGCACACCAAGATCCTGCGGTATACGAGTGTAGAGACTCTCGACGTCAAGAGACGCTAGAGCATTACACTCTTTCCAATGGATTTCTTTAATAACTCTCAAAAAGGAGTTTGTGTCCTTCTAATACGAAGGGACATCAAGGAGAAGGGGGCTAGGGAGCCAGTCAAGGTATTGGGATAATGGCTTGGCTAACGAACCGATACCAGCCACTATTGGGCGACCAGGAGGTGTAGATAGGGATTTGTGGACTATTGGTAGAAAGTACCACACCGGGTATTTTGGACTTTCCGGAAATAATTTTAGAGCTGTGTTTTCGGACAATATGCCCATCTCTACACTTCTCCTCAAGAAAGTGCGTAAAAGGGTCTAGTATCTTAAGGTGGGATTAGAGTCCAAGGGGGTATAAGTCTCAAGGTCTTCTAACTGTCTTCTAGCCTCCAGCATATAATATTCCCTAGTCATAATAACTATATTGCCCCCCTTGTCAATTAATTCCTCCCGAGATCTTAGCCAGCGTAAAGCAACTAATTCACCATCTGTGAGATTAAGCAGAATTTTTGGATACATAAGAGCTTTGACCTCTTCTTTAACCCCTTGGTGTTATTATTATTAACAGGTACGATCATATGTCTAGTCTCAGTCTGTGCTTTATTGATTAGTTAAACATCCCATATTTTGCATGATCATTTGTGGCGTTTTCCCTTAGATAAAGATGGTATATACTGTACAATTACTGTTTTGTTTTTACCTTGTAAGTGTACTAACTAATTACTTGTACGTCACTTTGTTGTTTACTGTTGTCTTGGCGCCGTCTGCCGGCCACAACGCATATATTGTGTGTGCCACAGACAGATGACGTCAATGGCTTGAGAAAGCGGGATATAGCGTGAAACTGCCCGTCGCCTGGCCCCGCTCTTCCCTTGTACTGCACCTAAATAAAGGGGTTCTTCACATTGGTGAGTGCTGCCCTGTTTCTCTTTTCGGTGCATTGGATATTTGAACTACGTGTTTCTGGCTGAGCAACACCATTAAGAACTGTGGCGAATTACACAATATTGTGCCTAAATCCATTACGGACATATGTGGGGATCCGTTGATCGATAGTGGATGGTGCTGAGACTGCTGTTATCTCCCTTTGACTCTCCTATTCCATAATCCTGCCTTCCCCCATGGTGTGGGCAGACAGAGATTTCTCTGCTGGGAGGCCTCTTCTGACATCCGCTTGGGCCAGATTATTGATGGTGAGTCCATTCCCATGCTGAAGTCCTTGAGGGCCTCTCACCCTAATATATCCTTGTCTTGGCTGGAGCAAAGACAATTGACATCCTACGTGACCGTCGACCCATACCCTTTGGGTTTTCCCCTAAGGCCCTGGAGGCCTTGTTTGGACTGCCCTCCTCACCAGCCCATGCGCTCTCCACTATATATAGTTTATTGCTAAAAGATGCCACCTCAGGTAGGGCAGGCTTTAATGGGGCATGGGAAGAAGCTCTTTCTGTTGAGTTAACTGATGCAGAACTAGATAAGGCTTTTCTATTTTCACACGAGTTTTTGATACCTACCATGAGGTCACTGGCAAGAGGGTCACCCCATCCCCACAATTGGCTCTTTTATCAATCATACCCGCCTCTATCTCCTCTGTTATGAAAGGCCTTCTTTGTCACTTTCTGGCTGCAGATCATACGGTGATCCCAAAGCACTGGAAGAGTCCCCAACCTCCCACGATAGTCGAGTGGCTCCAGGAGCTCGGGTTTATCCATAGAATGGAGGAGTTAGTGGCCAATGATTCTGCAGACCCAGGTAAGATGAATAGTGTGTTGGCCCCATGGGACACGTATTTAAGCTTCCAGGAATTCCAAGACTTGCTCCTGTCAAAGATGATCTGTATTTGGCAACGGCTACTTTGATTGAGATGGCATTCTGGGGTTTCTAGGCCAACGTTTTATGTTATGGTCTCTTTCCCCAATATGCAATGAACATACGATCCATGCTGTACCTGATCCTGCGCGATCAGTCATATACTGCCTTCACTTACTTGCACTTCTTCTTGTGTTTAGCACAATAAATGTTGATTATACATAAATAACAGTAAAACCCCACATTTTACACATTCTCAGTGGATAAAATACCGAAACGCTCCACAAGTTTTGATACCCAATTTCTCCCGAGTATAACAATACCCCATATGTGGTGGTAACCTGCTGTATGGGCACACACCAGGGCATTGAAGAGAAGGCATGCCATTTAGAGCAGATTATACATTGTCCCTTTTTAACATGTACAACCTTTATTTATTTTTTTGGCGATTTGGACATATCTTTATTCTATAGATCACTAAAAAACTAAAATAGAGACATAACTAATGTTTTTTGGTTGATAGAGCTGGTTTAGGGTTCATGTTTTTACTTTTTTCGATCACTTTTAAGAACATTTTGTGAAGGAATTTTATGAAAAATTTACATTTTTAGGGTTTTTTGGGTTTTGTTTTTACAAGGTTTCTGAGTCATTGTACAGATTCCTACGAAAGCGGCAATACCAAATATAAGGGTTTTTTTTTTGTGATTGTGTATTGTTTTTTTTTTTAACTTTATTAGCTATGTATAGGGAATGCTGGTTTTTAGGGGACATTAACTTTTGCAATGTGTAATGTGTTACACTGAGCATGCTCCAGGAAGACGTCGAGCAGACCCCGGGGCTGCCATCTGAGACAATGACAGGCCCCCCCCCCCCCCCCCCCGAAAGTGCCGCGGGGGTGTCCGATCTAGTATAGAAGACCCTTGCATGCCGCGGTCATGTGTGACCGCAGTGTGCAAAGGGTTAAAGCCCGCAATCGGAGGAAACTCCGATCGCGGGTGATAGGGACAATTGCAGCTTCTGGTACTGGCTATGTTCAGATGCCGATGCCAGAAGCATGACGTAATAGTACTGCATGATGGGGGAACACCTCCAGCCATACAGTGTTATTATGTCAAATGTCGGGAAGGGGTTAAATTTACATGAATATTTAAAAAAAACAAACAAAATAACTTCAATTACCACATGTCTCATGGAGCCTCTGGCACGGGGTAGCCAAAAAATATGCTTAACAGGGCAGGAGTCCGGGTGAGAACCCAGTTGAATTATGCAGGGTCCAGGTCAGTGTAATAACCCTATATTTATCCTGTGTGGGTAAGTACACAGAGCACCCTGCCCCATCTGTAAATGGTACTTGTGTCACGTGACCCAAGAGTCAATGCCACACCCAATACATGACTGCAATCTCATTAATACTACCTACTGCGCAATTGAGATTGTTAAAACTTTTAATGGCTAACTGGAAGAAATCAGACTTTTATGTCTCTTTATCAGGCATGATATAACAAAGTATCTAAAATATCCTAGTAATACATGCATCTTACCTGAAAAGACAACGTCTTGAAGTTTGCTATCCTTGTCTTGGTTATTTTTGCTTCCAGCAGCATCTTCATCACCCCACCAAGATGGTTGTCCATACAAGGGAGTTCCACGAGGCAATGCAGAAAGATCAACTGAGAATAATAGAACAAGCCACCATATTTAAATAAAGAGAAAAGAAACCAAATAAATTAAGTTTTTAAAGGGAACCTATCATAAGGTTTTTAGCTCGTATCTGGTAGTGATGCTATGCGGATTTTAAAAAAGCCTTTCTCAGGTTATGTAAAATAAACTATTTTAAACCACTGAAATGATTCAGAATGAATGACAAAGGCATTTTTAAAATCAGAATAGCATAGGCTAGTGGAACATATCACTAGCTAAAAATCACATTCCTGGTGACTGGTTTGCTTTTGTATTGTATCAGAAAGAGGCATCCCAGAAACACATATTTATAACATACTGTATCCATATAATATGCCATAAATGAGACTTTGATACCTGGTGAAAAAATATCTGTCTTCAAACACTAAAAGTAACATACACATAATACAGTTTTAGGTTTATGAGGTTTTTCATTTCATAGAATATACCTTTATCAGGGCTAATCAAGCTGATTACACAACTTATCAGATGGTAAGAAAGCAACAACGTGTGGCATTGGGGTGGGGGCATGCACTGTGCAATATTGATAGAACAGCAGGTGTCTGGCACACTAACTGAACAATTGATCACATCATTTGCAGTTTATTTATGATTTGGCTCAACCTATAGATGATGTATCGAATAGCAGCTAAATTATAAGTTCACACTTCCATACAGAAATACAGCTGCTAGAGCCTGCCGGCTAAACCTGTGAGGTTGTAATCATCTCATGACCCACTGGCTTCTCAATTACATACAGGGCTGCTGACAAGACCAAGGGGTAAGATTTCGTTTAAGGAGGGGGGCAATACCTGGGTAGCAGACATGGGGGGCTACCCGAGTGAGGTAAGGAGGAAGATAAGTTCAGGGGGGAGGGAGAAGCAGTTTTATAGCAATTATATTGTCTTACATAGGGGGCAGTAGTAAATTATTTTTTTCTTGTAAATAGGAAGCAGTACAGGCAGTCCCCGGGTTACATACAAGATAGGTTCTGTAGGTTTGTTCTTAAGTTGAGTTTGTATGTAAGTCGGAACTGTATACTTTATTATTGTAACCCCAGTCAAAATTTCTTTGGTCTCTGTGACAACTGAATTTTAAAAATGTTGGATTATCACAAGAACCAGGATTAACAATAAATCTTAATTACAGGCACCATTGATAACTGTTATAGCTGTTTATTGTAGCCTAGGACTAAAGTACAACAAATTACCAAAATACAGAGGGCCGTTTCTAACTAGGGGTCATATATAAGACAGGTGTTCTTAAGTAGGGGGCAGTCTGTATTATAGTAGTTATATTCTTGTTCATAGGGACAGTATTATAGTAGTTATATTCTTGTACATAGGATGCAGTATTATAGTAGTTATATTCTTGTAAATAGAAACAATATTATAGTAGTTCTATTCTTGTTCATAGGGACAGTATCATAGTAGTTATATTCTTGTACATAGGATGCAGTATTATAGTAGTTATATTCTTGTAAATAGAAACAATATTATAGTAGTTATATTCTTGTTCATAGGGACAGTATTATAGTAGTTATATTCTTGTACATAGGATGCAGTATTATAGTAGTTATATTCTTGTAAATAGAAACAATATTATAGTAGTTCTATTCTTGTTCATAGGGACAGTATCATAGTAGTTATATTCTTGTACATTGGGGGCAGTATTATACTAGGTGTATCCTGTACACCTGCCATTCTTAGTTTCTGTTACAATCTACAAAAAGGTTGATGGACTGATACATGGTGGCCTTGCTCCTGCTATCAGCACACAATTCATGCCCATTGAACCACCAAAGCCCTAAAGCATCCAGTAAACTTTAGCACCAGCTAGCTAAGGGTGGCACCTACTCAACAGTACCACTCTTTTGGCTATTGGGACCCCTGTTGGGCTGTCCGGCGTTTCCTAGCTCTTTCTGGAGCCATCTGCATTATAATGGGCTCCATCCAAGCTCCCTAGGTCCCATCCACATGTCTGGATTCCGTTTTGGTGGCCAATGATTACCTAGGCCTGAATTCCTGGCCATGTGTAGTTCCTGCACCTCGTGATGGACGTCTGGAGGTGAAACGGAGCATAGACATTCTGCGGCTGGCCTTTGAACCTGCACCCTGCTCCCCACAGAATCCAGGCCAACTACATCCTCCACTAGCTTGCCTGGGTCCCTAAAGTGCCAAGATACGGAGCCCAGCTGAAGGCCTACTCTGCGGCTGCATTTCAGGTTTATGCCTGTAGCCTCCCAGCACCATACAGGAGACTGACATTGTTTATACACAAATGCAGTGCTCAGTAGGAATGAACCTCAACCCACTGTCCGACCATCACAGGTACCTACCTCTCTCTAAAAAGTATGACATGGCAACAGCAAAAGAAGGGACCATCACCTGGAAGTACCTCCATTTCTTCTATTTTGCAACTAATTGAGGCAGCAAGTAGAATTATGATTGCTCCCTTGCCCCTGCATCAAGCACAGCCTCACTCCTCCCAGGCTTCCCCAATTCGGGATGATCCACCCATCACCAGCATCCCACCCAACTCCATTGGCAACAGAAGATTTTCCCTCGGCCATCCAGGAGACGTTCCGCAATGTACTCTCTACAGCAGTTGAAACCATCACTCTAGGACAGTGGTGGCGAACCTATGGCACTGGTGCCAGAGGTGGCACTCTGAGCCCTTTCTGTGGGCACCCGGGCCATCGCCCCAGCACACCAGACAGGACTCAAAGAATCTTCCTGCAGTTCCAAACAACTTAAAAGATGCTGCTTTCAGTCATATTTTGATACTTACTTCGCTACTTTGGACTGTAGAAAGAGGGAGAATGAGTAGACAGGGACGAATTATCTTTGGAGGACCTCCTGCTGGCCCCACGATTTTCTCTGTGTACAGAGGGACACTGGAAAGAAGCTACAATGATGCAAATTTTCCATCTTTCTACTGTGTTGCTCTCCTCAGGAGGCCAATATGATTGAAAGTTGTTGAACAGGGAGCAATAAGTTTAATTTTTAGTTGGCACCTCGTGATAAATAAGGGGGGGTTTGAGTTTGCAGTTTGGGCACTCGGCTGCTAAAAGGTTCTCCTTCACTGCTCTAGGAGATTTCTACCAGGACTGATCACCTGGAATGCCATATGGATCATATGGTGGATGCCCTGGAAAAGGACTGACCACAAATAGAGGACCATGTGAGTAGCATAAAAGCCTTGGAACCAAGAATCTACAGGACCATGGGTTCCCTCAGGGAAGTGGTACTTAAGCTTAAGCATGAGGACTACAGGGACCTGCTCTTGAATGCCACAAGAGATAACCCATCCTTCCAAGGCCTTCCAGACTCCGTAAAAAATTATTCACCGACATCTGCCCCGCTATTCTAGCAAGACAAGATCTATGTCCCATCACAGCCGCACTACAATTGGCTCAGGTCCACTACCAATAGGGATTTCCTTTCTCCATCTCATTCAAGCATAATGGATCCCAATTTACAGCACGCTCCCTGGATGAAGGCTGCAGAGCTCTGGAATGAGGGGAATCCCGTTATCTGATCAGACCCCACTTCCCCAGTGTCCTCCTCTCCTTATCATACGTGGCAGTGAAAGCCTGCTTGCCATACGCCTGGACTGGGTAGGACTTCTCTAACAATTGTTTCTCTTTATAGGTTGTTGGGCACTGTTGATCCGCAAACAGTCCTTTAGGTTATGTGTACCTGAGAATGTAATGTAACGGTGCATGCCATCTCTGCAAATGTCTGTACCTTACTGTTTTACTTCCGAGTAAATTTGACCTTGGAGATATGTTGAACTTCTCATGGTGTTTCCAATGAGAGGATATCCTAATTATGTGTCTTCTCGTCTTAAACATCTATATGTCTTTGTTTCGTGGTTGTTTTTTCTCCTCTTCCTAACGATCCCTGGTTTATTCTTTTTCCACTACCGCATCAACCTAACTACTTTCATTTTTAATTAAGGAGGTTCTACGTAGCCTTACAAGCTCGAACAAGGGGAGAAGCCATTGTTCTTAAACACTCCTTCTCTTTACAACCTTTATCCACATACTATAACAGAGTGTAACTTCATAATACTACTTGGCACACTGCAATTGAAACAAATCTGCATTGGTAACCATTATGCTCCCCTGACCCTCCAACTACCTACTTTTAAAGCCATTTTCCATTGACCCAGACAATTTTCCTACCATTCCATAATGTAGTGCAGACTTAAATTTACTGTAAATAGGTCAGACATGTCACATCTTTACAGGCGTGCCATCTGCATATTGAATTGATGCCTTCACAGTTCGCCAAAAGTGGCTTTCATCATAATCTTTCTCTCTGCCACCCATCTTTGACAGGAACAACCCAGTTACAGCTAATATCACAGGTTTCCTCAATGAATTCCGGTGACCATTAGGTTGTACAGTACTAAAAATGGTAGCATTGAAAACTTCAGCAAAAAATGATACCACCCACAGCTCGGTAGACCAAAGTATGAAAAATTTATTAGCGCCACAAGCTGGCAAAACCAAAAATAAAAAAATTTGTACAGGAGGTTTTAATTTCTGTAAATGTATAAAAACATTATAAAACCTATACAAATTTGTGATCGCACTCACCCAAAGAATAAAGTAGACATGTCATTTGTGGCGCAGTGAAAGCCAAATCCAAAATCCAAGCCGTGAAAATAGAAATGAAAAGACAAAAAGAGGCCAGGTCGTTAAGGGGTTAAAGTGTTTGTGCCAGCTTTTTGTTTTAACGTGCACTGAAAAGAACATGCAAACTGCTTGCACAAAAGTGTTTGCGCCAGTTTTGAGTCATGGCTGCACTGTGTCCGAAAAGACTGACCAAATGTGCACCTAAAAACTGCTTATGTTAGTGGGTTTGCTAGTGCTTAGTCTTTAGTTAGTGCTTTATTACTGACATGAGCCACAATTCTGCAGCATGAACAAAGTGCACAAAATAAAATGGTGCACACTTCCAGAGCAGAGCAGGGGGCGCCAGATTAATGTAGACCCTGCCCAAGTTTTGAGTAATTTGTAGCACTCTGAACACTCTACAAACTGTACTAGTTTCCACTAGTTTGATAAATTTGGCCCAAAGAGGTTAGATGTAGAAGCTGTCAAAAAATTATGCAGACCTATGGCATATCATGTGTAATTGTAAGATTATTTCTAGATTCTGGAAAGTAGTCCATGAGGCCATCTGAAAGGTTTCACAAGTTAATATTTCAAATAATTCAGCTGCAATGATATTGGGAAACACCTCTGATTAACCCTTTAATGACCGCCCTATCGCTATCCTACAGCGATCATTAAGGTTACTTCTTCTGACGCACCGCCATAGAAAGGAAGATTTTGGGACATCGGGTCAGTATAGTCCCGGGTCTGGGCTGTGATATTGGAAAAAACTCCGATCCCGGGTGTGTAACCCCTTACATGCCACGGTCAAGCAGTGCCCTCCCTCCTGCCGCAGCCCCGGGGTCCGGCGAGTGACCCAAGGCTGCCGGCTTCTGTGCCCGCCGGGTTCCGCCTCCTGGTAGGACCCGGCTGTGTGTAACTGAGCATGCTTAGCATGCTCAGTTACTTACACTATACACTGCAAGCCAAAAGGAGGAGAATGTATAAAAGTAAAAAAAAAAAAAAAAATTTGTTTTACATACGTTGATGGGTGAAGTTTCTATAGTGGGGTAATTTATGGAGTATAACTATTTTTTAGGCCTTTCAAAGTAACTTGGAAGCTGAGTTGTTCCTCAAAATGTGAGCTTTGGCAATTTTCACGAAAATTTTTCAGACCGAAACGCAAAACTTTTCACTTCATTTTTACATGAAGTACAATGCGTCACGAGAAAACATTCTCAAAATCAAGTTTTTAGTGCAAACTGCTTGCACAGGTATTTAAGAAGTGTCTGCGCAACATATGGGTCGCACGCGACCCTTTTGTGGCGCGACTGCACAAGCCATTAAGCGACACAAATAAGAGGGCGTTCCAGTGTTCTGTCAGACTGTGCGCAAGGTTTAACATCAAAGTCTGACAGAATTGTGTCCAACGTCCCATGTTAAAGGTGCACCTAAAAATAAATGGTGCACTCTGCCTGAGCAGTGCAGGGGACGTCAGATTCATGAAGAATGGGCGCCAGAAATCATAAATCCCCCCTGATGTTCACACCAGGAGTGGAGTGAAAAAAAATGAGGAGCATTTCTTCGATGCATGTTTTCACCCATTATGATCCACACGTTTATGGCTTCAAAAACTGCATGTTCTTGCTTCAAAAAGGAAGCTTCGAAAGAAATCTGTTCAGTGACAAAATGGATCCATACCTGCTTAGCTATCAAACCACGGAATCATGGTGAACATTTACATACCTGGGACTTTTTCTTCAGATTTTTGGGAGTCTAATGGCCTCTGCTGTCCTTCAACAGAAACATTTATCGTCACATCTGTTCCTTTTGATTTTGATCCCTCCAGTTCTGAATGTTTTTGTGAAAAATGGAGCTGACTTGTAAATTTTTCATGCTACAAAATAAGGGGATATAGTTATCAAAAAATTATGGTAATGTGATAAAAAGTATTTTTCTTAAAAAAAAAAAAAAATTACTACCTTAAGAGCCTCTTCAGGTACCTTCAATTCTCCACGTACTACATTGAAAAGGTTGGTATGTATACAGTATTTTTAAAGAAAAAGTTATTGAAATTTCAGATTTTTTAAATATTTTTTTATTTTAAAAGATTTTTAAAAAAATATTTATCATCTTATAGTGTTTAGGAATACCCCTTATGTGCTAATTGACTCAAACACATGCACCTGAAAGATGAAAAGTTACTCTTAACGGTAGAAAAAGTTTTGGAATATCCAATTTCCAGGAAGAGTAATTTTTATCTTTTCCTCTAACATCTCAACTGCACCGATAGGAGCAAAAACAGAGTAATCATATATGTAGGGTGGGACAACTACTCACAGTACTTTCCTACCAAATGAAAGATCAGCTTTGTCATCTACATCCACCTACTCTGCCTGACGAAAGTAGAAGGGTTCCTAAATGTAGCTGCTCTCCAGATTGGTTTAACAGAAGCAAAATGCCCGCTGTTGAATAGGTCTGGTCGTTAAGGTGTTAATATGGCACAAGATTGTTTGTAGGTATTATAGAACCAAAGAAAGGGGCTTCTGAAGTAACACTACCACAGCAGCTACTAAACTTGACTCAACTAATGTGAAAATGAGATGAGAAGAGTCATCTTTGCCTGACTTTGGGTAAAATTTAAAAGGGTAAATTGGTGAGATTTCACATAAAATAGGGAATTTCAAAAAGGCGATTTCATACCCTCCCTGGTTGAACTAGCAGTTTAGTGGGGTAAAACCTAGTGACCGGTTCCCTTTAAGAAGAGACATAATTTCTTCCAAAAAATGCTGTTTTTGTATTGTATGCCTACATCAAAGATCTACTGGGGAATCAGACCTGAAATCTTGTTAATATCCCTGACAAACAACATCTAGGACCCTTGGCGAGGATGATATCTTCTCCCTTACGGAAAAGAATCCTCGCAGCCCCCCTCCCCACTGGAAGACTAGCGTCATTGTTTGGACGATTATGGTTTTTGACAAACATATTTTTGTTTCTGCCCTTAAAGGTCTGGAATCTGAAGGCTTTTCTCTTTTTTTGCTGTTCTGAACAAAAATTTCCTTGTTTATGAAATGACCTTCTCGGGTTATAGAATTTGGCTTCCTGAGGAATATCTTCTTTTTTTCCTTTTCCAGGATATCGTCTACTTCTTACATGCATAATTTGTCTCCTTTACATAGGACAGCAATCAGCTTATTATTAGAACCAATGTCTCCAGACCAGGTCCTCATTCAGGTGCAACTTCTAGCAGTATTTAATGCAGAAGCACTAGCTGATAATTTGATCCACTGAACAGTCAGCAATGTAATTTGTAGCCCATTTAAAAATGGCTAAAGAAGCAAAACTCTTTTCTCCAAGGGTACCTGATACAATATGTTCTTCTAATTGATCAAGCCACGATCCAATGCACCTAGCAGTACAGGTGGCAGTGAACATGATGATAGTTGTCTAGCAGGATCGCTCCTCAAGAATGATTAAGACATTTATAACCGTTGGGGTCTTTTAACAGACCCACATCCTCAAGCGGGGGAAGAGCCTTTTTTTTTTTTTTAGAAATTCCGGCATGAGGGGCATTGACTTTTTAAATCTTGTTCCAAAGAGATGCATCTTCATCTTCATCTGGGTTTAGGCCGAGAAGTATTATTTCCATTCTTAATTTCATCCTTAACCTGTGCTCAGCGTTTGATATATCGGATGCAGCGCTTAGGCCGGTTCAGCTCAAGATCTGAGCCGAACCGGCATCGGGACACACAAAACAAAAAAAAGTTAAAAATTCAGTACAGAATTGATGCTTTTCTACTCCTGGCCTCCAAAAATATTCCTAAATTTTCAACAATAGGGGATACCAACCCCAAAATAGTACCACTGGAAAAAGCATCTCATCCCGCAAAAAAAAAAAAAAAATGCCGTCACATGGCCCCGATAACGAAAAATCAAAAAATTTTATAGCCTACAAAAAGGGGCCAATGAGGAAACTAAAATCCTGGCAGCTGCAAGACGCTCCTTTCCTTCTGCGCCTCGCTGTGCACCCATAAAACAAGTAACGTCCACATGTGGGGGGTTTCTGCAGTCGGGAGAAATCGCAGAACAAATTGTATGGTGGGTTTTCTTTTTTTATCTTTTGGAAATGTGTAAATTTTAGGGCTAAATGAACATATAACCAACAAAATTTGACAATTCTAAATTTCACCTCCATTTTGATTCAATTACTATGAAGATCTCAAGGGGTTAACAATCTTCCTAAAAGTTGTTTCTGATAGTTTGAGGGGTGCAGACTTGAGAATGGGTTGGTTATATAGGGGGTTTTGATGTTACATATGTAAAATTTCATTCAAAACTGTATTTATCCCCAAAACGATCAATTCTGAAAATCCGGAAAACCGATATTCAATTTGTAAGCCGCGTGACATCAAAATAAATTATCCAGACATTTCAAAAATGATGAAAATGTAAAGTAGACAAATGGGAAATGTTATTCAGCAACTTATTTAGATGGTTAATCTATCAGCCTGAAAACCCAATGATTTTGAATTCCGAAAAATGGCAAATTTTAAAAAAAATTCATAAATTTTTCTTTTTTTTGTAAATAAACGCAAATTTACCACTAAAATAAAGTACAACATGTGAGGAAACAACAATCTCAGAATCACTTTGATAAGTAACAGTGTTATAATTATATAAAGCGACGCAAGTCAGAATCCCAAAAATGGGACTGAGCCTTAAAGGGCACCTACCACCACAAATCTACCTATAAAGGTAGATCGGGTGGTAGGTGAATCAATGGGACGTGAGGAGAGCCCTTTTAAGGGCTAATCCTCACGTCCCCGCACTGTTTTATAAACTTTTATTACCCAAATATGTTAATTTACTTATGCGGCTACTGGGGCGTGGAGTAGCCGCATCTGAGGTTACACGAGGCGGCTACTCCACGCCCCGGTAGCCACATTACCCCTCCTACTCACCATGTTCGGCGCGCAGCTGCTCGTAGCTGCGCGCCCTCGTCCGCCGATCCTGCCGTCTGCGCATGCGCAGAACAGCAGGCCCGCGCCTGCGCAGCCCCGGCTTCAGAGCAGTGACCGCGCAGGCGCGGGCCTGCTGTTCTGCGCATGCGCAGACGGCAGGATCGGCGGACGAGGGCGCGCAGCTACGAGCAGCTGCGCGCCGAACATGGTGAGTAGGAGGGGTAATGTGGCTACCGGGGCGTGGAGTAGCCGCCTCGTGTAACCTCAGATGCGGCTACTCCACGCCCCAGTAGCCACATAAGTAAATTAACATATTTGGGTAATAAAAGTTTATAAAACAGTGCAGGGACGTGAGGATTAGCCCTTAAAAGGGCTCTCCTCACGTCCCATTGATTCACCTACCACCCGATCTACCTTTATAGGTAGATTTGTGGTGGTAGGTTTCCTTTAAGCTGTAAAATGGCTGCGACTTAATAAACATCTTGTGATTAGACAAATATGGTGATTCGTCCACCCCAACATTCTAAATTCGCTTATTGTCGTCATACAAGAATGCTGTATGCACTAACAATTTCTTAGAAGGTGGATTATATTGTTTATATTTCTTAAAGGACAGTGGTGGCGAACCTATGGCACGGGTGCAAGAGGTGGCACTCAGAGCGCTTTCTGTGGGCACTCAGACAATCATCCAAAGACAGGGTTCATCAAACAGGAAAAAATCTTTCTGCAGTCGCAGGCAACTTATGAGATGCTGCTCTCAGCACTATTTTAAACCAACACTTTATTGGCTGTTTGGAACTGCGCGAAAAGTGAGAAGGTGTTGACAGAACCGCATTATCTTTGGAGGTCCTCCTGCTAGACCCACCATTCTTCCTCTACAAGGAGACCCTGCTTAAAATGCCACTTGGTACTTCACGGTAAATAAGTGGATTTTGGTTGTAGTTTTTGGCACTCAGTAACTAAAAGGTTCGCCATCACTGTTATAGGAGGTTGCTCAAACAAATTAAGCATAGTAACTAGTATAGCCAGCTAAGTAGACTAATGGATGTATATGGAAGGGGGGGGGGGGGCGACCCTGGTAGGAGCAGATCTGCAGGTCTCCTGTTCACCGGAGGTGGACATACTGACATATATGCGATATTCAGCAGAGACCAGCAATGGACATGGCACTACAGGTCACTTTTATAGCAGAGAACTCAATATACACCAGCTGACCGAGCCAGTCAATACACAGAGTCCCTGAAGCCTCTTGGCACTCAATTTTAACCACCTACTTCTCTGACATCATTGGAGCACGCACCGCTCTTCCCCTTCCTCCATCCGGCTCTCTCTGGTGACTTAGCAAAGTAAGGATTTAGGCACAAAATTGGGCACATTTACTAAGAATCTAGGAAACTGTACTAAATGCGGTTTTCCTGTGTATAATGCTGGGTGTGCCAGATATCATGAATCTTGCGCTTCCCTGCAATGGCCCGAGAGAATTCACCAAGAGCGTGCAACCAACAGACTGGGGGTCTCCAGTATTATTATTCTCTACTCTGGGATCTCTGTTATTATCATTGTTTGCTCTGGGGTGTCCACTATTATACACTACCAATATTGAAAAAAAGAGAGCATATAATGCTAAAAATTCTAAATTTATTAAATACAGTTAAAAATAGAACATATGAACAAGAGAGGTGGTTACAAGGCAGAATCATGTAGGTGCCGGCAGCAAGCACAAGAATAAGGCTACAAAGTATATGGCGTTTATAAAGTACTTAGTTCATAGCCAAAAGGTGCAACGCATCGTAAGGGAAACATTGTTTGGTAAGCGAATCAATGAATAAACACACACAATGCACGTACAGTATAAAATAACAAGTTATACCTGATGGCAAGATGTAGTACGGCACAGAAGGCGAGACGCTGCTCAGCACCTCCCCGAAACGTGTTTCGTCCGCAGAGGACTTTTTGGCTTTGCACTAAGCACTTTATAAACGCCATATACTTTGTAGCCTTATTTCTGTGCTTGCTGCCCGGCACCTACATGATTCTGCCTTGAAACCACCTCTCTTGTTCATACGTTCTATTTTTAAGTGCATTTAATACATTTTGAATTTTTAGCATTATATGCTCTCTTTTTTCAACATTGGTAGTGCATGTAATTTTGAGCGTATTAGCTCTTTTCTGCCCTTCCCTATTTGAGCACTATTTTGCCCCTATAAATGTGTACTCCTTAGTTCAATTTGTTAAATAGGTTTTGTCCACTATTATAATCTGCTCTGAATGTAGTATTGTGGTGTTTATTGTGGTACTGTGGCATTTATGATTTCTTGGGAGGCATTTTTGTGCTGTATTGTAGTTGTTGGTGCATCCAGGTTGCTGGTTACTCTTATGTTCCCTTAAATTTCAGCAATATGATAATGTGGCCTTCCTACTGCATTGATCAAACTGTACTTATGTTTATATATTTGGTGTAGTTAAAATGACTACACCAAAAATGGTTGCCGACTTTTACTCCACAGTCCTGATCTGTGTGTCATTTGTTCCATATTTGCAAAGTAATTGCTAGTTGACACAATTATGTGACCCATCTAGAGGTTGGAACAAAATAGTGGGTGAAATATTTGCTAATATTCTATTAGCGGCGTAATAATTTAAAAGAGCATGATAAAGAGCAAGAGTATTTTCAGATTTTTCTGGGCAAGAAAAGGTTAAGAACAAGAAACCAGAGATATTAACTGTTAAAGTGACAGCTGGGAGCGATGTATAGATTTAAAAATTGCAACCGAAGTTGTCACTTTAAACATGAATATCTCCAGAACCCTGGCACCGAGAAACTCAAGATTCACGTGAAACATGTGAAAAAATCTGTGTCAATCGCACTTGAATCTGCTTTCATTTGTGGGGTTGCCTCAGATTGATATTCTATGTGCCACAGATTCAAAGTTATGGCTCCTAGAATCCAGGATGCATACATCCTCGGCCAAAGGCGTGCCACCGTTAGTACAAATGAGATGCATCCTTGGCTGGGAAAGTGTTAATATCTGGGTTGGGTGTCAATTTACTACACGAGTAATTGAAAATAAAAAAAGGCATAATACGGAAACTCGTTTTAAGCCTGTCCTGGGCTCTTCATCAGTAACATAGCATAACTCAAATGAGAATTAATGACGGATTTAAAGGAAATCTACCATTTCATGAATTATGAACCAAACATACCTTGGTTAAGCTGTAGCTACACTGATGCAGGCACATATCTTGTTTAATCCCTGAGATAAGTGGTTTTGCTGAAAGAACAATTATAACATTCAGGACCTTGGGAAAGCTGTATTGATTCAGCCTGGCATTGATAAACACATTGCACAGAGTTTTCTGAACTGTCCAGACAGGACTAATCAACCTGAGTTAGATCACTCAGACACAGAAACTGGGGGATGGTGCAGCGATTGATTACTTCTGCCTGTTAGGCACAACACAGTGATTACATCATTCTCTGGTGGAGTGCATAACTAATGTAAGATGATAAGCGCCAAGCCATCAAAGGAGTGACAGAGCATCATTATCATAATTTCCTAATTGATTTTTAAGCAAAATCACTCAGTTCAGGGATTAAATAAGATATGTTTCTGTATAAGTGTAGCTACAGCATTCTCAAGATATGTTTGGTTCATAATGGAGGAAATCATATGGTAGAATTTCTTTAAGTAGAAACAAACTGAAGCACTTCTGTCGTTTGTTTCTACTAAACGCTGCGCCTGTCAGCTCAAGCCGCACTGACATTCAACATGCAGTCTGTCCAGACACGAGTTACTGTCCTAACCCTGCTGACTGTAAGAGTCCAATGAGCACTGCCATAACGGATGTAACATAACCGATGGAAGTGTTAATTGGCGAAGAAGGACGGGTAGTGGAGAGTGCAGCTGGGAAGTTCTCGCTGCTCCCGAATCCTCTTCTGCCACTCCAATCTATGTCCTTATAGTGGTTGTATGCTTCAAAGTCATGTCCCAGAGCAGAGTGCCCACTGGAGAGGACTCAGGAGTGGTAAGCACCTGTCAGTTCTACTGCTCCGCAGTTCTGCTTCAGGTCCTGATGCTGTTGTATACAACCAGTACAGGACACAGAGCAGAGCAGGATGTGGAGGAGAGAAGAAACTGCAGTGTGGTGCAAGAAGGAGAAAAAGAACTAGAAAAGGAGAGGGTTTTTTTTTTCTGTCTTCTGTGGGGTTTCCATTATTATGGTCTGCAATGGGGTCTCCAATATTTGTCTGTTTGGAGTTTGCAGTATTGTAGAGGTCTCTATTATTGTCTTCTATGGGCTTCAGTATTATTGTCTGCGCTGTGGTCTCCAATATTACTAGTTTTATGCTCTGGGGAACTTCAGTATTATGGGGTCTCCAGTATTACCGTCTGCCCTGGGAATCTTCGTTTTCAGTATTTGTCTGCTCTGGGGGTCTACAGTATTGTTCGTTTGCTCTGGGGGTCTCCAGTATTAGTAGTTGTGAAGTATTTTAAGCCTGCTATATGGTCTCAAGTACTATTATTATCTGTTCTTTGGTCTGCACTAGTATTGTCTGCTGTAAATGCAATATTTGATTTCTGGGGTGGTATTTATTACTGTACTAAGGCACTTAACTCTGGGGTAGAATTTTGTATTGTACTGTGGTAGTTGGTGCATCTAGGTTACTGATGCAATGCCTTAAAAATTGATCAGTATGACAGTATGGCCCTTGGACCAATAAATGTAGCTCATCCATGGCCTAAATCCCTAGATCGAGAATAGAACAGGCATTCTATTTTATTACAATTCCACAGCCCTTTATGCATATAGAACTAAACACTTGTGTTCAGGAACTAGCAACATGTGTTTTTGCCGTGTTAACCACACTTTCCTTCCCTGCCCTGATCTATGTTTATTCAAGTACATGCAGATGTGAGAAACGTCTATGTGCTGTCTGATATAAAACTGCACTAAGTGAATACTTTAATGGATCAGTGCCCACTGATGGAATTTTTTCACAGTGGTTTGAAATGCAATTAAAAAGTAAAGCAAGTCCTAGCTTTGGTCATTTTTCACTGATCACTCACAACTGAATTAGAGAAATTGTAAAGTTCACAACTGAAAGGATATCATAACCGAATCGTAGCTTATCCTCAAGCTTCAGAGTAACATAAGTTTGTTCAGGTATTCGGATATCATTCACAAATGTCTGTAGGGAGATCAAAATGATAAAGTAATATGAATATAATATACAAAAACATACAATATAATTACAAGGTTATTACAAAGGTGGTGTAGAGTGATGTGAAGAACTACAGTAGCAATCAGTTAACAAAATAAGAACATGATCACACAGCTGTCAGGCTCATCTGGAAGACCCTTGGAAGACTATGGTACTACAGTGTTTTGTGGGCCATTGTATTTCTTCGGGCAAATTTATCAGCTGAGACCAGCCGTTCCTCCCCCATGTCCCATCTCACCAATCAGCACTTAATGCCATGTATTCGGGGTGATGTGAACATTTGCAACATCTAACCCATTAACTGAATGTATCTGATGACACGCAATCACAGCATGCCTCCATTGACTTCTACTCCTCCCCATGGCTCCATGGAGGCCTGCTGTGATTTCATGTGATCAGGACCTTAGATGACATCACCCTGGTCACATCACAAGAAGTGCTGAATAATTTAACAGAGCTGCCTCAAGGTTCCAGCAAGGCCCTGTGTAAAACACAGTGTCCCAGATTTATTAAAAGTGAGGCAAACTGCACTAAGGTTACATTCAGACGAACGTGTGCCTGCTGGGCAGTAACACGGTGGGCACACAGGAGGGTAGGAGGGGTGAGCGTCGGAATACGGGAAGAGATAAGACTTATCTTTTCCTGGGTATGGAGCGGTACAGTGCCGCACGTGTGCTGCGCCATAGACTCCGCACCGGGCGCCCATTGCCGGTCTATGGGGGATGTATATACGCCGGCTATACATAAGTTTCCCAACAGTCGTCTGAGTGTAGTTTGCCTCACGAATGTGCAGGTTGTAACAGAGCTTTCTCAACATTCCAGCAAGGCCCAGTGGCCCAGATTTATCAAAGGTGAGGCAAACTTGTCATGTCGGATACAGTGCAGCCGTGACACAAAACTGGTGCAAACACTTCTTAAATACAAAATGTACAAGCTCCAAAGGCGTTCTTTTCCATGCAAAGTAGGACAGAAAACTGGCGTTTAATAGATCTAGCCCAGTATTTTCTAAAGAGCCATTTATGTCTGTATTTAAATATTGGTTTACAGTTCCTAAGTACTGGGAGCAATAAGTCAATCAGGACTGGGGAGGCAGGGAAGTGTAGTGAACACTGTGTATGCAGAACCCCACAAATATCATTGGGCTCACGTCAGTTGAGTTGCGAATAAGTTTACAAACATTGCAGTAATAGAAATGTACCATTTAGGGATAAGGGCAGTGTTTTTTAAAAAAAAATAGATTTTTAGGAAGTATTTATTTTGAGTGGGTTCATTCAAATTGCAGGTTCCCTTAAAAATATTTTCATATGCAGACAAATTACATTTATACTTACCCCATTAAGACTCCCCAGATCCTTCACCAGATGTTCATCTGTAGAAACTTCATAGTTAATAACCGCATGCTGTTTGTCCACACTTCTTGACTGTTTGATTTAAAGGGGAAAATAATACATACAATATGTAGTTAAAATTGTCCAATAGGATACAATACTGAAAGCCTTTCAAAAGGCACACAATTGCATTTATAATTAATGCCAGTTTTAAATATACTCATGTAGCAGGTCTTATCTGTGATTGATTATATGCTGTACACAAATTAGATTAAGGCTACATTCACACTGATGTGTGTCCGCCGTACCGTAGCAGGGCAGGCCCACATCGGCGACGGGGAGCAACATCGCGTACCGCACTGTATTCCGTAGAAAGATAGGACATGTTGTAGGGCCATATTCCTGTCAACATCCCTCATCAGGGATTACTGATTGGTTGCCATGAAAGCCTGGAGCCTCTGGGAGGCTTTTATGGCTGCCCATAACCACTCATTTTTACCCCCTTGCTGGAGGCAAGTTGTAGTATAAATGATGCATATTCACAAAATACTGCAATTCAGTATATTTAACATTGCAGCCATTGAAAGGAACCATTTAGGCATAAGGGCAATGCTTTTAAACTCTTTTAGGACTCCCCTTTATTATTTGGGTTGGTACGATCACAGGGATACCAAGTTTATATAGGTTTTATTAGGTTTTTGTAGATTTTAAAAAATGTAAAAATTCCGCCTTCTTTTTACTGTATTGTTGCCCTCAGGATGCCAATACAATTGATACCTGTGACAGAGCAGGGAGCAATAAGTTACTGCTTAAATTGCCACTTTGTGAAAAATATTTGTGTTGAGGCTGGTACTGTCTGGAGTGACATAACCATTGCAACCTCTGAACTATTCATCTAATGTGAAGATGGGATAAGATGTCAAAATCTACGTCATTTTGGAGGATATTTTTTTATAGGTAAATAGATGAGATTTCAAATAAGAGAAGGAATTCCACAAAGGACATTTCTTACCATACCTGAGGGGGCTACTCGTTTAGTAGGCTAAAACTTTGTGACAGGGTCCCTTTAAATTTGTTTTTCACAGTTGATTTTAGCTCAGACTTACACTTACCTGTAACATAAGCTCACAGTCATCTCTTCCAACAAAAATCATTTCCCTTGGTAGTCTATGTCGTGTCCCTCCGCTGCTCACAAGAAACCAGGATGTCAAACTCATCTTGAAACTTCTGTTAATCTTTCATATGTAGAGGTTTTCTAAATTACAAAAGCAAATATGGAACATATTTTAACTTATTGCCACTCACTGACGGATATATCTGTCACTGCGCTCTGTAACTTAATGCTCAGTGATGAATATATCTATCCATTGTGGGACACGCCTTAATGATGTCACCCTGTCACAGCAGCAAAAGATGGCAGGATTGAGAGGGGACATCCACATCCTCTGACATCACTGGACCGATGTGACTGGTCCTGCGATGGCGATCACTGCCATTGACCAGTGAATTCAGACTCACCAAAGACAGCAATCTCTAACTGTGGGAGGGCACATCCAAGTGCTGTCCCACTCTCTAACACCTCCATTCAGTTGTTGGAGAGCGGATACTTTGTGATATGTCCTCTACTGTACAGCAAAACACTACTACATCGATCATCCTCCACCTCCCTGTGTATTACCACATTGTCTGTGTGATCTTTCACCATCTGAGTGATCACACTCATCATCTTGTGTATTATAACCCCTATCATCCATTTTTCCCTTCCCCCAAACCGCACTTTCTAGTGCGCTGTTCTAGCATTATATTACATTGGATGCACTTTTAAGTGATTGGTGTAGGAGTGTCTGGAGGAGTGCACGCTGTGCCTGGACGAGGAACGAGTGCACACCGTATTAGGAGGTGAGTGGAGTGGATCCTATTGCCTCCGATACAGAATCTGCCACCGGGGACGAATGTCCATTTTTTTGTCATCCCATAGGGACCCAGAACACTCCACAAGAAGGCACCTTGAGACTTGTGGTGAAGAAGTGCATGGGACTTCTGACTCCACATGGGCGACTTTCAGTAATAATGCCCCTCAGGTTCCCGATTTTATGGCCAGTCCTGGGATATACGTAGACACGACAGGGTTCAAACCAGTAGCCTTTTTTTAGGATTTTTTTTTTTTAGTGAGGACCTAATTGGTATAATAGTATCCAAGACAAATCTCAATGCTGCACTTTTTGTTCAAAACCCCACAGGTGGATCACTGTTCCTACAGCAGAGATGGAGAAATATTGGGGAATAGTACTGCTTACGGGACTGGTAAAAAAGCCCACACTCAGGGACTATTGGAGCGCAGACATTTTGTACCACACCTCGATGAGCAGGATGTGCTTTGAAGCCTTTCATAAATTATTACATTATATTCATGATACACAGTTATGATTGGTTATTTAAGGTCAGGCCCATCACAGAACATTTTAGTGCCTAATTTGTGGAAGCATATACCCCCAAGAAGGATCTATAGTCCCTAGAGACTTTGTTTCCATCAGTATCTGCCAAATAAGAGGGCAAGGTATGGCGTGAAGATGTATAAGATGTGCAAAAGTACATCAGGATATACATACAAACAGAGGTCGCATTAATACCCCCCAAAATAATTGCCATGCGTAAAGTTACGCTTGGCAATTATTCCCTGTAGCGCGTAGGCTGAGCGGTTCAGCACGCGCTGCAAATGAGCCGAACAGCTCAGCGGGACACATGACTAAGGGGGAGTGAGAGCACCGGCCCCGGGGGAGACATGTGGACAGTGGGGCTGCTGCTCACCACCCTGCTCCAACTCTCCCTGCCCGCAGCTGCCTCCGTTTATATGATCGACGGGACCGGGTGAGCGCGTGCAGTGTAGTGTGTGCTGTGTGAGCGTAGTGTGTGTGTGTGCGCTGTGTGAGCGTAGTGTGTGTGTGTGTGCGCTGTGTGAGCGTAGTGTGTGTGTGTGTGCGCTGTGTGAGCGTAGTGTGTGTGTGTGTGTGCGCTGTGTGAGCGTAGTGTGTGTGTGTGTGTGCGCTGTGTGAGCGTAGTGTGTGTGTGTGTGTGCGCTGTGTGAGCGTAGTGTGTGTGTGTGTGTGTGCTGTGTGAGCGTAGTGTGTGTGTGTGTGTGTGCTGTGTGAGCGTAGTGTGTGTGTGTGTGTGCTGTGTGAGCGTAGTGTGTGTGTGTGTGTGCTGTGTGAGCGTAGTGTGTGTGTGTGCGCTGTGTGAGCGTAGTGTGTGTGTGTGTGCGCTGTGTGAGCGTAGTGTGTGTGTGTGTGTGCGCTGTGTGAGCGTAGTGTGTGTGTGTGTGCGCTGTGTGAGCGTAGTGTGTGTGTGTGTGCGCTGTGTGAGCGTAGTGTGTGTGTGTGTGCGCTGTGTGAGCGTAGTGTGTGTGTGTGTGCGCTGTGTGAGCGTAGTGTGTGTGTGTGTGTGTGCTGTGTGAGCGTAGTGTGTGTGTGTGTGTGTGCTGTGTGAGCGTAGTGTGTGTGTGTGTGTGTGCTGTGTGAGCGTAGTGTGTGTGTGTGTGTGTGTGTGCTGTGTGAGCGTAGTGTGTGTGTGTGTGTGTGTGTGTGCTGTGTGAGCGTAGTGTGTGTGTGTGTGTGTGTGTGCTGTGTGAGCGTAGTGTGTGTGTGTGTGCTGTGTGAGCGTAGTGTGTGTGTGTGTGCTGTGTGAGCGTAGTGTGTGTGTGTGTGCTGTGTGAGCGTAGTGTGTGTGTGTGTGCTGTGTGAGCGTAGTGTGTGTGTGTGTGCTGTGTGAGCGTAGTGTGTGTGTGCTGTGTGAGCGTAGTGTGTGTGTGCTGTGTGAGCGTAGTGTGTGTGTGTGCTGTGTGAGCGTAGTGTGTGTGTGCTGTGTGAGCGTAGTGTGTGTGTGTGCTGTGTGAGCGTAGTGTGTGTGTGCTGTGTGAGCGTAGTGTGTGTGTGTGCTGTGTGAGCGTAGTGTGTGTGTGTGCTGTGTGAGCGTAGTGTGTGTGTGTGCTGTGTGAGCGTAGTGTGTGTGTGTGCTGTGTGAGCGTAGTGTGTGTGTGTGCTGTGTGAGCGTAGTGTGTGTGTGTGCTGTGTGAGCGTAGTGTGTGTGTGTGCTGTGTGAGCGTAGTGTGTGTGTGTGCTGTGTGAGCGTAGTGTGTGTGTGTGCTGTGTGAGCGTAGTGTGTGTGTGTGCTGTGTGAGCGTAGTGTGTGTGTGTGCGCGTAGTGTGTGTGTGTGCTGTGTGAGCGTAGTGTGTGTGTGTGCTGTGTGAGCGAGTTTGGGATTTGTTATATTAACACCTTTGTAGGCCCTCAGGTTCATTTGCATAATTTTAAAAGCCTTAAAGAAAAAAGGCCAGCATGTCAGTTTGCTTGGTTTAGAATCCTTCATTCTGGTGGTAGATGTCCTTTAAAGGACACCTGTCATCAGGTCTCTGTCACTTTATCTGTCACTACTACCTGTTGGAGCATCTCACAAGGATTTATCTCACCAGCCTTTATCTAGTCAATTCATACATTAATTGTTATAATATCATCTTTTCTTTATTATGTAAATGAGGTTGGTCACATGGTCAGAGGCAGTGATGTCACCCCTGTTATCCCTCTCCTCTCCACCCCCTGCTCATGTCTGTGTGGAATGTATAGTAAAGCATTGCTAGTGTCTGTGCTTTATCTGCTGACATACTGCATCCTTAGACTATGGACTGGGACGAGTGTCAATGTCAAACGAATACAGTAAGCAAATTAGAAAAAGGTAACGGCACTCATAATTTACAATGTTGGAATTAAAAAAACTTCATTTATTATAAACCAAACATAGCAACGGGACAGTTTCGCGGGCAATGGTGCTTTCTCAAGCAGATGTCCCAGCGTGCATCATCACATTAATACATTTGGCCGCAGGTGGGCGGCGCCACACTAAACTTTAACCCTTTCACGACCCGTGACGTGCCATTATGTCACAGTTCGGCTGCGGGTGCTTAGAGAAGGCTCTACATAGCCAGCAAGTCTTTGCAGCATATCGCAGCAAAGACTTACCGGTAACACTGATCGCTGGTGTTAACCAACACATCGCCGCCAGCAAAACTGCCGGGGGCTTCAAAAAGATGACACCGCATGGGCGCAATCTTTATGGAGATCATCGCTCCCTGTGACGTCATCGGTGAGCGGCGATTGGTTGCCATGACAGCCTTGGATCAGTAGTATGGCAGTATAAAGTTGGATCAATCAGACTACCTAGGGTTAAAGTACCCTAGGGAGTCTGAAAAATAGTAAAAGTAAAAATTTAAAAAAAGTTTTTTAAAAAAAAATTATAATAAAAAAACCCCTAAAAATTCAAATCACATATCTTTCCATAGAACTGATATAAATAAACAGTAAAAATAAACACATTGGGGGTCATTTACTAAGGGCCCGATTCGCATTTTCCCAACGTGTTACACGAATATTTCCGATTTGCGGCGATTGTACCTGAATTGCCCCGGGATTTTGGCGCACGCGATCGGATTGTGGCGCATCACCGCTGGCTTGCGCGCGACAGAAATCGGGGGGCGTGGCCGAACGAAAACCTGACGTATTCGGAAAAACCGGTATGGGGTTGGTCGGCACACGGTGACTGTTACCTCGTGCTCGTGGATAGGAATATGATGCAACTGAAGAAAGGATCCCGGCACTTCGAGGTAAGTCGAATTCAAGGTTTTTTTATTTACAAGATATAATACAAAGAATGTCTCAAACGCGTTTTAAAACGCGTTTGCGACATTCTTTGTATTATATCTTGTAAATAAAAAAACCTTGAATTCGACTTACCTCGAAGTGCCGGGATCCTTTCTTCAGTTGCATCGTATTCGGAAAAACCGCCGCATTTAAAAACCGAAAAAGTGTCGCTTGGGAAGCGCTTACCTTCACCTGGTCCGAGGTGGTGCATTCCGGCGTGTTGAGATGATTTTCAGCGCAGCAGCGCCACCTGGTGGACGGCGGAGGAACTGCCATCATAAATCCCGACTGGACCCGAATCCTGTGCAGAGAATGCGCCGCTGGATCGCGAATGGTCCGGGTAAGTAAATCTGCCCCATTAGGTATCCCGGCATCTGAAAATGCCTGTTCTATCAAAATATAATAACCGTTTTTCACTGCATTTAACCCTGTAACGGAAAATAGCGCCCAAAGTCGAAAATGCCACTTTTTTTGCCATTTTTGAAAAAAAAATTTTTTTTTAAAATCTATAAAAAGTGATCAAAAGGTTGTATAGTCCTAAAAATTATAGCATTGAAAACTTCATCAAAAGTCGCAAAAAAATATACCACACACAGCTCTGTACACCACAAGTATAAAAAAGTTATTAGCGTCAGAAGATAGCAAAATGAAAAAAAAAAATCTACACGGTTTTAATTTTTGTAAATGTATGAAAACATTATAAAACCTATAAAATTTGGTATCCCCGTGATCGCACCGACCCAAAGAATAAAGTAGGCATGTCATTTGGGGTGCACAGTGAAAGCCATAGATTCCAAGCCCACAAGAAAACACTGAAAATGTAATTTTTTTTCACCAATATCACTGCATTTTGAATTTTTTTTTCCGCCTCCCACACGGCATGGAATAATAAATATCATCACTATGAAGTACAATTTGTTACACAGAAAACAATCCCTCACAGAGCTCTTTACGTGTAAAAAATTATTTTAAAAAATTATTTAAAAAAGTTATAATTTAAGAGCAAGGTCCTTAAAGGGTTAAACAACGTAACTCATGAGCTGGAACATCTACAAAACATCATTTAGCTAACATCAATAATACTTTCACAATATGGTGTATAAGTATGTAAGTTGAATGCATGAAAACAGGTGATGATAAAAAGAATGAAGGTGGAAGGACTGAAAAAGAATAATAAAATATTACTAGGGGTTTGTTATAAGGCTCCAAATATAATGGAGGCAGCAGAGGAAATGCTGATAAGTGAAATGGATGCAGCTTTAAAGCATGGTGAAGTACTTATCATGGGGGACTTCAATTACCCAGATATTGACTAGGGGGCAGAAACATGCAGGTCCTTCAAAGGCAGCAGGTTCTTGTCAACAACAAAAGACAATTACCTGTCGCAAATAGTCCTGGAGCCAACAAGAGGGGGGGCACTGCTGGATCTTATCCTAACCAACACACCTGATAGGGCAGTGATGGCAAACCTTTTAGACACCGAGTGCCCAAACTACAACCAAAACCCACGTATTTTTCGCAAAGAGCCAATGTGACAAATTAAGCAGTAACTTATTACTGCCTGTTCTTTCACAGGTTTAAATTGTATAGGCACCCGGGGACACCATAACAGTAGAAAGAAGGAGAAGAAGTTTGGATTATCATTGTAGCTTCCTTCTGGGGTCCTGGGCTGCCTGAGACTGCAAGAGGCCTCGAGTCCTGTCTGGCAAATTCTAGCCTGGGGTGATGGCAAGGGTGCCCATAAAGAGGGCTCTGAGTGCCACTTCTGGCACCCGTGCCATAGGTTCGCCACCACTGTGATAGGGTATCAAAACTACAGGTTGGGGGGAACCTGGGGAATAATGATCATAATATCATTGATTTTGTATTACGCTTTACTAAGAGCGTTAGGGAAGGGGCAAACAGCACTCTAAACTTCAGGAGGGCAAATTTTCAGCAACTAAGGGAAGACCTTATAGGCATAGACTGGGATAATGTTCTCAAAGACAAAAGCCTCCCAATCCCCCCTCCCCCCCCAAAAAAATTGAAAATATTGCCAGGGAGAGCAAAAATAATCCCAAATTATTTTTCAAGTATATAAATGATAAGAAACTAAAAACGGAGAGTGTGGGCCCTCTTAGGAATAACATGGACGTCATGGTGGAAGGAGATGAGGAAAGGGCCAATCTACTGAATGTCGCCTTCTCAACTGTCTTTACCCAGGAAAATCCTCTGGTGGAAGACATACGGTAATCACTTTTTAGAGCATTTTTTTTAAGGTATTAATTAAAAATTATCTTTTTTCGGAATGTTTTTTTGCGGGTTTTTTTACCGTGCAGGTCCAGTAAGTATTCTGTTTTATTATATAGATTGTTACAGACACGGCAATACCAAATATGTGGCGGTTTTTTGTGTGTTTGCGGTTTTTATAGTTTATTAAGTGACATTTTAGAGGCTTATATTTTAATGTATTTATTTTTTATTTATTCTAATGTGTTAACTTTACTGTTTTTGACTTTTTTTTTTTTTACTTATACATAGTTGAACTTGAACCAGCAATGCTCTGATCGCTGGTTCAAGTCCAATACACTGCTCTACAAACCTCTTCATTGTAGAGCAGTGTAAACTGTCTGAGCATGCAGACGAATGCTCAGACAGTTTACAGTCAGACCCGGAAGGGATCTGACTGGCAGGGACATCGGGCAGACTTCGGGGATGCCCAGAATAGGATCGGATCCCCTGGTAAGCGGCACGGGGGATCCAATCCATAGCAGAAACACCCTTACCAGCCGCGGTCATGCATGACCGCGGCGTGTAAGGGGTTAACACCCGCGATCGGAGCCAGTTCCGATCGCGGGTGTTACAGCGCTGTCAGCTGTACTAGACAGCTGACAGCCGCTGATTGTGGTACCGGCTCCGTTTGTGAGCCAGTGCCAGAAGCAGGACGTTATAGTGCGTCCTGGTGCACTAAGTATCTAGCCACAGGAACGTACTATAACGTCCAGGTGCGCCTAGGGGTTAAAAAAGCAATGCAAATGCCTTAAAAACAAAACACAGATTATGTAGTGATAGATATATATATATATATATATATAGATAGAGAGAGAGAGAGAGCGAGTTCTCTGAGGAGATCCATCTCTATATACCAGTGCATTGAGCATGTATGAAATGTGAATTGAGCAGTGCAACTCGATGGAAGCTCTAGTGAGATAAAATCCTTCCACTGACAACCAGTAAGTCCATAATATAGTGGATGTAGGCTCTCTATCTCAAACCATTCAAAACAGCACGTAGGAAGCTTGTTAACCCTTTAAAGGTTAACCCTTTAAAGGAGTGATCACAAGAACGGAGTGTCTGATGGGGTCCGAGGTTCCTCCATGGACCGCTCGCTGCTACCGGACATAAATGGAGCACATTGCTACGGAGTGGTACGGTGCCGCACATGTGCTGCACCGTACCGCTACCGTACAGGGCCGTGAGCCCATAGAAATGTATGGGGGACGTATATCGGCCGTACATACGTCCCCCATACATGTGTGTGAATGTAGCCTTACATTGTACACTGCAATACAAGTGTATTGCGGTGTAAGGGCATGAATGTTTGTTCAAGCCCAAATGTGGAAAAATGTAAAAAAAAATATATATATATTATCATTTATATTTTAAATAAATTTTATAATAATACCGTATATACTCGTGTATAAGCCGATGCCCCTAATTTTACCACCAAAACTAGGAAAACATATTGACTCGAGTATAAGCCGAGGGTGAGTAATGCATTGGTCACAGACACATAGTATGCAGCCAGCCAGCCCCCCTGTAGTATGCAGCCAGCCAGGCCGCAGTTTGCCAAGCACATACAAAAAAACAAACTTACATACTCACCCTCCGGCACCCCAATGCTCGTCACCGCGGCTCCTCTTCAGCCTTCTCTCTGCTGTATTAGCCAGCAGAGATGCATCCAAGCGATCTGCTGGCCGGCACACCATAGTGTACAGCAGAGAGAAGACCGAAGAGGAGCCGCACCAAGCATCGGAGGGGGAGTATGTAAGTTTATTTTTTTAATTGACTTGTGTATAAGCCGAGGTGACATATAAAATCCAAATAAAGTACATAAAACACAAAACAGTACATTTCTGGTATTACCATGTCGTATTAATCTGTGCAATAATTCTAAATCAATATTGAACCCACTCAGTGAAAAGAAAATAAGTCCTCAACACAGAAGTTATGCCCCTGAAAAGTTGTGGATACTAAAAAATAAATAAATTATTTTCACCAATATTGGTTTTTCTTAGTAAAATTGAGCAAAGCTAAGAAAAAACATATAAATGAGGTATCACCATAATCGCTGTGAACCAGAGAATAAATAAAATTGATGATTTTGTTTGTGTACCCCTTGAATCATCTATACATTGTATCTCACCTCACAAATAAGGCATTACCAAAAAAATAGAAATGTTAGAGCCTGTACAATGTGACAATACAAATCTGCTCTGGATGGCGCTCCTTCCATTCTATGCCCGGCCGTCTGTCCATACAGCAGTTTACCACCACATATTATTGCAGAGCATTTAATTCATTATGAGAGTGTACCGTATATACTCAAGTATAAGCCGACCCAAGCATAAGCTTCTTGGGTAGTTTAACTGTCTGCCTGGAAAGCAGAACATTTGAAACTTTAAAAATGAAGAATTTCTCCAAACTTTTGCCAAATATTCATTTTTTTTCAGAATGGAACGGAAAACGTATTACTTAAAGAGGGCCTGTCACCCTGTAAAAGCCCTAAAGTAAGCAGCTACTAGCGCTACCCCAGATGTAGCAGTGTTAAGCTACATTCACTCAGCCGTTGTGAGGCGTATATATATGACCGCCGTATATAAGTCATATATATACGCCCCCTACTAGCCAAGGGGCACACGGAGCCGTACGGAGCGGTATGGTGCAGCACACATGCGGCACCATACCGTTCCCGGGAAAAGATAGGACATGTCCTATCTTTCCCTGTATTACAGCACCGTGTATTTCTATGGGGAGGGGCGGGGCGAACAGTGCTCACCCCCTCCTCCTCTCCCGTGCGTCGATGTGTGCCCTCCATGCTACAATATGACAGACACACGTTGATCTGAATGCAGCCTTAAACTGCTAGCTTGAACCTTCCGATAAAGCTAGCAAACACTGTAGCGCTGTGAATGCCGGACCGAGCTTACAGCAGCATATTTTTGAGGTGGCGGTATGAGGATACAGTTACTGCCGCTTGATGCCCGCCATGATTAGGCCTCATGATGTATCCGTTGGTCCGACTTGGCGAAATGTTGTATAAAAACATTTTATTGCAAGTTTTTAGAAAGAATGCAGGCACAGGGCAGGAAGACCCTGTACCGTCCCACTCCAACAGCGGTCGTTCTCCGCCATGCCCACATGTAGTTGAAGTGGCGTATGCACAAAAATAATCGTACTTAAAAATTTCCACCATAGTATGTAAAGAAGTCGGTGTAGACGATTTTGGAGAATGTTTTCTGCAGCAGGTGTCGTACCTCTCATACAGCTACATGGCAGAAGTTTCAAACAGGCCAATTCTCCCTGTCACACAGCAAAACAGGCAAAGCAGTTCCTTGACACAGCAAACAATTAACCTGTTAACGCTCAGCGTCTGATATATGCCAAACCGGCATCAGGAAACATGGGGTGCCGGCTGTGACTGATAGCCGGCACCTCAGTGTAACAACAGTGGTCAGAGTGGGCTCCGATAGCGGGTGTTTAACCCGTTAAATGCCGCGGTCAGTGCGACCGCGGCATCTAACATGCCTTTGGGGGGGTCTTTCCCCCATGATCGCCCCCCCCCCCCCCGAACCGTTTTCGGGGGCACCGATCGTTGCTATGGCATCTCTGGGGTCTGATACCTGAAGGCATCGCCTGAGAGGCACAGTGTCAGCCTATGCACGTGCATAGGGTGACACTGCTAATATCCTTCAATACATCAGTATTATCATGAACAAGCAATCAGATGATGGCTTGTTCATGTCCCATGTTGGAAGTAGTAAAAATACCCATAAGTCCCATAACATATAACGCTAAAAAAAAGTCAAAATCATGACACAAATCCCACATATATAAGTATCACCGCGTCCATAACAATCCGTAGAATAGAACTAAATAATTATTGAACCCGAACGCCGCTAAAAAAAAACTGTTAAAAACCTGCCAAAAATAATTATTTTTACCTATTGAATCCCACAAAAAAAAATGCAATAAAAAGTGTTAAAAATAACATATGTAGCCAAAAAAGTAAAAATGGTAACAATGGAAAAAGCATCTCATCCCGCAAAAAAAAAAAGCCGTCACATGGCCCCCATAACGAAAAAGCAAAAATTTTATAGTCTACAAAAGGGGCCAATGAGGAAACTAAAATCTTGGCAGCTGCAGGGCCCTCCTTCCATTCTGCACCGTGCTGTGCACTCATAAAACAAGTTAGGACCACATTGGTCTCTGCAAAAGATTGTATGGTGGATTTTCTCTTTTTATCTTTTGGAAATGTGTCCTTTTTTGGGGCTAAATGAACGTATAACCGATACAATTTGACCATTCCAAATTTCACCTCCATTTTGATTTCATTACTATGAAGATCTCAAGGGGCTAACAATCTTCCTAAAAGCTGCAGATTTGAAAATGGGTTGGTTAAATAGGGGGTTTTGATGCTAAATATGTAAAATTTCATTCAAAACGGGATTTATCGATGTTCGATTTGTAACCCGCGTGACGTCAAAATAAATTATCCAGACATTTCAAAAATTTTGGAAATGTAAAGTAGACATATAGGAAATGTTATCCGGCAAGTTATTTAGGTGGTAAATCTATCTGCCTGAAAACGCAACGATTTCGAATTTTGACAATGGCAAATTTTTCAAAAAAATCTTATAAATAAACGCAAAACTTATCAGCCGACATTTACCACTAAAATGAAGCCATAAGCTACAAAATGGCTGCGTACTTAAAGGAAACCTACCATTTCAAACTGGTGCCGTTGCTTACTTTGGTTAGTGTTATTAACCGCTGTATCAGGGTTTTAACACTTTTTAAAGTTTATAGCAGAAGCTGCTTCGGCTGCTTCAGAAGCACGCAGCGCCAAAGCAGCTACAGCGATAAACTTTAAAAAGTGTTAAAACCGCAATACAGTGGTTAATTACGAAAGTAAGCTCCAGCACCAGCTCACCCTTGGGAAACATGTGACCTTTTCAAATATATGAATAACTCCCCTCACTCGGGATTGGCTGTAGAGGAGCAGGGGGCGTTGCTAAGCCCAGTGATGGGTGTTTTCATATATTTGAAAAGGTCACATGGAGTAGCTGAATCCCAAGGGTGGGGGGGACTGCTCCTTTCCAGCCCCTCCCATTTGGCAACTGCCTAGTCACACAGCAGATGCTAATGAAAGGTACAATATAACATATCTTTTTTTCTGTAAAACCAATTTTTAATACAAAAACACTTTGGCAGTGTATGTACTATGCTCTGTGGGGACTGGGGGAGTGCTAAAAATGGGTCTCCTGGTGACAGGTGATGCAATCTCCTTGCATAAAACTTGCATCACAAGCTTGAATGTCCAGCCTGAACTCTTGGAGACCAGAACTGAACTGACATATGCCGAGTTCAGTTCTGGTGTCTAAGCATTCGGGCATGTGTAATGTGCGCATCACACTCGCATCTAAATGTGAACAAGTTTATTCTATATTTTAAAAAGTATAACATAGTATGTTACTAGGAGAAGGGAGAATGCAGTTGTTTTGATAAAGTAAGGTTGTCACACAAATTTCCACTTCTAGCATGTATAAATACAGAAATGTGTGTGAATAAATAAAAAGCCGATCTTACCTATAAGAAATGAAAACCTTATTTTCAGACCATTATATAACATGCTGAGCATATACTACCTATTGTATGCAATACAGTGCCACCCACTAACTTAACCTCAGTCTACATATTATATTACCAGATCCCCAGCATCCATAATTCACAGCCCTGCCATCATGTAACATCAGATGACTGACTGTGAGAACAACAAGCAGGCACTGGATCTCATCCCACAACCTTCATGTCATTCATACTGGTTGTGTATCACATGCATGACCAGCAGATATGGGTCGTGGCAGAGGGACAAGTAACTGGCCTGCTTTGTTCTGGTGCTCTTAGCTTTCTTTAAGGATTTCTGATTAAAGCGGCAAAATTATATAAGTAGAACCGTGATTATTGTATTGTAATGGGAAGCAATACAAAGGCTGCGGTAATAGACGCGATTATTCCGGACACAGAGTCCAAATCTAGTCAGAAGGATAAAGGCCGTCAGTGTGCCGTCATCACTCACCGCCAGAATGTCGCCGCGTGTCTTTTCTGCGCTCCACACCTTCCAAGCTTTAGTGAGAAGCCTGCTGTTCCCATAAATGATCGCCCTCGTATCACGAGATGGAGGCTGTCAACGACAATCGACGACTAACGGCACCGAGAAGAAGGGCGGGGCTGGGAAGGATGGAGAGAGAAGAGACCATTTACAGAGCATGCGCACTAGTCAGCTACGTTCACTGCAACGTTTGGTCGGGAGGAGGGTGTGTATGGTACTGCTCAGTAGACGACTTGGGGACTGTCAGTGGTTAAACGCAATGAAAAGAAACGCCTCTAAAATCTGTGTGTTTTTGTTACTTGTGGTACTAAATGAATACAATAGAAGTGCAAATACAAGCACAAAACACAAAGTGTTGAGCAGGGGCAAATTAAACTGTCTATTTATGATCGTGATTGCTTCATAGAGGATCAGTGATGCCGTTCATGAGCTGGGGAGCCCAAATATATAAAGCTATGCGCAATTAGGTTATTTTTCCTTAGGCCCCTTTCACACTTGCAAGGCAGATCAGAGTTCAGTTTTTCAAAACTGAGGAGGACTATGTTTTCTATGGCGATTGGAGATGCATCATAAACACATTGCACATGCAAATGCAATGCATTTTTCACTGATCATAGTCCTGTATAATGCGTTTTTCATGCACCTGACTTGCAAAAGTAGAGCATGCTGAGATCAACAAAAAACGCAAGTGTGAAAGGGGGCTTAGGCAGCACGGACAATTTTTTTACTGCTTGAGGCGAAACTTTAAATGACTCACAGTCATATACACAAATGCATGCTCATATACACTCACAGTCATGTACACAAATACATGCTCATATACACTCACAGTCATGTACACAAATACATGCTCATATACACTCACAGTCATGTACACAAATACATGCTCATATACACTCACAGTCATGTACACAAATACATGCTCATATACACTCACAGTCATGTACACAAATACATGCTCATATACACTCACAGTCATGTACACAAATACATGTTCATATACACTCACAGTCATGTACACAAATACATGCTCATATACACTCACAGTCATATACACAAATACATGCTCATATACACTCACAGTCATATACACAAATACATGCTCAAATATACTCAATGTACACAAATACATGCTCATATACACTCACAGTCATATACACAAATACATGCTCATATACACTCACAGTCATGTACACAAATACATGCTCAAATATACTCAATGTACACAAATACATGCTCATATACACTCACAGTCATGTACACAAATACATGTTCATATACACTCACAGTCATGTACACAAATACATGCTCATATACACTCACAGTCATGTACACAAATACATGCTCATATACACTCACAGTCATATACACAAATACATGCTCATATACACTCACAGTCATGTACACAAATACATGCTCAAATATACTCAATGTACACAAATACATGCTCATATACACTCACAGTCATATACACAAATACATGCTCATATACACTCACAGTCATATACACAAATACATGCTCATATACACTCACAATCATGTACACAAATACATGCTCATATACACTCACAATCATGTCCATAAGTATATGCTCAAATACACTCAATGTACAGAAATACATGTTCATATACACTTGGTCATATACACAAATACATGCTCATATACACTCACAGTCATGTACACAAATACATGCTCAAATATACTCACAGTCATGTACACAAATACATGCTCAAATATACTCGATGTACACAAATACATGCTCATATACACTCACAGTCATATACACAAATACATGCTCATATACACTCACAGTCATGTACACAAATATATGCTCAAATATACTCAATGTACACAAATACATGCTCATACACACAGGGCCGATTCTAGCATATTTGCTGCCTGAGGCGAATATTAAAATGCTGCCCCCCGCTCCCTGTTCAGTAAATACTGAAAACTTTACTAACAATTAACATCCCAACAGACAGCTTACTGACACTGTGTGACTGACTACAGTTTCTGGAAGTCATTAGTGGCATCTAGTACCTTATAGATGACAATCTCTTCCATCAGGAGGACTTTATTCTGGGTTCTCCAATCCATAACATATCACTGCTGAATTCACGGCCAGATATCTTCAGCTCCGTGCAGTATCTCCACCCGGTGTCCCTAAAAATACCGCAGTCACTTACAGTATGAAGTCTCCTGGATAACAACACTGCGCTCCTAAATAATATATACCCCTCACAACGTAATGGACGACACTCTCCCCACATATAAAACATCCCTTCACTATAATATATACATTCTACTGGAATTATAGCATGCACACCAGCAATCAATATACAACACCCCCAATTTATTAATACAGACCCCCTCCCCCCAACATTTGGTTTACACGATGCAAAGTTGTATCCTATTGTATCCTATAACTAATTTATCCCACCCTTTTACATAAGATTTTATATATATATTAATGCACAGCACACCCCCCCTTCCCAGATAAAAGGATTATGGCCCCATATAAAATGCACAGCACCCCCCCCCCCTTCCCAGATAAAAGGATTATGGCCCCATATAAAATGCACAGCAACCCCCCCCCCCTTCCCAGATAAAAGGATTATGGCCCCATATAAAATGCACAGCAACCCCCACCCCCACCCCAGATAAAAGGATTATGGCCCCACATAATATTAATAGCATCACCCCCCCCCAGATAAAAGGATTATGGCACAGCACCCTCCCCCCTTTCCAAGATAAAAGGATTATGGCCCCATATAATATTAATAGCATTCCCCCCCAGATAAAAGGATTATGGCCCCATATAAAATGAACAGCCTCCCCCCCCCAGATAAAAGGATTATGGCCCCACATAATATTAATAGCATCACCCCCCCCCCCCAGATAAAAGGATTATGGCCCCATATAAAATGCACAGCACCCTCCCCCCTTTCCAAGATAAAAGGATTATGGCCCCATATAATATCAATAGCATTCCCCCCCCCAGATAAAAGGATTATGGCCCCATATAAAATGAACAGCCCCCCCCCAGATAAAAGGATTATGGCCCCATATAAAATGAACAGCCCCCCCCCCCCCAGATAAAAGGAATATGGGCCGATATATATAAATATATAGAAAAACCTCCCCACCCCTACACAGCTATATTAACTATATAATCCTATATCCCCCCCTTATTGGCCACATTTAATTAGTAGCGGGACATCAAAAATAATAAAACTTATACTTACCTCCGTCAGGGTGCTTCCACGGAGTGCAGCTCCCATCTTCGTCACAGGCGGGTGACGTCATCATCCGCCGCCTGTGTCTCTGCTTAGAACGGAGCGACGCCAGCAGCAAGATAGGCACTGCGTCGCTCCGCTAATAAATCGCGTCTGTCTCTTAAAGTTTTATTTAGCTGGTGGGCAATTCGGGCGGCAGCGGGCGCCCGAATCACCCACATTAGAGCGGCGAATATCGCCGCCCTTTACAGGGAACCGCAATCTGCCGCCTGAAGCGAGATTTTCATCTCGGCTCATGGCAGATGCGGCCCTGCATACACACACAATCATGTACACAAATACATGCTCAAATACACTCACAATCATGTACACAAACACATGCTCAAATACACTCGGTCATATACACAAATACATGCTCAAATACACTCGGTCATATACACAAATACATGCTCATATACACTCACAGTCATGTACACAAACACACAGGGACGGCTCCAGGTTCTAGTAGGCCCCTGGGCGCCAGTGCCTCAGTGGGCCCCTTTACTATGCCTCCCAAATTTGAATCAGAGAAAGTGACGGCCCGCTTTTGCCCCCTCCTGTTGCCCCACCATACGTTTTTCATGTTGCCATGTGTTTGGCTGCTTTTAAAGCCATTTTCTTCATTGATGGAAGCAGGGCCGGATTAAGGTTGGTGGGAGCCCCTGGGCGCAAAATCTGGTGGAGGCCCCCACTGAGTGTAGCGTGCATACACGTCCTCTTTCTCACTTTCCACTATCTCAGCAGTAACACAGCTACATATAGCCGCCTCGCCCCCAGTAACACAGCTACACACAGCCGCCTCGCCCCCAGTAACACAGCTACACACAGCCGCCTCGCCCCCAGTAACACCGCTACACACAGCCGCCTCGCCCCCAGTAACACCGCTACACACAGCCGCCTCGCCCCCAGTAACACAGCTACACACAGCCGCCTCGCCCCCAGTAACACAGCTACACACAGCCGCCTCGCCCCCAGTAACACCGCTACACACAGCCACATCACCCCCAGTAACACAGCTGCATGCAGCCGCCTCGCCCCCCCAAGTAATACCGCTACACACAGCCGCCTCATCCCCAGTAACACCGCTACACACAGCCCCCTCATCCCCAGTAACACAGCTACATACAGCCGCCTCACCCTCCAGTAACACAGCTACATACAGCCGCATCACCCCCAGTAACACAGCTACATACAGCCGCATCACCCCCAGTAACACAGCTACACACAGCCGCCTCATCCCCAGTAACACAGCTACACACAGCCGCCTCATCCCCAGTAACACCGCTACACACAGCTGCCTCATCCCCAGTAACACCGCTACACACAGCCGCCTCATCCCCAGTAACACCGCTACACACAGCCGCCTCATCCCCAGTAACACAGCTACACACAGCCGCCTCATCCCCAGTAACACAGCTACACACAGCCGCCTCATCCCCAGTAACACCGCTACATACAGCCACCTCGCCCCCAGTAACACAGCTACATGCAGCCGCCTCGCCCCCAGTAACACAGCTACATACAGCCGCCTCACCCCCCAGTAACACAGCTACATACAGCCGCATCACCCCCAGTAACACAGCTACATACAGCCGCCTCACCCCCAGTAACACAGCTACATACAGCCGCCTCACCCCCCAGTAACACAGCTACATACAGCCGCATCACCCCCAGTAACACAGCTACATACAGCCGCCTCGCCCCAAGTAACACCGCTACACACAGCCGCATCACCCCCAGTAACACATCTACATACAGCCGCCTCGCCCCCCCAAGTAATACCGCTACATACAGCTGCCTCGCCCCCAGTAACACCGCTACACACAGCCGCCTCATCCCCAGTAACACCGCTACATACAGCCGCCTCGTCCCCCCAAGTAATACCGCTACATACAGCCGCCTCGCCCCCCCAAGTAATACATCTATATATATACCCTCACCCCTACCAGACACGCAGTCCCAGGTAACATACACCTCAGCCCGCACAGCCATGCAGTCCCATGTAACGTACACCTCAGCCCGCACAGCCATGCAGTCCCATGTAACGTACACCTCAGCCCGCACAGCCATGAAGTCCCATGTATACAGCCACACCAGCCATATAGACCCATGTATACAGCCACACAGACCCATGTATACAGCAACACCAGCCATACAGACCCATGTATACAGCCACACACGCCCATGTATACAGCCGCACAGACCCATGTATACAGCCGCACAGACCCATGTATACAGCCGCACAGATCCATGTATACAGCCGCACAGGCCCATGTATACAGCCGAACAGACCCATGTATCCAGCCTCGCAGACCCATGTATACAGCCATACAGCCCCATGTATACAGCCACTCCTGACATCACAGTTTCCCACAGGTTTGGGGGGGAAAATGGGAGGGGGGATCGCGGGGGGGGGGGCAATTGTATGGCCGCCGATCATAGGGGGAGGTCACTGAGAGCTGTCTCTAGTTGGGAGCAATGCTCTGCAGCCGCGCTGCAGCACATCACTCCATCCAGAGGCTGTCAGCTCACAGCAGCAATCGGGCAATGTTGCAGAGCTAGCTCTTTGCAAGCTGACTTTTCCTGCCTGTCTGGGGGTGATGCTCTACAGCCACGCCGCTGGACATCGCTCCCAGTCAGTGTCAGACATGCTCAGCTGGTGGGGGCCCCCTGGGGTGGCAAGATGGTGGGGGCCCCTGGGCTCGAGCTTTGTTTACGTTTTCACACCTGCTTACACTTCTAGCAATGAAATGATAGGGCGCAATGGTGGGGGCAAAAGATTTTTGTGAGTTTTGAGGGACATAAAGAAAATTCTGGAACTAAAAATTATGCTTCTTTATCCGTGTGCAGACCCAGGGACACCCTCCAGCGAATATTGTTTAATAATGTTTTCTTAATCAGACATCAGTATTGATGTTAAGTCAAGATTTGGTGGGATTATACAACATAAAAACATTTCATACCTGTCAAAACACTTCTTAAATAAAAATGCAGGAGATCACCTCACCTTAGGATGACTAGCATCGATGTTGTGGATTCTACAGCTGGATACTCGTACACCAAAAGGGTTGAATAACAAAACGGATACGATGTATCTTTATTGAAAACAATAAGTTATGTACTATCCAGAATATGCTGTTTCTGTCTGAATTTTTCTTTGCACATAAACGAACTTCAGTTCCATGTAAAAGAACATAGTATATACATGCGCTAACTAATTAGCCTCACCTGTTACCTGCCCTTTTAATGTGGTGTGTTTATGCTTAGTCTTTAGAACATGAGTAAGAACAGACACACAAGTGTTCGAAACGCGTAGGTCTATGTATATTATGCACCTTATTTTATAGAAATGAAATAAAGCTTCAAGATTTTTTAGCAGATTGGAGAGCCGGTCATATCTCTACTATTTTCAAGTTTACACGGAGATCTCCGACAAATCTCTTTGAATAACCGGACCACATAGAGGAATTGGCGTCCCACAGCTATGGTTGACGTGAGTGAGCGGGCAGCTCAAAACATATTTTTCTGTACATGCTCATACACCAGCAGTCATGTACACAAATACATGCTCATATACACTCACAGTCATGTACACAAATACATGCTGATTAGAGATGAGCAAGCATACTCCTTCGAGCTTGATGCTCGTTCGAGCATTAGCGTACTCGCAACTGCTCGTTGCTCTGACCAGTATTTCGCCAGCTCTAGAAAATGGCATCTCCCGGCATTTAGATTTTTGGCGGCCAGAAACAGCCAATCACAAGCCAGGAGACTCTGCCGTACACCCAGCATCACGTGGTACACTTACATGTCGATATCAGTGGTTGGCTGGCCTGATCAGGTGACCCTGGAATAGACTAGCCCCTGCCCAAGCTGCTCGGATCATTCTATGTCTGGATGCCGTTAGCAATAGAGCTGCTGCTGGTCAGGGAAAGCGTTATGGTGTTCTATTAGATTACTGTTAGGCAGGAGTGATTCTACAAGAACCCAACAGCCCTTGTTAGGGCTACATTAGCGTTTTTCAAAAGTTAAAGTGACAGTCACAGCACAAAATCCTTTTGTGTGCTGTCAGTGTTGGTTAGAAACTAGCCATAGCAATCATCTTCTGAGGTTGCTGTCTGATTTCTTCTGCACTACCTGCTGATGAGGGAGAATGGGAATGCCGCAGAGCTACACTCCCTAGCTTCATGTCTCAACTTACTGGGACTCGTGGTAGAGCACTGTTGAGGCCACAACAGTGCGAACAGGTGATGTAGTGGATTGCGGACAATGCTTCAAGTAATTTGAGCACTCCTCCGCATCGGGGTTTTCCAATTCAGTGCTGCGACGGCGTCTGGCATGTAGAGCAGATCCAAGGAAAAAAATAGAAAAAGCCAGAGCGCTTGCGAATAAAATCCAAAGTAGTTTTATTGGGTATCCATTAAAAAACTGCACACATCATGTGCATAGACAGTGTAGGTTATAAAGACAGAGACCTACGCATTTCAGCTCACTGCGGAGCCTTAATCATGGTATAGTGTAACCAAGTTAAAAACAGCACTTTAAACACCATAGTACACCTGAACAATCAAACGTTTCAAACGTCACATCCGGTTTGTTGAACGCAGTCAAATCTATTTCTTATGCATTTCTAGGTACAAAAAAAGGGGGTAAAGCATACAAAGACATTTTACACATGTTATGCATATTTAATAAATGTAAGCTAAATCATTTTTGGAGTTAAGAGCAAGAATCCAAAACGCCTCCCTTTTTAGGAGGAGTTTTCTTCCAGTTTCCACCTCTGAGTGGTCGGTTAACATGTTCAATACCAAAGAAACGAAAGCTAGAAAGATTTTTGTTATGCATAGTGTGAGACACTGAAGGGGTTAACTGTGGATGGGCGGTATGTTTCCCCTAGGTTTTGCTATTATGCAAGGCCTTAGTGCTGAGGTTGGGTTGTCCAGCACCTTGGACACAGGTGGTGGGAACAGCCCCATCAGCCTGCATAAAGCCGCTCAGCAGAGCTGAGAGTGTGTTCTCTCTGAGTGGAGGCTGGAGACCTCTGACCTCTGTGCCTGGAGCAGCAAAAGTGTTTTTGTTAGTGGTGAGTCAGAGAACCATTGTTTAGTTAGCACCCTGACGGGTAGGATATTATTTTGTTTTGATGCCTGATTGTGAAGGCTGTTTTATTTTGTTCCTGCTGAAATAAACACAGGCTAGACCTGTTTTGGACTGTACTTTGGTGTCACTGTCGTGAACTGCATCACAGCACCCCGCTACCACGGTCTCTACTGGGCCAAATCTCCCACATATGGTGCTTCGGATTGCGGGCAGTTCAAAAAGACACACCTGAAAGGCTCGCTACATCCTGCAACATTGCATGGCCTGGGTGAGAACAGCAGGAAAATTGCAGGATACAGCCAAGATGGAGGACTTTATTAAATACCTGCAAGAGGAGGCCAGAGCTAATCGGCAGCAGCAGCAAGCCATGCTCCAGCAACAGGAGGAGAGGTCCCGCCAGCAGCAAGCCATGCTCCAGCAACAGGAGGAGAGGTCCTGTCAGCAGCAAGCCATGTTCCAGCTGATGATGAAAAAGTTTTCTGGCATTATGGCGGCATCGCAGGCGACGGCTACTGAGGGGTCCCATACTGGTTTGCAAGGGTACCCGGTTGTCCAGCATTCCGCACGGGCTGCAGTGCAGAAGGCCTTACAAAAGATGACGGCGACCGACGACGTGGAGGCGTATCTCACTGTGTTCGAGCGAGTAGTTGAGCGAGAGGAGTTACCAGCTGAGTAGTGGGCAGATGTCCTGGCACCGTTCCTGACAGGCGAATCGCAGAAGGCTTACTACGACCTGAGTGAAATGGAGGCCCGTGAGTACCCCCAGCTAAAGGCGGAGATTCTGGCTCGTCTTGGGGTCACCGTTCAAGTTCGTTCCAGTCGGGTCCACCAGTGGGCTTACTCAGAAAAACTACCCCCACGCTCCCAAATGCATGACCTGATCCATCTTGTCCGGAAGTGGCTACAACCAGAGGACTGCACCCCAGCACAGATGGTAGAGAGAGTGGTCCTCGACAAGTTCACCCGTTCTCTGCCCTCTCGGCTCCAGCGGTGGGCTGGACAGGCCGGTCCCACTAATGCTTAGGAACTCGTGTCCCTGGTAGAGAGATATCGGGCTACGGAGGACCTTCTACTTACCTCTCCCACACGAAGCAGTGCCAGTGACAGGGTCACCAAACCATCTGGTAAGACTGCTACTGCGGAAAATGGGAGACATGTCAGGTTGGGAGGGGGTTCATTGGGGGGCGTGGATACCCAGAAACCCAGTTAGGCTCGTGACAGAGGTCATGGCCGTATCCAGTGCTGGCGATGCCATGAAATGGGCCATATTGCTGCCAACTGTCCACTGTCAGTGGAGCCAATGGACTGCAACCAGACCCGGCGAGTGTCACTTTTTGCCCGGCCGGTTCTGGCAGCCGAGTCAGTCATGGATGCAGAACCCCAAGTGTGCTTGGTCACAATCGGTGGACTATACAGTGGGCGGAAAGTGGGAGTTTTGTGTATACATGGGGACACTCGCGAATATCCCACTGCTGTCATCAACCTACATACCCCTTGTGGTACTATTACCCATGAAGTGGGGGTGGTGGGGACCCTGTTTCATGAGGCTATTATTGGCAGAGACTTACCGGTGTTTTGGGACCTCTGGAGACGAAGACCCACCTCAGGTGCTGTCGCAGACAATGGACAACAGGTATGTCCGGCCATGGCCCCTGAACCCTTTGAGGCCGATGTACCCACACCAGCAGTAGGGGTGACCCCATGCGATGAATTCTCTCCCCTAGAGGTCCTAGCTGGTGAGGTCGAGGGCCACGGGGAGGTAGCCGACATGCCGGACCTTGAGATCTCCCGTGAAAATTTTGGGGCTGCACAGCTACAGGACCCTACCTTATTTAAAGCACGGGAGAATGTTAAAGTAATAAATGGGGTACTCCAAATACCAGGGGCTGACAAAATATACCCCCGAATGGTGATTGTTGGGGAACTGTTGTACAGGGTTGACCAGATACGGGGTGAGGAGATTGAGCAACTTGTAGTACCCCAATCTCACCGAAGGCTGGTGCTAGATTTGGCACATAAACGTGCTGGGAGGGCACTTAGGTGCTGAGAAGACCCGAGAGAGGATCCTGCAGAGATTTTTCTGGCCCGGGGTGTGGGAGGAGGTAAACCGGTATTGTAGCTCCTGCCTTGAGTGCCAACTTACTGCCCCGGTGTCCCACTTCAGGAGTCCTCTGGTACCGTTACCAATCATAGAGGTGCCGTTTAAACGGATTGCAATGGATTTGGTTGGCCCCATAGTCAAGTCCACAAGGGGGCACCAGTACATCCTGGTTATCCTGGACTATGCTACGCGGTATCCAGAGGCAATCCCGTTAAGGAACACCACCTCCAAAAACATTGCTAGGGAGCTGTTCCAGGTGTTTCCCGTACAGGCCTCCCCAAGGAAATCTTGACTGACCAGGGAACCCCATTCATGTCTAGAGTAATGAAGGAGATGTGTCAATTAGTCCAGGTTGAACAGCTTCGCACCTCTGTATATCATCCTCAGACAAATGGCCTGGTCGAGAGGTTTAACAAGACCTTGAAGGGGATGCTAAAGAGGGTGGTCAGCAAAGATGGGAAGGACTGGGATTGTTTGTTGCCTTATTTGATGTTTGCCATACGTGAAGTTCCCCAGTCCTCCACGGGTTTCTCACCCTTTGAGTTGTTATATGGCCGTTCCCCACATGAGCTTTTGGATGTAGCTAAGGGGACCTGGGAACAGGAGAGGACCCCCCAATGTAGTGTGATTGAACACGTCTCCCTTATGCAGGACCGCATAGCGGTGGTAATGCCCCTTGTAAAGGAGCACATGACAAGGGCACAAGAGGCCCAGTCTAGGGTCTACAATAGGTCAGCCAGACTCAGGACCTTTAACCCAGGCGACAGAGTGTTAGTTCTGGTGCCCACCGTTGAGAGTAAGTTCTTGGCGAAATGGCAAGGTCCATATGAGGTCAGGGAGAAAGTGGGGGACGTTAACTACAAGATATCTCAGCCGGGGAGGAGGAAACCTGAACAGATATACCACGTGAACCTCCTAAAGCCATGGAGGGAAAGAGAGTCCCTGATAGCTGTGGGAGTAGGAAAAGCGTCTGTCCCCTAGAAGGTGACACCGGAGGTGGGTGTACCCGATGCCAAGGTGCCTGAAGTACGGATCTCGTAGTCCCTCTCCAGGGCCCAGATTCAGGAAGCGAAGGAGTTTGTGCTCCGAAACGTTGATGTGTTCTCTAAGTTACCGGGACGTACTTCAGTCATCAAGCATGACATCATAACCGAGCCCCACATCCGGGTACACCAAAAACCCTACCGGGTCCCTGAAGCGCGCCGGCTTGCCATATCCGAAGAAGTCAGGCAGATTTTAGACCTGGGGGTTATCGAGGAGTCTAAAAGTGACTGGTCGAGTCCTATTGTGTTGATTCCCAAACCTGATGGTTCCCTACGGTTCTGCAATGACTTTAGGAAGTTGAACGAGGTGTCCAAATTTGATTCTTACCCTATGCCCAGAGTTGACGAGTTGATACAACGACTTGGACAGGCTAGGTTCTTCTCCACCCTTGACTTGACGAAAGGGTATTGGCAGGTACCCCTTACTGACAGGGCTAAAGAGAAGACCGCTTTTGTTACTCCTGATGGGCTATTCCAGTATGTGGTACTTCCCTTTGGGCTGCATGGGGCTCCTGCCACATTCCAGAGGTTAATGGATCTCGTGCTAAAACCTCACCGGAGATATGCCTCGGCCTACCTGGATGACATCATAGTCTATAGTAACGATTGGAAGAGTCATCTAGCCAAGGTGCAAGCAGTGGTAGACTCCCTGAGGGCAGCAGGGTTGACAGCGAACCCCCAAAAATGTGCACTGGGTCTGGAAGAGGCCCGTTACCTGGGGTACCGTATTGGGCGAAGTGTCATCAAACCCCAAGTAAATAAAGTGGAGGCGATCCAGTAGTGGCCACGACCTATGAGCAAGAAGCAAGTGAGGGCTTTCCTAGGCATAGTGGGCTATTATCGCCGATTTATTCCCCATTTTGCTACCATAGCAGCACCCCTGACTGACCTGACCAAGGGTAGCAGGTCGGTGATGGTAAAGTGGAGTGAAGAGGCTGAGGGGGCGTTTCAGCGACTTAAGACGGTTTTGTGCGAGGGACCGGTACTGATCACCCCTAACTTCACCAAGACCTTTATTGTGCAGACTGACGCTTCTGACGTGGGCTTAGGGGCTGTCCTGTCCCAAGTAGTGGAGGGTGAGGAACATCCCGTGACATTCCTGAGCCGCAAGCTCACACCTCCTGAGAAGAACATAGTATACTTGTATTTTTCAAGTATATAAATGATAAGAAACTAAAAACAGAGAGTGTGGGTCCCCTTAGAAATAACATGGGGGTCATGGTGGAAGGAGATGAGGAAAGGGCCAATCTACTGAATGTCGCCTTCTCAACTGTCTTTACCCAGGAAAATCCCCTGGTGGAAGACACAATGAGGAATAATGTTAATTCTCTTTGGAATGTCAACAGTTTAACCCAGGAAGAGGTACGGCGCCGCCTCGCAACCACTAAGATAGATAAATCACCGGGGCCAGATGGCATACACCCCCGGGTTCTGCATGAATTATGTACCGTGATAGACAGACCGTTATTTTTAATATTTGAAGATTCACTGAGGACTGGTTATGTTCCACAGGAATGGCGCATAGCAAATGTGGTACCAATATACAAAAAAGGATCAAATAGCGATCCTGGAAACTACAGACCCGTAAGTCTAACTGCTGTGGTGGGGAAAATATTTGAGGGGTTTATTAGAGATGCTATCCTGGAGTATCTCACTGTGCACAACCTTATAACCCAGCGTCAGCATGGGTTTATGAGAGATCGGTCCTGTCAGACTAATCTGATTGGTTTCTACGAGGAGGTAAGTTCAAGACTGGATCTGGGGGACGCTGTGGATGTTGTATATCTGGACTTCTCAAAGGCATTTGACACCGTGCCACATAAAAGGTTGGTATATAAAATGAGACTGCTGGGAATAGGAGAAAATCTGTGTATCTGGGTAAGTAATTGGCTTAGTGATAGAAAACAGAGGGTGGTCATTAATGGCACATTCTCAGATTGGGTTGATGTTACCAGTGGAGTGCCACAGGGGTCAGTATTGGGGCCACTTCTTTTTAATATTTTTATTAATGACCTTGTAGTGGGTTTACACAGTCAAGTTTCAATATTTGCAGATGATACTAAGCTGTGTAAAGTAATAAATACTGAGGTCGATAGTTTAGCATTACAGAGGGATTTGTGGAAGCTTGAGGGATGGGCAGAGAAATGGTTGATGAGGTTTAATGTAGATAAATGTAAAGTTATGCACTTGGGCCATGGAAACAAAAAGTATAATTATGTTCTAAACGGTCAATTACTTAGTAAAACTGAAGCTGAAAAGGACCTGGGCGTATTGGTGGATGGTAAACTTAATTTTAGTGACCAGAGCCAGGCGGCTGCTGCTAAAGCAAATAAAATAATGGGATGTATCAAGAGAGGAATAGATTCTCATGATAATGACATAGTTTTGCCCTTATACAAATCCCTGGTCAGACCACACATGGAATATTGTGTACAGTTTTGGGCACCAGTGTATAAAAAGGATATAATAGAGCTGGAACGGGTGCAGAGGAGAGCAACCAGGATTATTAGGGGAATGGGGGGATTAGAATACACTGACAGATTACAAAATTTGGGATTATTCAGTTTAGAAAAAAGACGACTGAGGGGAGACCTCATTACATTGTACAAATACCTGAACGGACAGGACAAGGATCTCTCCAAAGATCTTTTTATACCTCGGCCTGTGACCAGGACAAGGGGGCATCCTCTACGCCTAGAGGAGAGGCGATTCTACCATCACCATAGACAAAGGTTCTTTACTGTAAGAGCAGTGAGACTATGGAACTCTCTGCCGCAGGAGGTTGTTATGGCCGACTCTATGTACATGTTCAAGAGAGGCCTGGATGCCTTTCTGGAGAGAAAAAACATCACGGGTTATGGGGATAAAACATTTATTTAATTCTTGAAGGTTGGACTTGATGGACTTGCGTCTCCTTCCAGCCTTATATACTATGATACTATGATAGTTGAGAGGGAGTTCTTGGCGATAAAATGGGCTCTGGAATCCCTGAGGTATTACTTGATAGGGCGACAGTTTACACTAGTGACCGATCACTCTCCCCTCACCTGGATGAGTCAGGCCAAAGAGAGGAACGCCAGGGTCACAAGGTGGTTCCTAATGTTGCAGAATTTCAAATTCACGGTAGAACATCGAGCAGGAAAGCTGCATGGGAATGCCGATGCCCTATCTCGTACCCACTGTCTGATGGCCAAAAGTGTTCGTCCCCACAGGGTCAAACAGAGGGGGAGGGTATGTGAGACACTGAAGGGGTTAACTGTGGATGGGCGGTATGTTTCCCCTAGGTTTTGCTATTATGCAAGGCCTTAGTGCTGAGGTTGGATTGTCCAGCACCTTGGACACAGGTGATGGGAACAGCCCAATCAGCCTGCATAAAGCCGCTCAGCAGAGCTGAGAGTGTGTTCTCTCTGAGTGGAGGCTGGAGAGCACACAGCCCTGACCTCTGTGCCTGGAGCAGCAAAAGTGTTTTTGTTAGTGGTGAGTCAGAGAACCATTGTTTAGTTAGCACCCTGACGGGTAGGATATTATTTTGTTTTGATGCCTGATTGTGAAGGCTGTTTTATTTTGTTCCTGCTGAAATAAACACAGGCTAGACCTGTTTTGGACTGTACTTTGGTGTCACTGTCGTGAACTGCATCACAGCACAACGCTACCGCGGTCTCTACTGGGCCAAATCTCCCACAATAGCTATAAAGTGCTTGGCGGCTCCTGAAGAATTGGAGTCACCATTTTTAATACTTGCAAGATGCTGAGCAATCTTTGCTTTCAATTTCTGTATTGTGCAACCAACATAAACGACAGAACAACACATGCATTGAATGATGTACACTACATATAGCGTGTCACAATTGATAAAAGTTTTTATCTTCCTGCTCATGTTGATATCAGTCTTAAATTCTAACGTTCTGTTAGCTGCATATATGCAAATATTGCATCTATTACCTCCACATTTATAGAAACCTGTTACAGACAGCCAACTTTCAGTATTAACCCTTGTGTTAAATGTACTGGGTGATAGAATATTACCCAGAGTTCTACCGCAATTTGCAACGCTCCTATGGCTATCCTTCATCACCTTACAAAGTATAGTGTCCTGATTTAGTACGGGGATATATTTACGAATGATGTTTTTAATTCTATTAAATTGTGCACTGTACGGGGTGCTAAAGGTAGGAACATATGTTGTCGTTTGATTGGAAATGGGGGTATCCTTTCTTTTTAACAATTTTTTTCCTATTTACTGTTTCAGCTTTCTCTCTTGCATTTTTTAGCATGGATGGAGAATAGAATATGGTAGACTGTGCACGAAATTCCACATCATTCGAGCAGATACGTCTGGCTCGTAAAAATTCCCCATAGGGAATCGCATGCACAGTATGTGAGGGGTGGCAACTGGATGTCGATAAAATAGAGTTGCCTGCTAGAGGCTTAGAAAACATGGTAGTGATAACGTTTTCGCAATCAGGTATGGCCCTCAAATCGATGTCTAGAAAATGTATATTAATAGAAGGTTGTTCCGATGTAAACTTCAGATTAATATCATTATCATTAATGTATAAAACAAACTCCGAGTATGTCCCTGCATCCCCCCGCCACACCACCAATATATCGTCCACATATCTACCATAAAAAAAATTATATTTCGTAAAAAGGGGTTATGGATAGAAAAAATAGTTTTTTTCCTCCCACCATGCCACAAATAATATGGCTAATGATGGGGAGAATTTTGAGCCCATTGGGGCACCGCAAACCTGCGCTCGGAGCCCGAGGATGCGCGATCTCGGGAACGAGGCCGGAGTTACTGCTCATGCGCAGAACTCCGGCTTCTCGGACGAGGGCGCGCAGCTGCCAGGAGCTGCGCGCCGAAGATCACAGGGTAGGCGGGGAAAGCGGCTACTGGGGCGTGGAGTAGCCGCGCCGTGTAGCCTCGTGTCCGGCTACTGCACGCCCCAGTAGCCGCTTAATAAAATTTACATATCAAGGCAATAAAGTTTATGCTACGCTAGCGGGGACGTGAGGATTAGCTCTAAAAAGGGCTGTCCTCACGTCCCATACATCCACCTACCACCCGATCTACCTTTATAGGAAGATTCGTGGTGGTAGGTTCCCTTTAACATAGGTTTTGGAATCATATAGGAAGTTTTCAGCCAGTTGCACATATAGACCAGAATCCATCACAACAACTGATCCTCCTTTATCCGATTTTCAGACTACAAGGTAGGTATTTTTCTTAAGTATATGCATAGCTTTAAATTGTGTTTTTTAGTACACCTTACAGGCTGGATTGTGTTGTTTAGTATATGTAACTCTTTTTCCACCAATGTCTGAAAAAGATCAAGTGCAGGCACTCTAGATTTTATCGGATAAAAATCGTTATTGGTCATGGCATAATTTACATTGGAAATATCAACAGTTGGCATGTCTTTGAATTCACTGAGCTCATGCAAATCCAATAGAGCATTCTGTTCATGGAACATAAGATCAGTGAATTCATTGTCTACCTGAAATGTGAAGGAAGAACCAGGTGAAGAATTCTCAAATTTGTCAGCTGAGAAATTATCAGCAAAAAAATTTATTTTTACAGTAATTGTCCTGACAAAACGGTTAACGTCAAGGAGGGTCTGGAAAATGTCAAAGTTCTGGGATGGAACATAATTAAGTCCTTTAGCCAAAACCGATAGTTAGTCCTCCGATAAAATTGTAGGTGACAGAACGATGACGTTATCTTGTTTTTGACGTTATCTTATTTTGATTCAGCACTAACGTTTATTTCTTGCTCTTGCGTGTTGTATACCTTTTTTCCATACCCTCCTCGTTTGTTTCGCTTGCCCCGTTTTTTGACGGATTATCCGAAGGAGGTTTAATTTTTGTATAATATCTTCTATTCCCTGATGGATTTTTATGTTCAATCAACATTTATTGGTGAAAAAAGAGTAACAATTGCAAACAGAATTTCAAAGGCAGGAAGGGTGGTCTCGCAGGACCCCAGCATTAATATACATACAACATCATGTCATACAGTGACGTAGCAGCAGACTGTGGGATTATACTGAGGCATAGATCGTAAAGTACCGGCTGCAGGGGTCCGCTCAACCTTTTCAGTGATAGAACAAGACAAAAATACGAACAGGGGGTAGAGGGTACAAGACATAGACGAGAAGGGAATAACTGGGCGGGGAAAGGGGGAGGGGTCTGGGGTTAGGGATGGCTGCTGTGTCATGTTTTGGCTATACACTACAAGCCTATCGCCTATTTACAATGCAAGGGTCCTGAAAGGTTACAAATTCACGTAGAGACCTTATTATTTCAAGCAAAGAGATCCTGAAAGGCCGGGGTCAGTTGGAATTCCTCCCAAGGGGACCACACAGTGGCTGTCTTACTCGGATCGGGCATGTCCTCGGCCACCAGCTCCTCCATCCTCCGTATGTAGCGGAGCTCCTGTATCCACTCCACAACCGTGGGTGGATGAGGTCTCTTCCAGTGTCGAGGGATCACTGTCCTTGCCGCCGTGAGGAAGTGGCGAAGGAGTCCTTTTTTGATGGAGGAGATGGTGCCTGGTAGCACGGAAAGGAGGGCAACCTGTGGGCTAAATTGTATAGTCTTACCAGACACTCTGCTATAGGTGTCAAACACCATCCGCCATAAGGCCTGTATTATCGAGCAGCTCCACCATATGTGAAGAATGGATCCCACCTCCGCACCGCACCTCCAGCAGAGCTCCGAGACTCCAGGGTAGATCCTATGGAGCGTGAGGGGGCACCTGTACCAGCGTGATAAGATCTTATAGTTCTTCTCCTGAGCGCTGCAGGGCAGAGGGAGCTAATGGGAGAATAAAAAGGCTTTGTCCCATTCTGCTTCCGTGAGTGTGGTCGATAGGTCTGACTCCCATGCTGACACGAACCCTGGGTTCCCCCGAGAGGACTCAGCGAGCAGTAAAGCATATAGCTGAGACAAGACATGGGCTGGAGGTGATGCAGGTCTAAGTAGTGCCTCAAACCCGGTTAGGGATGCTCCAAAACTAGAGTCGGTGTCGGTGCTAACATATGAGGCTAGTTGTTGGTACTCCAGCCAGGATAGTGGAATGTGTGGGTTGGAGGCTCTCAATGAGTCCCAGGAGGGCAGGGTATCTCCAGACACCACCTGTCCCATACGGATATCTGCTCCCGCTTCCCAACACAGGAATCTCCCTCTCCCCATCCCAGGGGGGAATGCTGGATTATTAAATAGGGGAGTGGGGGGGCCCTGTAGTCTAACTAGGGTGCCCCGAGAAGCCAGTCTTTTCCCCATACTTCCTCCGAGAATGGGACAGAGTGAGTGTGTGAAGCTCTCTGGCCGTTGGGCCAAAGTGAGTGAGGTCTGTTTCCAGAGACACCCATTGCTTGGTTGCTCTATGATAATGGCAGTCTACTATGCGCATGAGCAACGATGCGGAGTGGTAAAGTTTGGGGTCAGGAAGACCCACTCCAACCGCAATTTTGGGTCTAGCCAGTGTGGCATAGCTGATCCTACTTGCCCCCCCCCCACACACACACACACAAATCTCCGGAAAGCCGCTTTGAGGCTTGTAAAGAATGAGCCCGGGGGTCGTATCGGTAGGGTTTGAAATAAGTATAAGAACCGGGGCATTACGTCCATTTTCAGGACATTGATCCTACCAAACCAAGAGACTACTGCTACGGTATTTGGCCAGGTCCTGTAATGTGTGATCCAGGAGGGTTTTATAGTTGAGGTTGTAGAGGCACGAAAGGTCTGCTGGGATGTCAATTCCTAAGTAGCGAATATGAGATCTCTGCCACTTGAATGGAAATTGGGATGCTAGGTGGGATATTTCACTCTCAGGGAGGGAGATGTTCAGGGCTTCTGATTTCGATAGATTAACCTTGAAGTTGCTAAGGAGGCCAAAGCGGGAAAACTCTGCCAAGATGGACGGGAGGGAGACCCGGGCTGTGACACATACAAAAGCAGGTCATCCCCATAGATGGCGGTCTTGTATTGTTTAGATCCAACCTGGAGACCGTGCACACTAGGGTTGCCACAAAGCGCCGTGCACATGACAATAATATACAATAGTGGGGAGAGGGGGCAGCGCTGGAGGGTTCCGTCCTTAATCGAGAATGGTTTGGAGGAGGTTCCATTTATTCTTACTTGAGCCGTGGGAGCTGAATATAGGGCTTTAATCATACTAAGAAACCTAGGGCCCACCCCAATTTGCTCTAAGGCCGTCCAGATATCAGCAGCAAGGTCTTATTGGTGTTATCCCGGGCCTCCCTCCCGCGGAGGAAGCCCACCTGGTCTTTGTGTATGATGGAGGGAAGAATGGTCCCTAGACGGTTAGCCAGGAGTTTTGAGTACAACTTTACATCTACGTTGATCAATGATATGGGGCGATAGTTAACACACACTGTATGATCTTTTCCTGGCTTGGGTATAACTGAGATATTAGCCTTAAGGGATTGGCGTGTAAAGGGAGTGCGCAATGAGATCCTATTGAAGACCCTGGTAAGGAAGGGGACCAGTTCTTGTCTAAGGGCTTTAAAAAACCGGGGGTAAACCCGTCGGGACCCGGGGATTTCCCGGCCGGGGTCAATTTTATTACCTCTGAGAGCTCCTGCTCAGTAATGTCCTCCTCAAGAGCCCCCCTATCCTCATCACCCAGGCTAGGGAGTGCCGTGTCCGTAATGTATGTGTTAATTTTATCCTGGAGTTGTTCCGGGTGCATATCTTTATACTGGCCCTGGATGTTGTAAAGTTCCTGGTAATAGGAGCGGAATACGTCAGAGATTGTGGAGGGGTCGTGAGCCACCCGTCCCTCCCTATCCTGTACCTTAGGAATATAGGTGGTAGGTGACCTAGGGTGGAGGAGTGTTCATAAAAAAATCTTTTATTCCTGTCCCTGAACCTTAGGTGTTTTTGGTTAAGTATGTTTCGTAGTTCCTCCCTAGTATTGAGCAGCTCGTTCAGGACTGCCTGCGAGCCACCTGCCTTGTGGGCTGTCTCTAGCACCTAGATTTTACCGAGCAAGTCCTGAATTTTGGCGGCTTTCTCTCGTTTTAAGCGTACTCCGTGTGAGATAAACTCACCCCGGATCGCTCCCTTTAGGATTTCCCATTGAATTGGGGGGTGTGATCATCTACATGGGTGTCGAGGAAATTAGCAATGCACTGCTTAACCCCTGTCATACAAACTGCGTCCTTAAGTAAGTTGTCGTTTAATCTCTAAGCCCATGGGGTAGAGTATGGGCTAGTTACATTCAGGGTTATAGAGATCGGACCGTGGTCAGACCACAGGGCCGGGGCAATGGCGGCTGTGGGTTGCCATCCCAACGCATAATGGCTCAACCAGAACATGTCGATTCGACTGTACAACTGGTATGCCGGGGAAAAATATGAATAGTCCCGGCCCTGTGGGTTGAGGATACGCCAGACGTCCACCAGCTGTGAGTCGTACAAGGCCCTTTGTAGGGAGCGCATCTGAGCGGGGACGCGGGGGGTCTAGGAGTGGAGCTATCTGTGCGTGGGTCCATTATGAAGTTGAAGTCGCCCCCAAGAATAGTCACTCCCTCTGAAAAGTCCCGCAGCTTGGTCAAGATTGATCTACACATCACAATCTGCCCTTTGTTGTGGAGATAAAGGGAGGCCAGAGTGATCAGGTGTCCCCACAGTCTCACCTTAAGAAAAAGATAACGGCCCTCAGGGTCAGTTTTTGAATCTAGTACCTCGTGAGCCAGTCTCCTGTGAATCGCAATAGAGACCCCTCTGGATTTGGAAACAGGGTTTGTACTATGGTGCCAGGACTTGAAGAATCTGTCTCGGAACCCCGGTATCTGGCCGCTGCGGAAGTGGGTCTCCTGTAGAAAAAGAACATCAGCCTTTAGCTTATGCATACTGTCACGAACCCGACTCACCGGAGTTCACACACTGGGATAACTACTCTATGGAGTCCCAGAATTTAGCCCTTAAGCTCCGCCCACTTCCACAAAATGGCGTCCTTACGCTAAATTTACTCCACAGAATCCGCACTGCCACCACCCACGAGTTACTTATGCAAAGAAGGCCGTAGGCACCTCAACCACACAGACAATGCACCCTGATGATAACTCAGCACATGCACTCACTACTTACACTATATTACAATGATAAATTCACACAGAACATGCAATCGCTTACTACATGGACTATGCTAATAATGACCTCTGGTAACGTGATTCCCTTTAGAGACTCAGATTCTTTAAGGCTACAAGCAGAGGCTTATTAAAAAGTTTTAATTTACATAAAAATGCAGTACACTCAAAGAATTAAATTGTCAGATAAAATGAAAAAAGGATTAAAACAATACACATACAATACTTACAAACAGGGGATTTTTCTATCCCCCTCCCATCAGTGAGCTACTTTTTGGGTCTGGGTTTTTATCAGAACCCCATAACTTTTGATTGGGAGATGGCACAATTGTGCCATGGCTTCCAACCAAACCGGCATGTTATTCCCATTAACCCCATACCAAACTCGGGGTGTCTTAGCCTAATATCAGGGGTGTTCTGCTATTGGCTGCCTTCCATTGCAGCTAATGTTCTGATTTTCGGTCCAAAAGTGTGTCTAGACCCCATAACTGTCCTGTGTAACTTGGGACCTATAATTATGAATTATGTCCCAGTTATGGACTGCTATGATATTCCCCTTTGTCTGAATTTGGAGGGAAAAACATGCAGTCTGTGGCTTCTTTTCATCCCCCACTAGCTAGACTACTCTGGCCGAAAGGTGTTAATTTTACCACTTAGAAGACCATGCTTCTCTGATCAAACATAGACTCCCTGGGGTTTTATAACCACCCTGCTAGGCTCATCTTCTGGCTGGTCTTAAACAAATGGAGCCTAATGATTTATAACAGGCAGAATGAAACACAAAGAAAGAAAAAAAAATATATATATAACAAACTGTGGAGGAGTAATATTATTATCATACCTCCCTCCAGAGATATGGCATGGGATTTGGATATTCTAATCAATATCCCAAGCCATTGTCCGCCGGCTCTCCCTGCCATGACAACCCGTCCGCATTCCCATGTTCACTGCCCTTCTTGTGTTGAATGGTAAAGTCATATTGCTGTAGGCCTAGACTCCATCTCAGCAGCTTTCCGTTATCCCCAGATACCCGGTGAAGCCAACTGAGAGGGTTGTGGTCCGTTACCACGGTGAACTTTCGGCCATATAAGTAGGGCTGTAGTTTCTGTAGGGCCCACACAATGGCAAGGCATTCTTTTTCTATGGTGGCATAGGCCACCTCCCTGGGTAAGAGTTTCCTGCTTAGGTATAGGATGGGGTGCTCATCTCCCTCTGGGTTGACCTGGCTGAGTACCGCACCCAAGCCATAGGCGCTGGCGTCAGTCTGGACTACGAACTTGCGGCTGAAAACTGGACTCTGTAAGACTGGAGAGCTAGTCAGAGCCAATTTCAGAGCCGCCATGGACCGCTCACAATCGGCAGTCCAGCTGACTACCTGTGGTAGTTTCTTCTTTGTGAGGTCTGTGAGGGGCTTGGCCAGGGTACTGTAGTTAGGGACAAACTTACAGTAGTACCCAGCTGTTCCTAGAAATGACATCACCTGTTTCTTCGTTTTGGGGGTAGGCCAATTTGCAATGGCCTCTACTTTCCCTGGCTCGGGCTTAAGTGTCCCCCCACCTACCAGGTGTCCTAGGTATTGCACCTCAGACATGCCTATCTGACACTTCCCAGGCTTGATGGTGAGACCGGCTTCCCGGAGGCGCTTGAGCACCTGTGACAGGTGTTTCAAGTGCTCCTCCCAAGTCTGGCTAAACACTGCAATATCATCCAGGTATGCCACAGCAAACCCTTCAGACTTACTTAGCAGTTTGTTCACCAAGCGCTGGAATGTGGCAGGGGCATTCTTCATGCCAAAGGGCATGACTTTAAACTCATATAGTCCAAAGGGGGTGATGAAGGCGGACTTTTCCTGCGCCTCCACTGTCATGGGAATCTGCCAATACCCCCTACTTAAATCCATGATGGTGATATACTGGGCGCTGGCGAGTTGATCCAAAAGTGTCAAAAGCATTGGGTAAGCGTCAAAAACTGTGATGCTGTTCAGCTTCCTGTAGTCCACACAGAAGCGTGTGGTCTTGTCCTTTTTGGGGACAAGCACCACAGGTGATGCCCACGCACTTTTAGACTCTTGGATCACCCCCAGTCCCAGCATTTCCTCCACCTCCCTCTTAATGACAGCCCTTACTTCTGTAGAAACCCGATAGGCACCCTGTCTGACTGGTGGGTGTTCCCCCGTGTCTACATGATGAGAGGCTAGTGGGGTTTTTCCTGGTTTACCGGTGAAAATGTCAAGGTATGGGTTGAGTGTCTCTCTCAGCTGGGATTTCTGAGATCCAGACAGCTGGGCGCTGACAATGGCATCCTCAATGGACCCTCCCTCCTGTGCGGATGCCACTAAGTCAGGCAAGGCCTCCCTTTCTCCCTCCTCTGGTATACTGCAAACTGGAAGGACGCACTTATCCCTATCATGATGAGCCTTGATCATGTTCACATGAAAAACCTTGCGCTTCTTGCGAACATGGTCGATCGTGACTACATAGTTCACGTCATTTAGGCGTTGATGAATGGGATACGGGCCTTCCCACGCAGCTTGGAGTTTGTTTTGGGTAGTGGGGATCAGGACCCACACCTTCTGGCCCACTTCATACGCCTCTCCCTGGCGTTCCTGTCATACCACCGTTTCTGGTCGGCCTGGGCTTGAGTCAGGTTCTCCTGCACCATCCCTGTCAATGCCTGCAGTCTGTCCCTGAACTTCAGAACATAGTCAACTACAGAGACCTCTGGTGACCCTAATTCTTCCTCCCATGACTCCTTCATGAGATCTAGTGGGCCCCGTACCTTCCTGCCATAGAGAAGCTCAAAGGGAGAAAATCCAGTCGATGCCTGCGGTACCTCTCTGTAAGCGAATAGCAGGTGTGGTAGATAACGATCCCAGTCCTTCCCATGGGTATCCGCAAACGTCCGGAGCATCTGTTTGAGGGTCCCATTGGTCTGCGGGTGATAAGGACTGGCTACCAAGTGCTGCACCTGTATTTTCTTACAGAGGCACTGCATAAGGCAAGACATAAAACTGGGTCCCCTGATCTGTGAGCATCTCTCTGGGGAACCCTACACGAGAGAATATAGTGAGGAGCGCATCTGCCACCTTGTCAGCCCAGATGGATGACAATGCCACGGCCTCTGGGTAACGTGTGGCATAATCCACAACCGTCAGGATGAAGCGTTTACCTGAGCTGCTGGTGACATTCACAGGGCCTACAATGTCAACAGCAATTCTCTGGAAAGGCTCCTCAATTATGGGTAAAGGGATGAGGAGTGCTCACTGGACCTGGCCGGCCTTCCCCACCCTTTGACATACTATACAGGAACGGCAATATTCCGCCACATCATTCCCCATATTGGGCCAATAGAAATTCAGCTTCAGTCGAATTTTGGTTTTACTTATCCCCAGATGGCCTGCTAGTGGTATCTCGTGGGCAACTCTCAAAAGCTGCTCCCGGAAAGGGCGAGGTACCACCAGTTGCCTATCAAGGGATACATCCTGCTGGGGGTCAGTGTGAAGGCTCTGTCTATATAGCCTACCCTGGTCCGATGTAATACATTCCTTGTCCCCCTCCTCAGGGGTCTGACCAGCCCTCTCACGTAGCTTGTGTAGACTCTCATCTGAGTGCAGGGCGTCCAGAAACTGGTGATGCTCTGACTCTGTACTGGTTAATAGTTTAACCCCTTGACTGGTCTCAGCCACTGGTGACAGGCTGTCAGTCTGCTCCTGTTCCTCTGTAACCCGGACAGCAGGAGGTTCAGGACTCAGGCAGCGGTGAGCTTCCTGAAGACTCCGACTGCGAGTTACAGCGGACACGGACACACCACACTCCAGCTTTTGGCGCAGAGCTGTGGGTGTTAACATACTACCACTCTTAGCCACATTATTAACACAGTTAAACTCTACATCATTACTATGTTCACATTCAAGGTCTATGGCATTAAAAGCTAGGTTAGAAACAGGTAAATGGTTACTACACATTTAAACAATATCACAGGATGCATCATCGTCACAGTCTCCAGTAGGCATAGTCCCAACAATATCAGATGTTAACTCACGTGGGGCACCAGGGATGCCTGTGTCCTCATCGGCATCCTGGATTACATATCTAGAGACCAGACGCTCCAGGTCGGTCCCCAGCAACACATTGGTGGGAATTTTATCCGTTACACCCACGTCTGTCACCCCTTCCCCGCCCCCCAATCCAGGTACACCCGGGCCATGGGCAATGCAGGGGTGAGACCTCCAACTCCAGCAACTGTAAGAGTCCGTCCTGGGATGAGATCCTCCGGCTTGACAAGTGAGGGGTGCACAAGGGTCATCTCTGCACCAGTGTCCCTCAACCCCATTGTGACATTGTCACCCACAGTAACCTCCTGTAGGTTGTCACCAACCCCCCGCTTACTCCCCCCCACAAACAAAACAGATGGTGAAGACGATGTTGGTTTGGGCAAAGGGGTGGTCTTCCTCTTCTCTGGGCATGTAATGCTGATGTGCCCCGATCGGTTGCAAACAAAATACCTGCATTGGTCTCCCGCTGGCTTAAATGACGAAGAAGGGGATGCCCCAGAAGCTTTGTGGGAAACTGTAGAAGAGTTAACAGGGGGCTTACCCCCCTTCCATCCTGCAGCTGCAGGTTTCCGTGCCTCGGGCACTCTGCTGGCAGCAAACTCATCTGCCAGCTGGGCAGCCTTTTCCAAGGATTTTGGCTCCCGTTCTCGTATGAACTGTCGCACCTCCGCTGTACAGGTGTGAATAAATTGGTCCATGGCGATCAGGTCATCCATCTCCTCTAGAGTGGTCACACCCCATCCTCTGGACCATTGTTTCACCAGGTTTAGCAGTTTCCTGGCAAACTCGGCATAGCTATCCGTATCTGTCCGCCTGACAGTACGGAAACGCTCCCTGTATACCTCTGGAGTGAGGTTAAAACGCTGTATCAGAGCCCTTTTGATAGCCTCATAATCGTGCTCCACAGAGGCAGGTAAGGCTACAAACGCCTCCAGTGCTTTGCCTTTAAGTCTAGGGGTAAGGTATCGGGCCCATTCAGCAGGCGGCAGTTGAAATTGCCTGCAGACCCTCTCAAATCCTTGCAAAAAGACATCCAGGTCCCCATCATTCTCCAGGACAGGAAAACGATCCAGGCGGGGCCTAAAAGAAACACTGTCCATGGACTCACTCTGTGCTGATGGTGAAGCTCTTTGCTGTTGTTGGAGCTGTATCTGGGCCATCTGCAGCTCATGCTCCTGCTACGCTTGGCGTTGTTGTGCTGCTTCTCGGGCAGCCTGTCTCTCCAGTTGTTGCATATACAGCTGCATCCTAAGGCTAGGATCACAGTCACCGATCTGCTGGAGAATTAGAGAAAAAGAAGTGTCCATACCGCTGGCGCCGCCATGCCCAGCCGGTTGCTGCAGGACATCTCCTATCGGTTCCTCTGAGGCTGGAGGTCCCTGGTCCGGTTCTGCAGAAGGATGGGACTGCAAATCAAACGCCACCAGCGTTTGAATTATCTCCGCCTTGTTCTGGCCCTTTGTTATTAGCCCTCTCTCCGCACAGAGAGTCAGCAGATCAGCCTTGGATCTGTTTCTGTATACCTCTGCCATCTTAGCAGTGGTCTCAAGTTAGCAAACAAAAGATAGAAAAGAAAAGAGGGGGAGGGAAACTGTTTTGCACGTATGTATATTGACTGACAAGTTTTGAGTGCACTTGAGTCTCTTGCTTGTGGACTGTAGTATTAGGAATACTTCAGCCCTTAAGTGAAAGGGTTAATTGCTTAAACCAAACACTTAAAGCCTTAACAGTGTAATAAAAAATTATACACTATCCCACCGCTATGCCACCAATCTGTCACGAACCCGACTCACCGGAGTTCACACACTGGGATAACTACTCTATGGAGTCCCAGAATTTAGCCCTTAAGCTCCGCCCACTTCCACAAAATGGCGTCCTTACGCTAAATTTACTCCACAGAATCCGCACTTCCACCACCCACGAGTTACTTATGCAAAGAAGGCTGTAGGCACCTCAACCACACAGACAATGCACCCTGATGATAACTCAGCACATGCACTCACTACTTACACTATATTACAATGATAAATTCACACAGAACATGCAATCGCTTACTACATGGACTATGCTAATAATGACCTCTGGTAACGTGATTCCCTTTAGAGACTCAGATTCTTTAAGGCTACAAGCAGAGGCTTATTAAAAAGTTTTACATAAAAATGCAGTACACTCAAAGAATTAAATTGTCAGATAAAATGAAAAAAGGATTAAAACAATACACATACAATACTTACAAACAGTTATGGAAGAAGAAACAAAAAATTCTTGCTAGTGGAATAGGAAGAAATTCTTTGGCCCGAGGACAGGGCATAAGCATCGATCCAGCCTTCTATTGTCATAGAATCCTCAGTCTGAACACTACTATGTGGCTGCTTCATTAATTTAAGCCCAGGTGATTTTTTGACCCCCACCCCTGGCTTTGATGTGACTGTGAGGGGGATTTTTCTATCCCCCTCCCACCAGTGAGCTACTTTTTGGGTCTGGGTTTTTATCAGAACCCCATAACTTTTGATTGGGAGATGGCACAATTGTGCCATGGCTTCCAACCAAACCGGCATGTTATTCCCATTAACCCCATACCAAACTCGGGGTGTCTTAGCCTAATATCAGGGGTGTTCTGCTATTGGCTGCCTTCCATTGCAGCTAATGTTCTGATTTTCGGTCCAGAAGTGTGTCTAGACCCCATAACTGTCCTGTGTAACTTGGGACCTATAATTATGAATTATGTCCCAGTTATGGACAGCTATGATATTCCCCTTTGTCTGAATTTGGAGGGAAAAACATGCAGTCTGTGGCTTCTTTTCATCCCCCACTCGCTAGACTACTCTGGCCGAAAGGTGTTAATTTTACCACTTAGAAGACCATGCTTCTCTGATCAAACATAGACTCCCTGGGGTTTTATAACCACCCTGCCAGGCTCATCTTCTGGCTGGTCTTAAACAAATGGAGCCTAATGATTTATAACAGGCAGAATGAAACACAAAGAAAGAAAAAAAATATATATATATAACAAACTGTGGAGGAGTAATATTATTATCACACATACGATATAATATCTGGCTACGTTTTTGGGGGACATTCAGTCCCCTTGCATTGAAAGAGTAGCATGTAATGGGAGCCATTGAGGGGGTACAAGGTTAAGGGGGCAGACACAAAAGGGGTCATTAAGGCTAGGGATGGTTAACAAACGAATGGCAACCCGAATTGAACATATGCACTCATAATCATGAACATAAACAAAGGAGACTATCAGGCAGTTTCAAGATTCAATGCAATCAAATGCCCTCAGGATGCGGGGCCGGCCCCTGGGGGTCTCCTCTCCTTCCCCGGCGGCCTCCGGAACGTCCACGAGGGTTTCTCTGGGGACGAGGGGGTAGGACCCCTCTCCTCCCTGGTGGGAGGGCTGGAAGGGATGGCCAATCTTGGATGACGATTGGGGCAACTCTAGGTCCCTAGAGAGAACTGGTAAATCACCCGGATGACAAAGAGAGAAGGTTCTTCCCGCTCGACGGATTTGCAGGCGGAATGGAAAGCCACATGAGTACTGTAGTTGACGCTCCTGGAGAATTGCCAGGAGTGGCCGTAGGGCCCTGCGTTTTTGGAGTTGGATAGGATGTCCCTGAAAGTTCGGTGGGCCTTTTTCTCTCACCGCCCGCATGATGTTGTCTTTCAGGTGGTACCTGTGTACTCTACAGATCACATCTCTGGGTCTCTCGTCAGGTGGCTTAAGGACAAGGGACCTATGCGCCCGATCAAGTTCCAGCTTCATGTCCGGGGGGACCCCCAGAGCCTCATTAAACAATTGCTTGAGGGTAAGGTCTAGTTGTCGGGGTTCAACGGATTCAGGAAGCCCTCTTACTTTTATATTATTCCTCCTCCCCTGATTTTCGGTATCATCAATGGCATCAGTCAGGTGTTGAAGTTGCAAAGAATGAGTGGCCAGAAGCTCCCCATGGCGGTCAAAGTGGCGGATTGGGGAAAATAATCGCAAAAGCTAGCAATAAGCTAGCATTTGCGATTATTTCAGGGCCTCTGCGCACCGCAGATAAATATCCCCCATAGACTCACAGTCATATACACAAATACATGCTCACATACACTCAGTCATGGACACAAATACATGCTCACATACACTCACAGTCATATACACAAATACATGCTCATACAGACTCGCAGTCATGTACACTCGGTCATGTACAAAATACATGCTCATATACACTCACAGTCCTGTACACAAATACATGCTCATATACACTCACAGTCCTGTACACAAATACATGCTGATATACACTCAGTCATGTACACAAATACATTCTCATATACACTCACAGTCATGTACACAAATACATGCTCATGTACACTCACAGTCATGTACACAAGTACATGCTGATATACACTCACAGTCATGTACACAAATACATGCTGAAATACACTCAGTCATGTACACAAATACATGCTCATATAGACTCACAGTCAAACACAAATACATGCTCATACACACTCAGTCATGTACACAAATACATACTCATATACACTCACAGTCACGTACACAAATACATGCTCATATACACTCACAGTCATGTACACAAATACATGCTGATATACACTCAGTTATTTACACAAATACATACTTATATACACTTACAGTCATGTACACAAATACATACTCATATACACTCACAGTCATGTACACAAATACATGCTCATATAGACTCACAGTCAAACACAAATACATGCTCATACACACTCAGTCATGTACACAAATACATGCTTATATACACTCAGTCATGGACACAAATACATGCTCACATACACTCACAGTCCTGTACACAAATACATGCTGATATACACTCAGTCATGTACACAAATACATTCTCATATACACTCACAGTCATGTAGACAAATACATGTTCATATACACTCACAGTCATGTACACAAGTACATGCTGATATACACTTACAGTCATGTACACAAATACATGCTCATATACACTCACAGTCATGTACACAAATACATGCTCATATACACTCACAGTCATGTACACAAATACATGCTCATATAGACTCAGTCATGTACACAAATACATACTCATATACACTCACAGTCATGCACACAAATACATGCTCATATACACTCACAGTCATGTACACAAATACATGCTGATATACACTCAGTCATGTACACAAATACATGCTCATATAGACTCACAGTCAAACACAAATACATGCTCATACACACCCAGTCATGTACACAAATACATACTCATATACACTCACAGTCATGTACACAAATACATGCTCATATACACTCACAGTCATGTACACAAATACATGCTGATATACACTCACTGTCATGTACACAAATACATACTTATATACACTTACAGTCATGTACACAAATACATGCTCATATACACTCACTGTCATGTACACAAATACATGCTCATATAGACTCACAGTCAAACACAAATACATGCTCATACACACTCAGTCATGTACACAAATACATGCATATATACACTCAGTCATGGACACAAATACATGCTCACATACACTCACAGTCATGTACACAAGTACATGCTGATATACACTCACAGTCATGTACACAAATACATGCTGAAATACACTCAGTCATGTACACAAATACATGCTCATATAGACTCACAGTCAAACACAAATACATGCTCATACACACCCAGTCATGTACACAAATACATGCTCATATACACTCACAGTCATGTACACAAATACATGCTCATATAGACTCACAGTCAAACACAAATACATGCTCATACACACTCAGTCATGTACACAAATACATGCTTATATACACTCAGTCATGGACACAAATACATGCTCACATACACTCACAGTCATATACACAAATACATGCTCATATACACTCAGTCATGTACACAAATACATGCTCATATACACCCAGTCATGTACACAAATACATGCTCATATAGACTCACAGTCAAACACAAATACATGCTCATACACACTCAGTCATGTACACAAATACATACTCATATACACTCACAGTCATGTACACAAATACATGCTGATATACACTCACAGTCATGTACACAAATACATGTTCATATACACTCACAGTCATGTACACAAATACATGTTCATATACACTCACAGTCATGTACACAAATACATGTTCATATACACTCGGTCATGGACACAAATACATGCTCATATAGACTCACAGTCAAACCCAAATACATGCTCATACACACTCAGTCATGTACACAAATACATACTCATATACACTCACAGTCATGTACACAAATACATGCTGATATACACTCACAGTCATGTACACAAATACATGTTCATATACACTCACAGTCATGTACACAAATACATGTTCATATACACTCACAGTCATGTACACAAATACATGTTCATATACACTCGGTCATGGACACAAATACATGCTCATATACACTCACAGTCATGTACACAAATACATGCTCATACACACTCAGTCATGTACACCAATACATACTCATATACACTCACAGTCATGTACATAAGTACATGCTCATATACACTCACAGTCATGTACACAAATACATGTTCATATACACTCACAGTCATGTACACAAATACATGTTCATATATACTCGGTCATGGACACAAATACATGCTCATATACACTCACAGTCATGTTCACAAATACATGTTCATATACACTCGGTCAAATACACAAATACATGCTCATGTACACTCACAGTCATGTACACAAATATATGCTGATATACACTTAGTCATGTACACAAATACATGCTCATATACACTCAGTCATATACACAAATACATGCTCATATACACTCACAGTCATGTACACAAATACATACTCATATAGACTCGCAATCATGTACACAAGTACATGCTCATATACACTCACAGTCATATACACAAATACAATCTGCAGTAACTCTGCAGTAATTTTGTGCATTCACATGGAGGGGAAGGGCGGCTTTCAACTGAGTATGAACAGGGGCAGAATAAGTGGAAGCCGGGTCGGACTGCGTGACCAAGGGACCACCAATGAAATGGATTTTGGGGGCTCACCAACTGCTACATGGGAATATTCAATGTTCCATATAAACCTGCGTATAAACCATGTTTTTCAGCACAAATAATGTGCTGATAAAACCCTAACTCGGCTTATACACAAGTCTATAAAAACAAACCTGTGTCCTCACCTTCCCACACACCCCGGCAGGTCCTCCATCAATGCTCCACTTTCGGGGCTCCATGTCTCTGCACGGTGGCTCACTCTCGTCATGACGTCAATTGCTTTCTGACAGTTGCCCGGGTGACCTGGAGCTGAACCATCGAAGAAAAGAAGAGGGCCTGCCGGGGGCGTTACATTTTTTTTTTTCTTATGGGCTGGGCATTCCTTGGGGAGGGTCTACAGACTATATACTGTGGGCATGAGGTATAGGCCATATACTGGGGGCAGGGGATACAGGTTAAATACTGTGTACAGGGGCTATGGGTTATATACTGAGGGGCAGGGGCTGCAGACTATATACGGAGGGCAGGGATTACAGGCTATATGCTGGGGGAATAGGCTGCTGGCTATATATTGGGGGCAGGGGCTGCAGGCTATATACTGGGGGAAGGGGCTACAAACTATATACTGGGGGGCAGAGGCTATATACTGGGGGGCAGGGGCTGCTGTCTATATACTGAGGGGCAGGGGCTGCTGGCTACATACTAGGGGCAGGGGCTGCAGGCTATATACTCGGGACAGAGGCTGCAGGCTGTACACTAGAGACAGGAGCTGCGGGCTATATACTGGGGGCAGGGGGTACAGGCTATACCCTGGGGGGCAGGGGCTACAGGCTATACACTCGGGGGTAGGGGCTGCAGGCTATATACTGGGGGAAGGGGCTACAGGCTATATACTGGGGGCAGGGGCTGCTGGCTATATACTGGGGGGATAGGGGCTGCTGGCTATATAATAGGGGGATAGGGGCTGCTGGCTATATAATAGGGGCAGGGGATGCAGGCTATATACTGGGGACAGGGGCTTCAGGCTGTATACTAGAGGCAGGTACTGCAGGATTTATACTGGGGACAGGGGATACAGGCTATATACTGGGGGGCAGGTCTACAGGCTATATATTGGGGCATGGGCTGCAGACTATATACTGGGGCAGGGGTATAGGCTATATACTGGGGGGGCAGTGGATTCTGGCTATATACTAGAATCTTGGCTATATACTAGGGGCAGGAGGTACAGGCTATATACTGAGGGCAGGGGCTACAGCCTATATACTGGGGCAGGGGCTGCTGGCTGTATACTGGGGGCAGGAGCTATTGGAAATATACTGGTGGCATGAGCTGGCTATCTATATAGTGGGAACAAGGGGCTCATACTCGGAGCATGAGCTGGCAGGCTATATGCTAGGCTTATAGGTTTTTCCAGTTTTTTATGCTAAAATTAGGTTATACTCGGGTCAGCTTATACTTGAGTATATACAGCACATTTTTAGACCACACTGAAAAATTGTGTGTCCCCTCCCATCCCCCTTCTTATTGTGGTCCTTCTCTTCTCCTCCCTTGTACATACCACTCTTATTGTGGATCCCCTTTTATTCCCCCCCCCCTCATTTTGTAGGCCCTTATCTCCCACTCTCTTACTGTGACCCCCTGGTATCTCCCCCTCATTTTCTGACCTGCTCTCATTGTGGGCCTCCTCATCTTCTTTGCCGCCTGCCATCCCCTTTTCTTAAAGGAAACCTACCACTTGTAGTGGCAGGTTTCCGATGGAAATACCGGGCACCAGCTCAGGGTGAGCTGGTGCCGGAGCTTATTTTAGTTAGTGTTTTAAACCGCGGTATCGCGGTTTAAAACACTTTTTAAACGTTATAGCCGGCGCAGGCAGGTACGCGCTCGGCGCTTACCGTGCGCGCGGCTACATAGGAAGTGAATGAGAGCCGCGCGCATGGTAAGCGCCGAGCGCGTACCTGCCTGCGCCGGCTATAAAGTTTAAAAAGTGTTTTAAACCGCGATACCGCGGTTTAAAACACTAACTAAAATAAGCTCTGGCACCAGCTCACCCTGAGCTGGTGCCCGGTATTGCCATCCGAAACCTGCCACTACAAGTGGTAGGTTTCCTTTAATGTTTCCCCTTGTATCCCCCCTCACCTCCCCCTCTTTTTGTAACCCACTCTCATCTGCCCCTATCTTGTTCCCTCCCTCCATCTTCTGTTCCCCCTCTCATTTGTGGTTTTCTCATCTCGCTCTCATTTTGTAGCCCCCTTGTATCTCCTACTCTTATTATGGGCCCACAGGTATATCCCCCTCTTATTGTGGTCCTGCTGATCTTCTGAACCCCCTTTAACCCCTCTCATTTATTGCTCCTCTCTCCTCTTAATGTTTTCCCATTGTATTTGCCCCTCTTATAATGGTATCTCCCTCTCTCATCTCCCCCTCTTTTTCTGACCAACTGTCAACTCACCTCTCATTGTGGGCCCCCCATCTTGATGGCTCCCCATTGTCTGGGCCCCCTCTCATTTTCCCGCTTTTTTGTGGCCAGCAGCAGAGAGGTATAATGATGATGCGGAGAGCTCATGGCTCTCCACATCATCATTGCTTTCTACTCTATCGGGGCGAGGTCAGTGTGGTGAGGGGGCGGTGGCAACAGGTGTCAGGCACACCGGCGGGTCAGTCCGACGCTGAGTGGAATGTTTTTGTCCTCATATTTGCCCTAGATGACACCTCAAAAACCCGCTAGCAGCCTGGTCTGTACAGTATAAAGGAGGCCCTGTCTGGCTCCTGCTATCACACAGGGCTTTAACTTCGGACAGGAAAAGGTCAGATGACCTTCTACAGTCAGTACATTGGCTGATAGCTAAAATGATCCTAAGGGGGTAATACAAAACCTGTTCAGGGGAGAGTAGAGAGCAGCTGGCAAGAACTTCTGCTGGGTAATAGAGTAGGTCACAGGCCTCCTCGATCATCTAGGCTGCCATTCTGCCACCTCCATCAGGCCTCTGATATCTGACGCCTGAATCAAAAAGTCCTAAAAAAGTCTCAAAATGCATAAAAAGTGCCAGCACATACACCAGTAGGGGACTGAGGTAACTATGCAAAAGTCCCGAATCATGAATTTGACTAGCAGTAGTTTACGCCAGATTAATGAAGAGGTGGAAATATGACATACAAGCCATGTATTTCCGAAACTGTAAAAGCCCCGCCCACATCTGGAGGCAGGAAATGAGGAGGAAAAAAGAAAAGCTCTCTTTGACACTCTTCCACTGTCTTACACAACCTGGAAATGCAATGATCACGTTGTACGAGACTGGGTGTGCGTGGCCAAGTCACATGATTGTGACGTCAGTGAAGGTCCTTCTAGTGGAGAGGAAGGAAGACGAGGACTTCTATTGCGTTTCATGCTATATTTCCTGGGTTTTTTGGCTAATCGCCAAGAACTGCTGTGTATAGCTGTGCAAAGTCAGCATAAGCCCAGCGCTTCTCCTCCATACTCACTTGGTCTCGGAAATCATTGCTAGACCGGCATAGGAGCAGGTTTCGGGCATGACTAGTGGGTGCATGTTTGACAGGTAAACACACGTGTTTTTGGCTCGGCATGCTGATGGACCTTGGTCTGGCCTGACGTGTCTGCGTGCGTTCTAGATTTCCGCTTTCTGACTGGCTTGAGAGGATCCGAGCCTCAGACGCAAATCGGAAGGAGAGGAGTCGACATTATGGCCGGCGGTGGTGGCCTGGGCTGCGAGGGTAGCAGCCAGAGTGACCATCAGTATTGTGAACTGTGCGGCAAAATGGAGAATCTAATGCGTTGTGGACGTTGTCGCAGTTCATTCTACTGCAGTAAAGAGCATCAGAGACAGGACTGGAAGAAGCACAAACTGTTGTGCAAGGGAACAGCTCAAGGGACTGAGTCAAAGGCTGCTGGAGAAGGAGCTGAACCAACAAAGCCTACTCCACCAGCGCAGAACCATTCCAATGCTAGGTCCACACTACCTAAATCAGGTAACGAAACTCTAGTAAAGCAGACTGAGCCTCAGAAAGCTGAACCTTCTAAAAACAACCTTCCCAGAGAAGCTTCCATGTCCTGTCCAAATTCAAAGCAGCGAGAGGTGGTTGTCGGTGGGGCCACACTGAGGGAGATCAACGAAGAGGACTATACGCAGAAGTCGGGTGAAGCGTGTGGTAATGTCGCCAGTAGGCGAGGAGAAGGTGGACTGGAAAGGCCAAACGGGCACAACAAACCCCTCTTACAAAAGCTGGCTCTGGAATATATCATCCCGTGCATGAACAAGCACGGCATCTGTGTACTGGATGACTTTCTTGGCCAGGAGATTGGTGAAAGGATTGTTGGTGAGGTGAAAGCCTTGCATAGTACGGGGCGCTTTACTGATGGACAGCTAGTGAGCCAGAAGAGTGACTCCTCCAAGGACATCCGCGGGGATCAGATCACCTGGGTGGAGGGCAAGGAGCCAGGATGTAAGGCAATTGGGCACTTGATGAACAATATGGATGACCTTATACGTCATTGTGGTAGCAAGTTGGGCAATTTCAGAATCAATGGAAGAACTAAGGTGGGTGGCATCTACACTTCAAGGCACTTTACAACTTTATTTTAGGCTACTTTTAAATCTGTTTTAGTTTTTCTATTATGTGACGGTAACAGACAAATGTAAGTAATAGACATTTGCAATGTCTGACACGCCATTTACACCCTTTACGTCAGGTTTATGTGATGTGCAATGTTTCACTAAACAAAATCTGTTTTGTAAATTCTCTTCTCAGGCAGTATATCGTCTTAAAATATGATCCAATAAAAACTGCAAAAAAAATTAAAAATTCTTAACACTTTGAGGACCTAGCTTAAATTTGACCCGGCCTGATTTTTTTTTCAGATCTGCTATGTGTCACTATATCCGATTATAATTTTAACTTGCCAAGGTGATTTTCAGAATAAATATATATATTATTTTTTTTTTTTTTTTTTTTTTTGTGACCTGTTTCACTTAACCTAAGTGGTATATTTTGGTTGAAATTTTTGCCTTTATTTATGAAAAAATGTAAAATTTAGTGAAACTTTCTAGTGATTTTTCAGAATTTTAACTCTATGCTCTTCACACAGTTAGTCCCAAATATGTTACTAACTAACATTAACCATATGTCTGCCTTATGTTGACTTTTTTTTTTTTTTTTTTTTTACATTCTAACATTCAACAAACTTCGCAATTTTCACGAAAATTTTAGATTAAATTATTTTAGAGGCCTATTCATATTTAAATGGATTTTAAAATTTCTATTAGAAACTCACCACAAAGTACCACATTTTTACATTTCACCCCTCAAAATATCCAATACAGCCCTTGTTAAGGTTATGAACCGTTTAAGCATCGAACATGAAATAAAACAAAATGGTTTATTAAGCCCATTAAATTTACATGTTCATGCAGGGAAAAAAATGAGAAAACACTTCTCAGCTTTTTTGCAGTTTCTCTCGATTATGATAATACCCCACATATGGATGTAAACCACTTTATGGGCCAATAAACGCATATAAAGAAATGTAAACGCACAACGGCCGTCTCTCTCAACTTTTTTTGTTACTCACTGCCTCCCCCCCCACACACAATCAAGCTGTTTATCTTTGTATGTTTCAATAAACTTCATCTAAGGAATTTGCAAAAATGCACCTAAAACGTCCCAAAAAAATAAAACTCAAAAAGAAGAGAAAAAAACTGATCAGAATAATGATACATGCCCAATATCAGTTTGTGGGATTTGGCGTACCCCATGTACTCTGCACAGCACATTATAATTAGTTTAATGGGGGAAAAATCTGATGGCTGGTTCCCTATAATTTTTTATTGGTATTTTATTGTTTACGTTGGATTTCTCTTGTATTGAGCTAGTTTAACCCTAATTTTCTCAAATTTTTTTCTATTAACAGGCAATGGTCGCCTGTTACCCTGGTAAAGGAACAGGCTATGTACGGCATGTTGACAACCCAAATTCCGATGGAAGATGTGTTACTTGCATATATTATTTGAATAAGGACTGGGATGCCAAGGTATTTTAAATATATATTTAGAATGAGATTTTCTGACTAGCATTGTGAAAAAACAACAATGATGTACTGCTGCTCCACTATTCGGTGTGTAGTTGTGGCAGACGTACCTATGTGATCATTCAGTCTAAACAAAGAAAATGTTTCAGCTCTCAGTAATGGTAAATGTGTTATACAGTAACAGGAAAGATAGAAAAATGCAGACTAGCTTTAGCCTCCGTGTGTCAATAAGATTATGGTACTCATGGCTTGGTGTGTAATGCCGCCAGCCAGTCTTAAAAGAACCACCTCTTAGGTCATGTGAGTCGATCACAAAGGGTAGCAACTCTTACCTTGCCGTTAAAGGTGATACATACTCATAAGTCCAAATACACACAGAACGTGGTAATGTCAGAAATATGACATCTAATTCAGAGTTTTAGTTGTACATCCAATATGGGCTCTACAGCTGTTGCAACTAAATAAATTACTTAAGACTAATTGCAATTCATATACGGTTTTACTTTAAATTGTTTCTTGGTGGTAAAAGAAGATAAATACTTACTGGGAAGCGCATATCTGTAACATTTGCAGACATTGGGGCTCATTTACTAAGGGTCCGGTGGACCGCACTTTCGTCGGACATCCCGACAATTTCCGTTTTGCGCTGCTGGGACAGGGATTTAAAAGGGGATTTTGGTGCAATCATGCCATCTTTCATGCGACACAAATTGGGGGTTGGGCCAACGGATTCGAACAAACCACAGGATTTAACTTTAAAATTGTGTCGCAAGCCAAGCACTTACATGCATCGGGAGGAAGATGGTCAACTCCGGCAGACCTTAGCGGGGGAGCAACACATGCAGGATATCGGGCGCACGATCTTCATGAATTGCGCCAGACTGCCTGATCATCGAACACTCCGGACCTTGTTAACTCAAGCGGCCAGGTAAGTGAATGTGCCTCATTGTGTGCACATCTTGCAGGTTGTGTAGTATTCACAATCAATAGGATCCAGTGAGTGAGGTATAGCCGAAGAATTTTATTTATTTATTTTTTTAATTTATCATATACTTTAAGAAGTAATAAAATTAGTAAAGCATCACGCTTGGGCACCAAACAGAGATATATTTTCTTTTTTTTTTTTAAACAGTTTTTATTGGATTTTGAGAAAAGTTTTATCCAAACAATAAAAATAACTGACATACAATAAATGCCCTTTGGGCACCAAATGCATCACCTCATAGGACACATGACCAGACATATTGTAGTATGTAATAGCATTTACCTATAATACGACTACTTGCATATTTAATTCTAGTCATTTACAGGAGAGTAATGTAATAATATTATTATATAAAATACTGTCTCTATCTTGTGAAAATATAGGATACCCTAGGACATATGTAAGAGTTAAAGATAACCTCTAAGAAAAGAAAAACAGGGGAATAAACAGACAACAACAAGACTGATTACTGACATTTAGTCTACAGGTCGTATATTGATATGTGAGGCCAAGAGCTAATAGTCGCCCAAGATTTACTCTTCGAAATGAGTGCTGTGTATCCAGACTTCCCATTGGGTATTGAAAGTTTTGTAGTTGTTATTTTGTAAAGATATAGCCTTCTCATAGGAACATGTAGTATTTATTTGTGCTATAATCTCTTTAATAGATGGACTCTTTATGTCTTTCCAATATCTTGTTATTGCCAACTTTGTGGACATAAGAATGTGTGCTACTATATTACGGGCTTTTAGTGGAATTACTTCCATGTTCATTAATAGTAGTGCTGTAGCTGGGGAGAATGGAGTGTTGTAGATACCCAAACTATTGATTTAGGTTATATGCTTCTAGCCATAAGGGTTTGATTTTAGGACATGACCACAAAATGTGAGTTAGAGTACCCTTTTGGCCACAAAGTCTCCAACACCCTGGGGGTGAGGAACTAAATATATTGTGGAGACGTGCGGGAGTAAAATACCACCGCATATGCGTCTTAATTATTGCTTCAAGGTGGGAGACACTCTGAAATGTGGAATGGGCTAGTGCCAAGGCTTTCTTCCATAGGTTTGACTTTTAATAATAACCAAAGTCTTTCTCCCAGGCGTACATGTACGGCAGTTTGGACATTACCGTTTTATTGTTTAGGAGTAGATAGAAAAAAGAGATCCCTTTTTTATGGTTTGCTTTATTCTGTAAAAAATTAAGCACTTGCTTGTTTATTTGTAGAGTGTCTGGATTAAGGTTCAACATGAATTTGCGAATTTTCAGATAGTTAAAGATTTCTCCTGCGGGGAGATTGTATTTGATTGTTAAATTTGAGAAAGAGTCTAGTTTTTTATTGTTCCATATATCTGCCAAAGTTGTGATATTATTTGAACGCCAGAAATGGAGGTTAATATTTTGAATATTAAGTTCGAATATGGAAATAGGTATATTGTTGAGTTGTATTTGGGTTAGGTCTTGGATATTAGAGGAAATTAGTTCCTTCCAGGTTTGATCAGTAGCTATCATGGTGTCCAGTTTAGAAGTTGGGCTGTGTATGTTCCATATTGGGTTTATAAGTCTGGTTTGTAGGGGGGAATATATTTTCTTCTTCATGAGCTATACACTCACATTCTCAGGTTAATTAGTTGCATGCAACAGCTGTGGAGTCCAATATGTAGGGTGTACAACTACTACTCTGAAAGCTAGAATTACCATATATACTCGAGTAAAAGCCAAGGCACCTAATTTTAGCAACAAAAACTGAGAAAACCTATTGTCTTGTGTATAAGCCAAGGGTGGGAAATGCATTGGGCACAGCCTCCCAGTTTGCGCAGCACAGAAAAATAAATAAAGTAAGTACTCACCTTTGTGATGCCGCGGGCATCAAGAGAAGACCTGAGGGGGGTGCCAGAAAGGTGAGTTTTGACGTTATCTTTTTCTTGACTCAAGTATAAGTCAAGTTTGAGGTTTTCAGCATTTTTTTTTTGTGCTGAAAAACATGGCTTATATTTGAGTATATACAGTAGACGTCATTTTTCTGACATTACCAACAAAAATGCAGCAAACATTTCTACAGTCTCAAAACACTTCAGACTGTAGCTCGATGGCATTTTGTGCAATTGAAAAAGTATCCAAACCTAAACGAGGGGAGAATTACAAGAAAAAATGATTCAATAGGGAAACTTTTTGGATATTTACACTAATAACTCGTACCCCACATGGTTTCAACAGAAAACAAGAAGTAATTTAGTTTTTTAGAGAAATTACACTTGGCGTTGTTGTATTTTTATTCTCATGCTTAGTTTTCTCATATTTAACCATCTAACAAAGTGCAGAATAATTTGGTTAATATCAATATGTTCTGATTTGGACTTATGAATATGTATCACCTACTTAGGTAACGGAAGAGTTACTACCCTTTGTGGTTGGCTTATGTGACCGACTAGGTGGTTCTTTTAACCTGGCTGGCGGCATTACACACCAAGCCATTAGTACCGTATATTCTTAATTTGGACTTTGATATATTGCCTGAGACCCAGGTGTTCCCTTGCTCATCAATGTGCGCAATGAAGTTGGAGATTTTTCAGATGAGCGGACTCTGATCTATCCTTGTATGTGATCGGTAAGTTATGGCCATCATTTTCCTTTATCAGAGTGCCATTAAACCCTTACCAACGTTTGACGTAATAGTGTGTTCCCGCATTATGCAGTACTATTACCTCACGCTTCTGGCACCAGCTCCTGAGCGGCACCGGTACGAGTAGCTGCGGGCATCAGCTTTATGTTATGGCTGACGCCCGTCTCTAGCAGCCTCAATCTGAGTTTCCCCTGATCGCAGGCTTTAACCCCTTACATGCTGGGGTCACACATGACTGCGACATGCAAGGGGATTCTACTTTAAATCTGACTTCCGTAGCTCCAATGGTAACCCTTGGGTCTGCCAGTGCACCGGGGCTGCACAATGTATTCCGAGAGTCAAGCGATCAGATCCTCGCCTTAAAAAAAATTAATTAATTAAAGTTAAATTCCCCTAAACACACACATTCCCCCAAAATTCTATATATTTGGCAATAACTCAAAAACATTGGACCTGCTCGGTGTGTGCCGAATATTTTTATAAATATTCTTTGGAAAAAAAGGGTTCTAAAAAGTGATCATAAAAGAGAAAATGGGCGTCAAACATTGTGGAGCGTTTTGGTATTTTATCCACTGAGAATTTGTACATTTTTTGAAAAACACATTCATTCAGCCAAAAAAATTTCAACTTCAAAACTGCACACAATTTTGTTTTATCCCCTGTAAAACAGTCAGGCCTCTAAAAGTGACTTGAAATCTGAGGTCCCTCAATAGCCTGATTTTGTGTTTTTTAGAAAATGTGAAAAACCGCACCTCACATCTTACAAAAATGATGCATAAAAAAAAGAAACATGTCAACTTAACCCCTTAGGGAAGCAGGGTTTCTTTGCTCATTTCTCACTCTCCACCTTCAAAAATCCAGAACTTTTTCATTTTTACGTTTACAGAGCTGTGTGAGGGCTTATTTTGTGCGTAACAAATTTTACTTTCCCATGATGTTATTTATTATAACATGCCGTGTACTGGGAAGGAGGAAAAATAAAAAAAAATTAAAAATGCATGAGCGTCACGTTCTTCTGCGCTCAGTTTTTATGTCTTTCACTCTGTGCCTGGAATAACACCTCTACTTTATTCTTTGCTTCAGTACAATCGCGGTGATACAAAATTTATACAGGTTTTATTGCGTTTTAATACACTTTCAAAAATTAAACGAATGTGTACGAAAAAGGAAAAAAATTTCGGACATTGGGCGCCCTATTCGTCTCGGAGGTCACCGCCGGTTATAACGGTTTTATATTTTGATAGATTCGGCATTTTGGGAATCGGCGATACCTAAGGTGTTTGATTTTTACTGATTATTATGTTTCAGTTGTAGGGAACGGGGGGTGATTAGAATTTTTAATATTTAAAATTTTTTAAACTTTTTTTTTTTTTTTTTCACTTTCACTGCAATATGCAGCAAAGCCTAAACCTGTATAAAGAGAGTGTGAAGGGGTTAAAGTAGACATTTGCTTGTTAGCCGTTTAAAGTTTTTTTTTTTTGCGCTATGTTATGTGCGGAAAAAGTAGAACATTATGAATTTTAAAAGCCAAATTTTTCCAAATTTTAACCAAATATTAGTTTTTTCATAAGTAAATGCAAAACATACCGCCAAAATTTTTCAACTAACACGAAGTACAAAGTGTCACGAGAAAACAATTTCAAAATCCCCTGGATATGTTAACCCCTAAACGACGTCAGGTGCGGGTACATGGAGAGGGCTCACGGGCTGAGCCCTCTCGGTAACGTGTGCGATCAGCGCAGCGATCAGTGCTAGCAATGCGCCGCCGTGGATCGTCGTTCCCTGTGACGTCATACAGGAGATTTTCCAAAGACCTGAGGCTGTCTCGTTTTAACCTATTCATTACAATGTGCATTACAATGAGGAAGAAAATCCCCATATACTGCCATACTGTAGTATGGCAGTATATGGTAGGATCGATCAGACAAACTAGGGTTAAAGTACCCTTGGGAGTCTGAAAAATAGATCTGTGGATCAGTATGATTACAAGGATACCAAATAAATGTATAGGTTCTTATAAGGTTTTAAAATATAAAAAAAATACTGTGTTTCTTTGTTTTGCCCAACAACAGATTTTGGGGTAATTTAGGCCACAACAACCCAGAGTGCACTTACAAAATCTTAGGTTTCATTAAAACAAATTGTAACATTCTTGATGTGTGTGGTACATGGTGTTTTAGACTTTTTTTTTTTTTTACTTTTTTTGGTAATGTGCAAAGATTGTTGAACATTTTTGTTATCTGAAGAGTAAAATTAAAGTTACAGATATGATTATACCTAGTCCTTTGAAAGTACAAGCATAGAAAGCAAGCCCTTATATGATTCTGTAAATAGGAAAAATAAAGTTTTATGGCATTTCAAAACTAGGGGCAAAACAAACTCAAACGGAAAAGAGACTGCAGCATCAAGGAGTTGAACTGCAACAGATTTACTATGCAGCATGAGATGGTATAGTATAAAGCCTGTTACCACAAGCAACAAACTCCGTGCCCATATAGGATTTACTGGACCGAACCTAGAATAACTGAACGGACCTCTGAAACTGAATTGAAATCCTGCACACACAAAGTGCGTTTATCTTAACAACCTAGCCTGTGGTCAATAGGCTTTATCCTGTCTAGACTAGTAAGTCACAGAAAAAAAATTGACAAGTGTAATAATTGTCCACATGCATTGAAGTTCCATATATACTCATGTATAAGCCGACCCGCGTATAAGCAGAGGCCCCTAATTTTAACATTAAAAACTGGGAAAACCTATTGACTTGAGTACAGGCCGAGGGTGGGAAATGCACTGGTTCTAGCCTCCCGGTATACAGCCAGCCAGCTCCCATTTGGTATACAGCCAGCCAGCCAGCTCCCATTTGGTATACAGCCAGCCAGCCAGCTCCCACTTGGTATACAGCCAGCTCCCACTTGGTATACAGCCAGCTCCCACTTGGTATACAGCCAGCTCCCACTTGGTATACAGCCAGCCAGCCAGCCAGCTCCCACTTGGTATACAGCCGGCCAGCCAGCCAGCTCCCACTTGGTATACAGCCGGCCAGCCAGCCAGCTCCCACTTGGTATACAGCCGGCCAGCCAGCCAGCTCCCACTTGGTATACAGCCGGCCAGCCAGCCAGCTCCCACTTGGTATACAGCCGGCCAGCCAGCCAGCTCCCACTTGGTATACAGCCGGCCAGCCAGCCAGCTCCCACTTGGTATACAGCCGGCCAGCCGGCCAGCTCCCACTTGGTATACAGCCGGCCAGCCGGCCAGCTCCCACTTGGTATACAGCCGGCCAGCCGGCCAGCTCCCACTTGGTATACAGCCGGCCAGCCGGCCAGCTCCCACTTGGTATACAGCCGGCCAGCCAGCTCCTATTTGGTATGCAGCCAGCCAGCCCCCATTTGGTATACAGCCAACAAAGGGTCGTGTTCACGCACTATAATATACACTCACGATGTGCACCACCTGTAAGATCTAGTTACTTTATTAGGGAAAAGAAAGAGGTGAGAGAAAAGAAAAGGTTTGCGTGTGTAAACTAAAGTATAATTTTTTTTTTTTTAATTCTTATAAAATAGTTTCATATTTATTTGTTGAAATATATCCAAAAAACTAATATGGCTTCACTAGTATCACCATACTTTATGATTGCCAGAGAGGCTGTCAGGTGCCAGCTCAGGACAACTATACATGAGTGGATCCCCTAATTCTTCCTGTTACTTCTACTGTAAAAATATATAATGTCCCCCTAATATATTTTTTGTATATAAGGGGGTATGTGGGAGACAGAGTATTATCACTGTATATGCAGCAGTGAGATGCCACTGCACAATCTGCTCTCACTTGGTAGTAAATATAAGCTAGTGTTAATATTGTATATGCACAAAAACACTTTAACAAGCAGTATAATAGTTTTCTTGTGCAACAGCGTGGTTTCACTATATAGTTCAAAATCGCTGCCTCAGAGACACAGTAGGGCACTGCTGTTATGTGTATACAACAGCGCTCTTACTTCCCCTGTAACTACACACTGCCGCTGTCTGAATACGTGCTAAAAAGAGTATAGAAATGCTGTGCTCCCAGCTTCTAACGAGCAGCTGCACACGGCAGTCTCTGCAACTAATGCTGTGGCGTGGTACAGAGCAGTTCACACTATGTGGATTAATTTGCATGCACTCATTGTTCTGCGCTATATCCCAGAACTTCTGTCATTAAAGGGGTATTCCCTTTTCAACAAATTAATGTTATTGTTTGTATATTAAAAGGTTTTAACATTTTCCAATATAGTTTCTGTAACAATTCATCAGTTTTCTGGATATCTGCTTGTAGTCAATCTATTGAAAGCTTCTATGTTTACTACCAGTGGTCAGAATCTGACCGTGGTCACACAGATGCACTGCTCGTTAGTATCATACAGAGTAATCGGAGCTGTGTGATATAACGAGTTGTGCACCTGTGTGACCATGGTCAGATTTTTGTTCACTGGTACTAAACAATGAAGCATTCTATAGAATGACAGCAAGCAGAGATCCAGAAAACCTTTAGTAATTGATACAGAAAGTATATTGGAAAATTGTATAACATTTTATAATACAATCAATGACATTAATTTGTTTAAATGGGTATATCCCTTTAATTGATCAGCGTCCTGCAGCGTACTGATATACGGTCCTAAACTCTGGCTATCATAACTGTCCCAACACGTGTTTCGCCAGGTCACCCCGGCTTCTTCTAGTATGCAGCCAGCCCGCCCCCTGTCTACCCAACGCTTTAAAAAAAAAAAAAAAAAAAACTCTCCTTCGGGTGTTCCTAATGCTCGGCGTGGCTCCTCTTTTGTCTTCTCTGCGATGCTCCGCTCCTCAGCTCTGTCAACAGCGGCCGCATCATTGTGTTCGCCGACCGGTAGAGCGCATGGCCGGCTGCTATGCCAGATTTTCTGATGCTGGATGATCCATCTGGTGCAGTATCGATTCGTGCTTTGCACCTCCTATTAGTTTGTCTAGTTTTCTGCGCCACAATATTGAATTTTCTGGTGCACAGGCTACATGCCTTTTTTTGGATGAAATGAAAAACTACCTAATAAAATGGTCTAAAACCTTCAATAAATGTCGTGTAGGACATTTCGGGTGCAAATTACTCTAGTTTCTGGGGTAAACTGACATCTCCCCCTTTGAACATGGCATGGTATTGATCAGCCTGTGAGTCCAAAATGTGCTTATGTTTCAACAAAAACTCCCTTTTGCCTTCTGAATAGACATGAACTTTTGCATATTCCTAGGTAAACTTTATGCTAATGTCACACAGGGCATAACCACTGTGGGTTATTTTGCATGTATGACCTGCAGCAACAAACAAATCCCATCCGCAACAAAAATTGATATGATGCAGATGTAAATTTTTACAAACCATGCCAATTTTACTTTGGATTTCATCATTTTGCATTCCAGTTGGAGAGCATCTACAGAATCTCTACTAAAACCAGACCATTTTTTGGGGTTTTTTTTTTTTTTTTTGCATCTGTGGTGATGGAGAAAATGTTTGCTTGTGATTGGCCTTCCAGGAATAGGTTTACATTGCAGTACTTTGTAATTAAAGTCTGCATTGTGGATAGAACTTTTAATTATAGAGCCAGCCCCACTATTACAGATTTTCTGGGCATACAGTTAATAGAATGGACCATTGTATTGCACAGTTTCTTTGCTGGTGTAAAGATCAGTTTAAAAAAAATAAAGAAGGTCGTAGAGTTATTGCTGATGATTGCAAGACTAGATCTTGCGCGGAGTTGCTCACCTATCTTGGGTAGGGTTTCAGAATTTGGAATTTTATACCAGTACTTAGTTTAGTGTCAAGATTCTCAATACCAAAACTATAATTTTCCAGTAAAAATAACTGTAAACAACTTTAGTTTTAATTAGGCTGACACACCTTCTTAGATTCTTTTGACTCCATAAAGTATTTTTAATATCCTTATAATCTTACTTTAAGCTCTTTTAAAAGCTCAAATATAGGATGGTACCAGTGCACTGTACCTATGTAAGCTAGCTTTTCTAGTACTTGTATATGGGATAACCTAAATACCCACAACACTAGTAAGAAAAAAAGATCAGTTTGCACATGTATCACTTCAACCCTTACTTTCCTGTGAAGTGCTGCTGGAGCACAGCTGACGAGGCCAGGTCCACATCCTGTGTTTTAAATTGTGTTTTGAAACTATTCAAACCCTGCAGGGAGAAGTTTCTTCTGATCTCCGATGTGTTTAGGCCTATGTGCTTGCGATCAGGAACAAACTACTCATGTTTTGGTGGGAAACATGTGCTGTTTTTTCTCGACCATGAGTGTTAGGTCTAAACACACTTGTGATTATTCTAGTGTACCAGGGAGCTTTTCATAATCTGTAGTAGTAATTTTGGCTCAATAAAGGGATCACCTGCAGGAATGATGATGGTCTTGGGATCCCTGCACTAGGCTGTCTTGTGCAGGCTTCCAGCTCCCATCACTCAGATAGGAGCTGCTGTTCCTATCTCCCATCCCCAGTTGTAAGAAGCTGTGGAGTTGTAGGAGTGGACAGAGTGCAGTCACCCCCCCCATGTGGTACTCCTGTAGCCTTGCCACTTTGTCTGTATTTTGGTGCACGCCGGCTGGATACAGTATTTAACTTTGGAATCGCAACCTATGAAATCCTCGTGTGGAACCATTTTCAGGGGAATCGTGTCAAAAAAGTACCAAAGTTTGATAAATCATGCAACCCTAATCTTAAAAGCCCTTTTTATGATTGCTGGTCTTGAAAAGGTTTTAATTGGTAGGTTTTATAATTACCTATCCTTTATACTTTTACAGACAAATGGCGGTGTACTTAGAATATTTCCTGAAGGTAAATCTCAGTTTGCAGACATTGAACCCAAATTCGATCGACTGCTGTTTTTTTGGTCGGATCGACGGAATCCTCATGAAGTTCAACCTGCATTTGCTACAAGGTAATTTTATTTTGTGCATGCTTCATATAAAAATGTGAACTTTAAAAACAAATGTGTAAATTTGCTGCAACGTAGTTTTCTTAACAAGTATGCAGCATGTGTAGGGTATAGTGGAACTGCGTCTTTGTTAAAGAGGACGTGTCACCCTAAAAAAACATTCCCCTCTCCTCTGCTTCTTACTCCGACCGCCCCTCCCACGCCACAGGCCGGCGGTGACTGCTGGCAGTAAGCTCAAAGTAAAGGGGAGATTCTGTTCAATTTGACACCAGAAATGTGTTTCTAGATGCCAGTGTTCAGGAGATATAGCCGTTTGAATTTGGCTACTGTCATTACTTTTATAAACATCCTTTCTGCAGTCTGTCACAGTAAAAGCTGACATGTATTTACGTAGAGCAGTCGTGAAGAGGTTAAGAATCTTGTCTTCGTGGGAATACTAATGACCTAGGACGTAAACATACGTCCAAGTCCGTGGGTAATTCCTGCACATGCATTTTCATCCAGCACTGCTTTCATGAAAACTGTCATGGCCTCCCATGCAACAGCTGTGTTCACAATAGCCCCATATGTCAAGATAGGGTGCAGTGTGTACATTAATGAGAAAAAAAATCTTTTTTGATCTTGCCAATTAGCAGAATGAGACAGAGTGAGAAATGTAAATGGGTTTTAATAGTTACCGTACGCACTGAATATGTGTACATTAGTGTTACTGTATATTGAGATGGGCGAGGACAGTGGTGACGGTGCCTGGACAATCCCCCTGAGTGCTCTCTTGTTCCAAGTCTGGTGCACTTCATGCTGAGGTCACACTGCACACAGCAGTAATCATGTCTGAGATACAGCAAAAAGATCTGATCACGGCCCCTTGTATATAAACTTTTGTGGGCAGAGTATCTATTGCTCTTTTAATAGCCCTTGGTTGAATTGGTGAAGATGCTTATCATCTATCTCCTGTCTATTTATTCATTATCTGTCTAGATATTGATCTCCTATAATTTGTCTATTTCCTATCTATCCATCTAACCATTTATCTATTTTTATCTATTTACTGTATGTGTCTTCTATTTCTATTTGTTTCCTATCTATCCATCAAGTCAATCAATCTTTCTTCTACTTTCTCTAATATCTATCTACTATCTATCTAGCTATCGCTATATGATATACTTTATACAGTACAAATCCAAAGTTTGGACACACCTTCTCATTCAAAGAGTTTTCTGTATTTTCCTGACTATAAAAAATGGGGATTCGCACTGTAGGCATCAAAACTATGAATTAACACAAAGTGTGAAACAACTGAAAATATGTTTTATATTCTAGGAGTAGGTTAATCAAAGTAGCCACCTTTTTGCTTTGATTACTGCTTTGCACACTCTTGGCATTCTCTTGATGAGCTTCAAGCGGTAGTAATCTGAAATGGTCTTCCAACAGTCATGAGGGAGTTCCCAGAGATGCTTAGCACTTGTTGGTCCTTTTGCCTTCAATCTGCTGTTCAGCTCACCCCAAACCATCTTGATTGGGTTCAGGTTTGATGACTGTGGAGGCCAGTTCATTTGGCATAGCACCCCATCACTCTTCTTCTTGGTCAAATAGACCTTACACAGTCTGGAGGTGTGTTTTGGGGTCATTGTCCTGTTGAAAAATAAATGATGGTCCAACTAAATACAAACCGGATGGAATAGCATGCCGCTGCAAGATGCTGTGGTAACCATGCTGGTTCAGTATACCATAAATTTTGAATAAATCCCCAACAGTCACCAGCAAAGCACCACCACACCATCACACCACCTCCTCCATTTGTTCAACTTTTCTGTGTTGCACAAAAACACCATGGTTGGAACCAAAGATCTCAAATTTGGACTCCTCAGACCAAAGTGCAGATTTCCACTGGTCTAATGTCCATTCCTTGTGTTCTCTTCTGCTCTTTGCCTGTCCTTAGCAGTGGTTTCCTAGCAGCTATTTTACCAAGAAGGCTTGTTGTACACACTCCTTCTGCACGCAGTTGTTGTAGAGATGTCTGCTGTTGGAAATCTGTATGGTATTGACCTGGTCTCTAATCTGAGCTGCTGTTAACCTGTAATTTCTGAAGCTGGGGACATGGATCAACTTATCCTCTGCAGCATAGGTGATTGTTGGTCTTCCTTTCCTGGGGAAGTCCTCATGTGAGCCAGTTTCTTTGTAGCGCTTACTGGTTTTTGCAACTACACTTGGACGCTTTTTCAAAGATTCCCCAATTTTTTTTGAACTGACTGACATTCATTTCTTAAAGCAATGATGGCCACTCATTTTTCTTGGCTGCTTTTTTCTAGCCATTATACAAATTCTAACAGTCTATTCAGTAGGACTATCCGCTGTGTATCCACCTGACTTCTGCACAACACAACTGATGGTCCCAACCCCATTTATTAGGCAAGAAATCCCACTTATTAAACCTGATAGGGCACACCTGTGATGTGAAAACCTTTTCTGGTGACTACCTCTTGAAGCTCATCAAAAACATGCCAGTGTGTGTACAAAGCAGTAATTGAAGCAAAAGTTGGCTACTTTGAAGAACCTAGAATATAAGACATATACAGTATTTTTTGGACTATAAGGCGCACCATCAATAAATGCCTGCTAAAACGTCTAGGTTCATATATAGGGCGCACCAGAGTATAAGGCGCACCTGATTATAAGGATGAATGACCAGCAGGTGGCAGACCTGTGCACAGTTCAAGGCAGCTGTTGTGTGTAAGTACGGTTCATATATAAGGCGCACTGGACTATAAGGCACACCTTTGATTTCTGAGAAAATCAAAGGATTTTTAGTGCGCCTTATAGTCCGGAAAATACAGTATATTTTCAGTTGTTTCACACTTTTTTGTTAAGTATTTAATTCCACATGTGTTACCTCATAGTTTTAATGCCTTCAGTGTGACTCTACACTTTTTATTGTCAGAAAAATACAGAAGCTGTGTCCAAACTTTTCATCTGTACTGTATGTATGCATCTATGAGAATATCTATAATCTAAAACCTCTTTTATATTTATCTTCTATCATCAATCTGTGTATCATCTGTCTATCTACTATAAAATTCTCCTAAGTCCCATATTACAGATTTCATTACCATACTATTGTGTGTTTAACTACGAAGTGTTATCTTTGTGCAGGGCTAAATGGAGCCTCTTACTGACTGTTCATAAAATAGTTTTGATTTTGGGGCCCTACTTTTGGTTTTACCCATGGCCCCACCTTGTCTAAAAACGGCCTTGGTGGACTGTTATACGTTTGTGTGAGCGCTGTGCATGGGCAGGGCTGCCACTAGAAATTTGTGGGTAGGTGTTAAATAGTTTCTCATCTCATACTTCTACCCCATCTCCTACATAGGCTTTTCATGGGCCCTGGGCTGTCAAGAGGTTGTGGCAATGCAACAGTCTAGAGTTTGTAGATCTGATGTTTGGTGCTTAAATTACGATTATTGATAAAGAATGGAAGTTTCCTGACATAATAAATCCTATATCCCTGGGACTGTGAAAAGAAAGTATCCCTTTATCCCCATTCCACAGTCTCTATTTCCTGGGGGTGTTTCATCCATGGCCAGGGTGTCCTGTAGGTCCTCCTTGCACTTTGAGGACATGGGCTCCCTCTGAGTCACCATAGATAAAAAGGCAGAGGGATTTCTTTTTAAAAATCATGGGTTTCTTTCTTGTTTGCTTTTAAACTTAACATAGCTGTAGCATAGCTATAGCCCATTCTATGATGTTTTGGTTTAATCAACTGTAGGGAGAAATTCATTAGGACTCCAAGAGAGACCTTGGCGTCAACTGTAACTACTATCTAGAAAGGTGCTGCTTTTCTGGCTGATGCCTCCATTGGTGCTCTGATTGTCCACCTGGGCTGCTGCCTTGTCCAATACTGCCAGGAGGGCTCCTTGGCTTAAGAACTGGCCTGGTGATATTGGATCAAGAAATAGACTCTGTGGTATTCCTTGTGTTGGAAATTTACTGTTTCGTCCAGTGCTGGATGACCTGTTAGAAAAGGCAGGGGATAACGAGATCTTTCAAAAGGGTAAGGGTTTCCTTTTCAACCAGTCTAGTGATCGGATTCAAACATCAGGATCCCAGCCCATGGGCAGGAAGATTGCACACTTCTTCCAGGCTTGGCCTCAGATTTCAGGAAGCAAGTCGGTTCTAAAAACATTCAGAAAGGCGTTTCACTGGATTTTGTCTCCCCTCCTCCGACATGATTCAAGATCACCAGTCCAGCGTCTGGGACAACCTGAGGGTGATGACAAAAGTCACAATCCTCATCAGTACTGTGTCAGGTTTTATTGGCAGAACTGGATCAAGGGTTTTATTCAGCTCTCTTCTGGGTTCAGGGCTCTTCCTTACGTTACCTATTGCACCAAGTTAGTCTCAGAAATGGCAGCCCATATAAAAGAAGGGCAGGGTCTGTTTATTCCCTATTTTAGACGATTTTCTACTGGCAGGTTCTTCAGAAGAGGAGGTGTTAAATTGCATTAGATCCTACAGAATTTAGGGTGGTCAGTAAACCCAGAAAAGTCTTCCCTAATCCCCTCAAGAAGAAAGCTGTTTCTCGGCATGTGGTTGGATTCCCAAAAACAGGCTTCCGTCCTTCCTTCAGAGAAAATGCAAAAGATGGGGGCTGTGAATGAGAATGTATTGGGTGGCTTGCAATTTAACTTGTGCAATAACACAATATCTGTGTCCAGCAGATTGCTTTCACATAAACTATTGTCATTCAAGTACATTCTGACTATCATTTGGTAAAATCAGCATTGAACACGGTGTCTAAATAGCAGCCAATGGCATAATTATACCCCAATAATACTATATTATCTACTGTTATGCAATATTTTAAGCAGAGCTTTGCAAAGTAAAATAAAAACCCAGGAGGGTGATGAGAAAGTAACCCACACTTTCCTAAACATTTTGACAAGTGTCTGCTTCAGCAAGGCTGAATTGTTTGAAAATTACTGCCCTCAATATGTTTCTTAAAGGGAACCTGTCACCAGGAGACCCATTTTTAGCATTCCCCCAGTCCCCACAGAGCATAGTACATACGCTGCCAAAGTGTTTTTGTATTAAAAATTGGTTTTACAGAAAAAAAGATATGTTATATTGTACCTTTCATTAGCATCTGCTGTGTGACTAGGCAGTTGCCTTTTGGGAGGAGCTGCAAAGGAGCAGTTCCCACCCACCCTTGGGAAACATGTGACCTTTTCAAATATATGAATAACTCCCCACACTCGGGATTGGCTGTAGAGGAGCAGGGAGTGTCGCTAAGCCAAGTGATGGGTGTTTTCATATATTTGAAAAGGTCACATGGAGAAGCTGTTCCCCAAGGGTGGGGGGGGGGGGACTGCTCCTTTCCAGACCCTCCCTTTTGGCAACTGCCTAGTCACACAGCAGATGCTAATGAAAGGTACAATATAACAAATCTTTTTTTCTGTAAAACCAATTTTTAATACAAAAACACTTTGGCAGTGTATGTACTATGCTCTGGGGGAGTGCTAAAAATGGGTCTCCTGGTGACAGGTTCCCTTTAAAATGAACACTTAGAAAAACCCTCTTGTGAGTAGTATTTTTTACATCAAATCTTGTGCTCACAGGGGCAATATATATAAGTTTGTATTGTAAAACTCTCTTGACATAATAATTATTTATATAGCGCATACAGATTACACAGCGCTGCACAAAGCATGTCAAATTGGTCCCTGTCCCCATGGGGCTCACAATCTAAACAACCTAACAGTATGTTTTTGGAGTGTGTAAGGAAACCGGAGTACCCGAAGGAAACCCATGCAAATACGAAGAGAACATACAAACTCTTTGCAGATGTTGACCTGGGTGGGATTCGAACCCAGGACCCCAGCGCTACAAGGCAGAAGTGCTACTCACTCAGCCACCGTGCCGCCCAGACATGATCCATCTGTTTTATGTTTTAAAAATGGAATCTTGGCCTTTAAATTGTTCAATGTTAGAACACCGGCTGAAGTTTTTGCAGATGAATTGTAGCCCCATTTAAAAATGAGCTTGTCCATATGTTATTTCAGAGCAGTCATCCAAGATAAAAGATCCCATGGATATAACATGTACCTGTATGACAAAGCAGTTGTTAGCAGCCTTACAGGCTACATTTTAGTCTTTTTCCCTGCTCCTTTCCAGCCCCTCCCATTAGGCAACTGCCTAGTCACACAGCAGATGCTAATGAGAGGTACTATATAACATATCTTTTTTTTCTGTAAAACCAATTTTTTTATACAAAACACTTTGGCAGTGTATGTACTATGCTCTGTGGGGACTGGGGGAGTGCTAAAAATGGGTCTCCTGGTGACAGGTTCCCTTTAAGGAAGCAGGGTTTTTTCACTTATTCTTGCTCTCCACCTTCAAAAATTTTTCAGTTTTTTTTTTTTTTTAATTTTTCCATGTTCAGAGCTGTGTGAGGGCTTATTTTGTGCATAACAAATTTTACTAATGCATGACGTTATTTATTATTCCATGCCGTATACTGGGAAGCTGGAAAAAATTCCAAATTTGGGGGAAAAAAACGGGTTTTATTGCGTTTTAATACATTTTCAAAAGTTAAACAAATGTGTACAAAAAAGAATTGCCAATCTTTTTCATACTTTGGTGTACAGAGCTGTGTGAGGTGTAATTTTTTGAGAAATGAGCGGATTGTTTTCATTGCTACCATTTTGAGGACTGTGCAACATTTTGATCACTTTTTTTATTACACCATTTTACAACACTTAAGAAATGTAAAAGTTGTGTTTCAGACATTTGGGCGCTATTTTCCCTTATGGGGGGGGGGGGGAGGGGGTCACTGCCAGCAATAAGTTTTTTTTTATATTTTGATTGAGAATTTTGAGACTCAATGATTTTTACTGTTTATTATGCTTTATATCAGTTATAGGGAAAGAGGGGTGATTTCAACTTTTAGTTGTTTGGTGTTTTTTTTTTTTTTTTTTTTTTTTAAAGTTTGAGGAAATTTTTTTTACTTTTGACCCCCTGAAGTATATTAACCCTAGAGAGTCTGATCGTTCCTACTATGAACTGCAATACTACTGTATTGCAGTAGAAAAAAAATGATGTCCGCGCTTCAGGGGATGTGCAGGTAAAAGCAGCATTCCTTTATTACGAATCCACATAAAATCCAAACATGGCAAAAAGTACAAACGTGTGATGGCCCAGGTATGTGACCTACGCGCTTTGCTCGCTTAGAGCTTAATCATGGTCTCTGCTGTGCGACAAACCGAACAGCTATTTAAAGATCCCGCTCTGGTATCGGCGTGTGACGACTCCCACGTGATTGTGGTGCGACGACCCCCCTCCCCCCCACCGGAAAAGCGATATGTATTTCTATAATAAAAGCTTTAGCTGGAATTAAAAGGTTGGGGGCGGGGGGGGGGGGGGGGGGCGTGTCGCACCACAGTCACGTGGGAGTTGTCACGTGACTGTGACGTCACACGCCGATACCAGAGCGGGATCTTTAAATAGCTGTTCTGTTTGTCGCACAGCGGAGACCATGATTAAGCTCTAAGCGAGCGAAACGCGGAGGTCACATACCTGGGCCACCACACGTTTGTACTTTTTGCCATGTTTGGATTTTATGTGGATTCGTAATGAAGGAATACTGCTTTTACCTGCACATCCCCTGAAGCGCTGACATAGTTTTTTTCTGTTGTATTTTGTGACTGAGGTCCGTGGGGCTTGTTGGATGCTTCCTGCGCAGGGGGAGAGTCTTGCTGGAAGGTGAGCTGGAACTTTGAACCTTCTTTTTGTCTACTGTATTGCAATATAGAAAATGTAATCCAAGCCCACAAATATGCAGTTTAAGGATTCTAATAGGACAGTGGTGGCAAACCTATGGCACTGGTGCCAAAGGTGGCACTCAGAGCCATTTCTGTGGGCACTCAGACAATCATCCCAGGACAGAGTTCACTAAATAGGACCAAATCTTCCTGCATTCCCAGGCAACTTAAGCCACACTTCATTGGCTGTTTGGAACTACGGGAAAAGTGAGGTGTTTACAGAACTGCATTATCTTTGAAGCATATCCTGCTGGACCCACCATTCTTTCTCTACAGAGAGACCCTGGAGAGAAGCTACAACGAGAGACTGAATTTTCCCTCCTTCTCTTAACTGTATTGGTGGTCTCAGGCAGACGATACGATTGAAAGAAGTGGAAGAACAGGCAGCAATAAGTTACTGCTTAATGCCATGTTCACGGTAAATAAGTCGATTTTGGTTGTAGTTTGGGCACTTGGTCTCCAAAAGGTTCGCCATCCCTGTAATAGGATATACGGCCAAAAAATTCATGCAAATGTTTTAGGCTGGCGTAGCAACCTTTATCAAACACACAGGCCAACAAGGTAGAGGGAATGCAATGTAGTGGCGCCTAGGTAAGGTACAGCTGTGATTGTATGCATAGAAATGCATTCAATCACATTCAGACTGAATTGGAAGTTGGCCACCTGCACCCATTAGCTGTTGCTGGGTGGCTTTCTCCCATAGAGAAAAGTGGAGAACCACACTGCTGGGACATTCTCAATGTTCACAAAACACTAAAAAAAAAGACAATTTTTAGGGCCTGTGCTCCAACATGGGTAGCTCTGACACATCCTGTCCTTACCATACTCCTGTTTACAGTCCATTCCAAATGAACCAGGTTCTTTATACCTCAGTCAGTGGGAAGAGTATCTAGATATTTAAAAGCCACAATCTTTTGAGCTCTGTCACGGTGCAACTATTAGCTCCTGATATCAAGAGGCAGGATACAAACTGCTAGAAAGATGGTATAGTGTGCCCACCAGATTACACACCATCTTTCATAAATTACCAGCCACATGCTGGAGATGAGGGATGCTTTCTATATGTGTTTTGGTATTTTGCAATCCTTTCCCCCTTCTGGCAGGAATTGGAACACTTCATTGCATTACTGTGCACTGAATAGAAACCTCCTCTTCTACTGTGACATGTCCACTAAGAGATCTTAGCGCTTTTTTTATGCTTCCTCATTATCACTGCATTGTCCTGTGTCCCACTTTAGGGGAAAAAAAACTTCACCACAGACGGTGGAAATGTGTGTGACAAAAGTAAATAACCTCATGTACATGGAAGACCTCACATCATCCATACACCCGAATACAGAAAATTGTAGTGAGATCTCTACACTGTACTATTTCTCATGCACTCTAAATACATTCGTCCCCTCCATTTTTCCCTTTCTTTCATTTTTTCATATATATCGTTCAACCTTCACCCGGAGTTACTTATTCTACTTTTTTTCTGGCTTTTTATACTATAGTTTCCTTTTTTCTTTTAACATGTTAGTATTGCCATCTATATGTAAGGGACTGCATTCCTGTTTTTGCAACAGGATGAATCTTGCCACAGAGAATGAACCGTAACATGCAGCTAAAAATATTCAAGAATGGCTAAGAGGTAAACATTGAACTATTCTGAAGTGGCCTTCAATGAGCCCTGACCAAAATCCAACGGAGTATCTTTGGAAGTTGCTAAAACATGCCTTTGTTCTTCAAACCCCGGACAACTGGAGCAGTTTGCTTACGAGAAGGGGGCGAAAATACCTGCTGAGTGGTGCAGAAGTCTCAGTGACGGTTAAAGAAATCGTTTAATTGCAATCAGTTTAGTGATGGTAGCGGTGTTTCTAGTAAGAAGTTCCTGAAGAACCTTGTTTGTTCCTCAGGACTTCTTTTATTGTAACTTCTGTGATCACCTGAGTGCTTCAGTGAGCCTATTATTTTAATGTATGCACACAGTAGCACTAGTGCTACAGGGGGTGTGCACACATTTTAAAATACTATGCTTCCTGAAGCCTTATCTGGGTTGATGTAGCCTTTTAAACTTTCTAACACTCTTTAACATAAAGAGTTTGTTTTAATATTCCTTGAATGTTCACCAATTTATTCTTCATCCCTAATGTTTACTTTGGTGCTGTGAGGAGACTCTGTTCACTTTGTAGGATGTTTGTTTACATGTCTGAACACTGATAAATAGGAGGAATCTGCAACAGGATATTATAACTCATCCTGCTCCCCCCTCCTACAGATGGAGCAAAAAAAAAACAAAAAAAAAAAAACACTGAAGGCTTCCATTAGGACAGACTGGAGGAGTGAGAAACAGGAAGTTGTGTAGAGATGTAAAGTGCAGTATGGTGAGAGCAGGGAGACTGCTACATGCACATGCAGAGACATGTCTAATGGAAGAGATTTATTGAAAAGTGTACGGCCCCTTTTAAGGTTTTTTTTTTTTTTTTTTTTTTTTTTTCTTTCCAAAAATAGAACTTCTGGCTGGGTCCATTATCTTATGAGGGCCTAAATAATGTGAGCCAATTGTAAGGACATATTCCTTTTCTGTCTCTGCAAGGAACCCCTTCAGTGCAGTGACCACGTCAGAGGCACCAACTTCTTCGCATAAGTGGCAGGCTGACCTACATTAGTCCTCACTCTGAGTTGTATTGCCCATTACAGAGCCATGATGCTAACTACAGGAAAACTATTACAGACAGTTATACTGCTCTGATGCATAGGTTCCAATCTGCAGGCAGAAGCCTATAGATCCAAGACTTCAAAGCAATGTTGTGATTTAAGTGTTACAGCTAGAGCTTCATTGTACTAGTAAAGTCACTTAGAATTTATGATTAGAATACTGGATATAATTGTGTTTTATAATAGTTTTTTTTTAACTTTCATTCATAGCCCTGTAAAAGAACTGTTGAGCCTGCAGTGATCTCAGTTCACTAACTTTTGGTGTTTGTTAAAGGGGTATTCCCGCGAAGACAAGTTTCATAACTGTACTAAGGATAACAAAATAAGACATTCTCTAATTCAATGCTATTAACAACAAAAATACAGCATTTCACAGATATAATTCCAACCTGTCTCTTTTTGTCTTGGTATACACAATTTTGGTTGCCCCTGACCCTGGTTCTTCTGGAGTTTAGGGTTGACAGATGTCTTGTTTTTCTGTCTGATGCTGCATGAAGTTCCTCTCTGCCTCTTGCCCCCACCCTTGCATTATAGGGCCATCTCACACAGACACTGACTTCCTGCCAGCTACAGACGGATAACATCTTTATCCAGGGGAGGGAGGTATATAACAGAACTGTTTGTGTTATAGCTGAGAGTGTCATTGTGGGTTATGTCAATCTCATGAATCTCATCTATGATCTGTCTCCTCTCTTTCTATTTGTCAGATACTAGTGTTCTGAACTAATGTTCAGAAGCTAAATAAAAGTGTATATAAACCTGTACCCTGATAATCTAACCACATTGTCACCACACCGAACTAAAGGAATCATGAGGTTTCTGGTTGAAGAGTCCCTGCCCACACTCAAACAGCAATAAAATGGAGTAAAATTGTAAAGTTATGGGGTTAAAAATTATCTTTATTGTGTAACATCACTAGTGGATTGAAATTTGAGAATTTTCTTCAATGGGCAAACGCCTTTAAGCATTTCAGAATTAAATCTGTTTTCTGCATTGTTTTTCATGTAGGTACGCAATAACTGTGTGGTATTTTGACGGCGATGAAAGGGCAAAAGCTAAAGAAAAGTATCAAACAGGTAATTTTTTTTCTTTAACTTTTCTGTACGGGTTGGATATATGCAACACACGTTATTCTTTTACATCAAATTATGTTGTTCCTTATAACCTCAAGGAAGAAATCAGAAATGTTTGTTTTCCTCTTCCCACCATCTTTTGTAAGCCAATTAAGATTTTATCCATAGTTTAACCCCTTAATGACCGCCCTATCGGGATTCTACGTCGGTCATTAAGGGTACTTCTTGCGACGCCTTTCTACGGCGCCGCGTCAGAAGAAGATTTCGGGACATCGGGTCAGTATAGTGCCGATCCCGGGTGTTTAACCCCTTACACGCCGCGGTCAAGCATGACCGCGGCGTGCAAGTGTTTCCCCCATGGATCGGACCCCCCCGGCAGAGGTCGCACTAACATTTTTCTGGAAGGGTAATAATACTCCTTTTACCATTTTTGAGGAGTATTTTTAGCCGATGAGGAGTATGAAATTTTTAGGAATACAAATATATAACTCCTAGTTGTGTATATATTTATCTATTAATGTCTACTAACGATCTAATAAACGTCTATTAATACAAGAAAATCATTAAAGCCTGAAACACGGCACACAGCACCTGGCACACTTGCCACACACAGCCCCTGGCACACACACTACACACGGCACACAGCACCTGGCACACTCGCCACACACACTACACATGGCACCTGGCACACTCGCCACACACACTACACATGGCACCTGGCACACTCGCCACACACACTACACATGGCACCTGGCACACTCGCCACACACGGTTCCTGGCACACACACACTACACATGGCACCTGGCACACACACGCTACACACGGCCCCTGGCACACACACGCCACACACGGCCCCTGGCACACACACGCCACACACTGGCCCCTGGCACACACACGCCACACACGGCCCCTGGCACACACACGCCACACACGGCCCCTGGCACACACACGCCACACACGGCCCCTGGCACACACACGCCACACACGGCCCCTGGCACACACACGCCACACACGGCCCCTGGCACACACACGCCACACACGGCCCCTGGCACACACACGCCACACACGGCCCCTGGCACACACACGCCACACACGGCCCCTGGCACACACACGCCACACACGGCCCCTGGCACACACACGCCACACACGGCCCCTGGCACACACACGCCACACACGGCCCCTGGCACACACACGCCACACACGGCCCCTGGCACACACACGCCACACACGGCCCCTGGCACACACACGCCACACACGGCCCCTGGCACACACACACGCCACACACGGCCCCTGGCACACACACTCGGCCCCTGGCACACACACTCGGCCCCTGGCACACACACTCGGCCCCTGGCCCACACTCGGCCCCTGGCCCACACTCGGCCCCTGGCCCACACTCGGCCCCTGGCCCACACTCGGCCCCTGGCCCACACTCGGCCCCTGGCCCACACTCGGCCCCTGGCCCACACTCGGCCCCTGGCCCACACTCGGCCCCTGGCCCACACTCGGCCCCTGGCCCACACTCGGCCCCTGGCCCACACTCGGCCCCTGGCCCACACTCGGCCCCTGGCCCACACTCGGCCCCTGGCCCACACTCGGCCCCTGGCCCACACTCGGCCCCTGGCCCACACTCGGCCCCTGGCCCACACTCGGCCCCTGGGCCACACTCGGCCCCTGGGCCACACTCGGCCCCTGGGCCACACTCGGCCCCTGGGCCACACTCGGCCCCTGGGCCACACTCGGCCCCTGGGCCACACTCGGCCCCTGGGCCACACTCGGCCACACTCGGCCACACTCGGCCACACTCGGCCACACTCGGCCACACTCGGCCACACTCGGCCACACTCGGCCACACTCGGCCACACTCGGCCACACTCGGCCACACTCGGCCACACTCGGCCACACTCGGCCACACTCGGCCACACTCGGCCACACTCGGCCACACTCGGCCACACTCGGCCACACTCGGCCACACTCGGCCCCTGGGCCACACTCGGCCCCTGGGCCACACTCGGCCCCTGGGCCACACTCGGCCCCTGGGCCACACTCGGCCCCTGGGCCACACTCGGCCCCTGGCCCACACTCGGCCCCTGGCCCACACTCGGCCCCTGGGCCACACTCGGCCCCTGGCCCACACTCGGCCCCTGGCCCACACTCGGCCACACTCGGCCCCTGGCCCACACTCGGCCACACTCGGCCCCTGGCCCACACTCGGCCACACTCGGCCCCTGGCCCACACTCGGCCACACTCGGCCCCTGGCCCACACTCGGCCACACTCGGCCCCTGGCCCACACTCGGCCACACTCGGCCCCTGGCCCACACTCGGCCACACTCGGCCCCTGGCCCACACTCGGCCACACTCGGCCCCTGGCCCACACTCGGCCACACTCGGCCCCTGGCCCACACTCGGCCACACTCGGCCCCTGGCCCACACTCGGCCACACTCGGCCCCTGGCCCACACTCGGCCACACTCGGCCCCTGGCCCACACTCGGCCACACTCGGCCCCTGGCCCACACTCGGCCACACTCGGCCCCTGGCCCACACTCGGCCACACTCGGCCCCTGGCCCACACTCGGCCACACTCGGCCCCTGGCCCACACTCGGCCCCTGGCCCACACTCGGCCACACTCGGCCCCTGGCCCACACTCGGCCACACTCGGCCCCTGGCCCACACTCGGCCACACTCGGCCCCTGGCCCACACTCGGCCACACTCGGCCCCTGGCCCACACTCGGCCACACTCGGCCCCTGGCCCACACTCGGCCACACTCGGCCCCTGGCCCACACTCGGCCACACTCGGCCCCTGGCCCACACTCGGCCACACTCGGCCCCTGGCCCACACTCGGCCACACTCGGCCCCTGGCCCACACTCGGCCACACTCGGCCCCTGGCCCACACTCGGCCACACTCGGCCCCTGGCCCACACTCGGCCACACTCGGCCCCTGGCCCACACTCGGCCACACTCGGCCCCTGGCCCACACTCGGCCACACTCGGCCCCTGGCCCACACTCGGCCACACTCGGCCCCTGGCCCACACTCGGCCACACTCGGCCCCTGGCCCACACTCGGCCACACTCGGCCCCTGGCCCACACTCGGCCACACTCGGCCCCTGGCCCACACTCGGCCACACTCGGCCCCTGGCCCACACTCGGCCACACTCGGCCCCTGGCCCACACTCGGCCACACTCGGCCCCTGGCCCACACTCGGCCACACTCGGCCCCTGGCCCACACTCGGCCACACTCGGCCCCTGGCCCACACTCGGCCACACTCGGCCCCTGGCCCACACTCGGCCACACTCGGCCCACACTTTGACGCATGGCAATTATTTTGGGGGGTAATAGCGCCTCATCACGCGTCTATGACGCTTGGTGAGGCGTTAATGCGACCTCTGCCCCCCGGTGTGCTTACCGGGGGATCCGATCCCTCCTGCCGCTGCCCCGGGTCCCGACGAGTGACCCGAGGCTGTCGGCTCCTCTTCTCGCCGGGTCCTGCCTTCCTGGCAGGACCCGGCTGTAGGTAACTGAGCATGCGCAGCATGCTCAGTTACTTGCACTATACACTGCAATACAAGTGTATTGCAGTGTAAAGGCTTGAATAAGTGATCGGATGATCGCTGTTTCAAGCCAAGAAGTAGAAAATGTAAAAAAGTTAAAAAAAAAAAAAAATTTAATCTTTTTATAATATAATTAAATAAATAAAATAAAAGTCCCATAATCTCCCCAGTAACACATAAAATGCAAATAAAGTAAATAAAACACAAAAACATACATATTTTGTCTCGCCGCGTCCGTATTAATCTGTACAATAAATCTAAATCAATATTGAACCCGCTCGGTGAACGATGAAAAAAAAAACTACGAAAAACTTCCCGTAATATACAATTTTTCATCAAACACCATCACAAAAAATGTTCTAAAAAGTGATAAAAAAAAGCTACGTTCCCTAATATGATACGACTGAAAAGAACAACTCTTTTCGCAAAAAATAAGCCCTCAACCAGGTCTGACAACATAAAAGTACAGAAGTTACGGCCCTGAAAAGTTGTCAATAGTTAAAACAATGCGATATTCTCCAATATTGGTTTTGCTCAGGAAAATTGAGCAAAGATAAGAAAAACTATATAAATGAGGTATCACCGCAATCGTAGTGAACCAGAGAGTAAAGATAAAATATTATTTTTACGTTACGGTGAGCGGGGGGGGGGGGGGGGGATGCTAAAAATCCAAAAAAAAATTGATGATTTTGTTTGTATCCCCCTTGAAATAGTTAATAAAATCTCATGAATAAGCTATAGACCCCCCTAAATGAATTATCTATACATTGTATCTCATTCCGTAAAAAATAAGCCCTCATATGTTTGCATTACCAAAAAAAATGTATAGGTCGTACAATGTGACAATACAAATCTGCTGTGAATGGCGCCTCCATTCATTCTATACTTGGCCGTGCGCCCGTACAGAAGTTTACCACCACATATGTGGTTTCAGTACACTCGGGAGGAATTGGGCATCAAACGTTGCAGTGCGTTTCATCATTTATTTTATTCTGAAAATGTCAGTTTTGGCCTAAATGAATGTATTTTCCAAAAAAATTCCATAGTTTCTAAATCGCAGGTCCATATTGTTTTAACCCATGTGAAACACTTAAAGGGTTAATGGACTTAATAGAAGTTGTTTTACATACGTTGAGGGGTGGGGTAATTTATGGGGTTTTACTATTATTTAGGCCTTACAAAGTCACTTGGAAGCTGAGTTTTCCCTCAAAATGTGAGTTTTGGCAATTTTCATGAAAATGAGAAAAATCGCACCTAAAGTTCTGCACCTCATAACATCCTAGAAAAGTGAGAGGATGTATAAAATATCATCCCAACATAAAGCAGACATTCCGTAAATGTAATTTATCAAGCTTTTTGGGTATTTTTACTTCCTATCTGGAAAGCAGAACATTTCAAACTTGGAAAATGAAGAATTTTTACAAACTTTTGCCGAATTTTCACTTTTTTTCAGAACGAATCGCAAAACGTATCACTTAAATTTTATAACTAACATGAAGTACAATGTATCACGAGAAAACATTCTCAAAATCACCGGGATATGTTAAAGCGTTCCGAAGTTATAACCAATTATCGTGAGACATGTCAGATTTGAAAAATCGAGTCTGGTCATTGAGCTGAAAACTAGTGTCGGTGATAAGGGGTTAACCCCTTCATGACTGATGGTCATTTGTGCCGGAATGTCCAGGTCAATTTTTGACATTGTTCTATGCACTTCTTTAAATGACAATATCTCTGGAGAAACATTAAAAATATATAACCAATTTTACTTTGTTTATTTTCAAGACATGTGAGACTTTACCTTGATATATTTTTAAAGAAAACCTACCATTTGATTCAATGCATTACAACGTAAACATACCTTGAGACTGCTGTAGCTACACTGATGCAGGATCATATCTTGGTTAATCCCTGTGCCAAGTGGTTTTGCTGATAAAACGGAGATAACATTATGATAATGAAGCTTTCTCTTCTGTGGCTCCTTCACTGCTTGTCTAGCATGTGACTTCAGGAGAGAATGATGTAAGTGGCTTGTACCTGGAAGAAGAATAATCAATTGCTGCACCATCCACCAGCTGCTGTGTATGAGTGATCCAGCTCAGGGTGCGGTCACACGTCGCGTTTACTGCATGCGTTTAAAAACGCATTGCTACAGCTGAAGGGATATTTCCCTAATTAAACAGCTGTTAACGCTTGCGTTTACAAAACGCATGAGTTAACAATGTGTTAACAACCGCATGCGTTAACCGCGATGTTAACGCGTGCGTTTTGTAAACGCAAGCGTTAACAGCTGTTTAATTAGGGAATTATCCCTTCAGCTGTAGCAATGCGTTTTAAACGCATGCACTAAACGTGACGTGTGACAGCACCCTCAGGTTGATTAGTGCTTGACTAGTCATGCTTGATTAACCTCCATTTTTAATTTCAAGCCTGTCCCAGCTTTCCCAAGGTCCTGAATGGTATAATTGTGTTTTCAGCAAAACTACTCAGCACGGGATTAACCAAGATATGATCCTGCATCAGTGTAGAAAATAGAAAGAAGGGGCAGCAATCCAAAGTAATTCCTCTTGGGGGTTGGTGCTCGCAGCTGGAAGTTCAGGCGTTCAAAACTTCATTTATGGCATATTGAAAGGAGAAAGCCACAGCACCAAGGATTAAAAATGCGAAGATGTCTTTATAATGGTGCTGTGGCTTTCTCCTTCAAATATGCCTGCATCAGGGTAGCTACAGCATTCTCAAGGTATGTTTGCTTCATAATGCATCAAATCAAATGGTAGGTTTCCTTTAATAATTACATATTTATAATTTGACAATAAATGACTACAAATGTCAGCATTTTTGTCATTATTTTTCAATATAAAACTTTTTCCCCTCACCCTTTCAGCCATTGCGGCTGGCTCATGACCTCAATTAAGGTCATTTGCGCAATGAAATATAAAGCAGGTCATATTCTTTCCTGTATCTGTTAAATGTCCATCCAACCACAACAGCAAACTTTCCTGCTTGCATCCGGTTTGCATACATAGTTGTATGCATGAGGCCTTAGTACGTTAGAAGTTTCATTTAAAGATTGTATTCCACCATACCATATAATGGAATATTCATATGTTATATCATCACTTTGTGAACCACGGGCATTTAGTTGCCATGATTCCAGAGGAGCATGTAAATACAAGCATGAATAGAAATAACTAAGGAGTTTCCTCCATAGGGAAGCTAGGAACCGGAACGAGTATTTCCTTTCATTCCCCTCAGGTTCATATGCATTCAGTCCTTCGTCCTGGTGGTAGATGCCCTGAAGTGGTTAATAACATCCAAATGAAGAAATGTATGTGAAATGTTTATGAATAAAGTTGCATATACCCAGATAAGAATACCCCTTTTAAGATATTCATGGTTTTATACCTAACAAAGGACATTTAACCCATTTTTGACATTGGATGTAATAGAACTGCATGTTGGGAGGTGCCTTCCTGCATCATGCAGTGCTGTTACATCCTGCATTGTAATGATCACTGTGAGACTACCCCCCTTCTTCCCCATGCCCACGATCGCTGCAATTCAGACCAGCTGTTTGCAGCAATGAATTGGATAAAAGAAGTTATAGCAGCTTTTGTGCAGCAGAGCAGTAGGCAAATCATCTTGCCCTAATAGTCCCAAGGGTCCTGCCTCCCTCCCTTCCCTGCAATCGCTGCAGCAATATTTATGTATTCAGCTAAGGTCCCCAAATGAGGCAGTGGTGGGTGCTGTGCTATATGGCACCAGATGAGCCAAATTAGTATGGAGGTGGCATCCTGCCTCCTCCCAAATGGATCCGATCGGTCGGTAAGCTGATCAGTGTAAAAATATTGTTATGGGGCAAGATGGCTAACAACCATCTTCCCTCCTTTTCCAGGGGGTCCCCCTCCTCTTCCTCCTCTCGCCCCTTCCTCTTCCTCCTCTCGGGCCTTCCTCCTCTCGGGGGCCCCCCTCCTCTTCCTCCTCTCGGGGGCCCCCCTCCTCTTCCTCCTCTTGGGGGCCCCCCTCCTCTCGGCTTCAATTGAATGTTATTTAAGAAAAATTTTTTCTGTTTGAAGATAATTTCTCATAAATGTAGTCTATGAGTCCTGCCTATTGAGTCCTGCCTGACTTCCTGGCTTCAGCGTTCATTACCACAGAACTGCTGTGGGACCTGTAGTAACTCCCGGACATTACATATACAAAAACTTTTTGTTTCTTTGTGCAATCACTCCAGCAGAGGTGCCCGTATCCAAGGACACAGACTTGTTTCTAAGGGACCATATCACTACATTTATGAGAAATTATCTTCACACAGGTAAAAAAATTTTTATTAACATCTAATTGAAGAAATGTTTATATATGGCAGATCAATGAATCTGGATGTGAATGCCCAGATGAGAATACCCCTTTATAAATATGTTTTTTTAAGCAAGCAACATAAATGAGTAAAAACAATGATGAATAATAAAATAGTCAACACTGACCCGCCTGATCTACTTCTCAGGGTGTATCAGACGTCATCTGATACACCCCAAGAACTAGATCAGATGGGTCAGTATTGACCATTTTAAGTGGCATTTTCAACTTACTTGCCTCTGTCTGCAGTGCTTATCACCTGCGCGCCGCTGCCAGTGAAGCAGCATAACACCCGGTTACATTGCACATACTGTGGGGTTGTCCTGGCTTCACTGGCAGACTTATGGGAGGTGATGAGAGCTTCAGACACAGGCAAGTATATATGTGGTCACAGACAGCTGTCATACGGGTTATTTGGGACACTAAACCACATGTTTCTATAGTTGGTTTAGTGTCTAAAAGCCACCTGACAGGACCTCTGTAAGTATGCACTGCTCTGTGTGAGCAGCTCCTGACCTCTTATCATCTTCTCTGCTGCTGTAGTCTCCATTCTGTGAGCCGCCTCACTCCTTGTTCTGTTTCCACTATTTCCTGGGCTGAAGAGGAGGAGGAGCGGCCACTAATCTGCTGCTATTGTCTCACTAAGGCATAACTAGTGAGAGCAGAGCCGATCAGCTTCATTCTGCAATGGGACAGGACCATTGGAGCTCTTGGCGTGCAACACTATTTCCTGCCTGGCCGTAGCTCCAATGATGAACTTTGATAACTCAGGGAGACGGTACGCATGCTTGCAGAGAGGGCTCTGCATGCCCACTCTGGCATCCGTGCCATAGGTTTGCCACCACTGCATTAGAAAATGCTGTTGGTCAAGTATTAGGACAAGAAGAATGTCCTTATTTTGACCACAATTCATAAAGACTCCAGCATCTTTCAAATCAGGTGGTGAGTCTCAAAAGATGCAGAGTCTGTTACAAAATGGGAAAAAGGAAGGACACGACTTGTCAATGTAACACCTGTCCTCTGCATGAAAGAGTGCTTCAGAATCTATAATTCGCCTGCGTTTGTTAAAAATTGTTTACCCTGGTTACCACCTACTTGTACCCATCTGCTATGGTACATGCCACCACTTCTTCCTTTCCAAGCCCTGCTGTTTTTCCTTACAGAAGTCTATATCCACATGTGGGGCATTTCCGTGTTCAGGAGAAATTGTTGAATAATTTCTGTCCCATGTGCACACCAAAGAAATGGAAAAAAATATAAATATTCATTTTTTTCCGACCAAATTTTTGAACACCTGTGGGGTCTAAATACCAATTATGCACTTTGATAAAATCTGTGAAGGGTGTAGTTTCCAAAATGGGGTCCTTTTGGGGGGATTCTCACTGTTCAGCTATCTCCGGGGCTCTTCAAATGTATCATGCTCCTTTCTTTGAATGCTTGGTGTGCTAGTACAGCAGTTTACCACCATATATGGGAGAATTTGGGTATCAAATGTTGTGGAGTAATTTATCCACTAAGAATGTGTAAATGTTTTGAAAAATGCATTCCTTTAGCCCCAAAAAAATGTAATTTAAAAATTGTACTTAATTTTTTTTTAAGCCCTTTGAAACAAAGGCTTGACAAATTTAAAAAAAAGTTGTTTTTTTCAGTTTCTAAAATGGTGTAATTAAAGAAGTTTTTCTTCTCTTATAGGCCTCTCAAAGTCGCATCAAACTTGTCTAGTCTCTCAAAACATAGATTTTGGCAATTTTCACAAAAATCTGAAATATTACTTGTATATTTAAGCCTCCTATTTTCTTTAAAAAAGTAGAAAATATGCTTTAAAATAGTGCTAGAATAAAGACCATTGGTAAATGTTAGTTATTTGAGGGGTATGACAAACTGCCTGAAAAGCAGAAATTTTCAAAGTTTGAAAATAGCGGTTTTCAAAATTTTCACCAAACAATAACCCTCATGAAACGCTCATAACAAACTTCCCAAAAGTTGTTTTGAATATTTTGAGCAGTGAAGTTTCTAAAATGGTGTTATTTTGGGGGGTTTATTATCATATAGACCCTATAATGCCACTTCTAACTAAATCATGTCAGATTTCAAAAAAGGCCTGTGTGGGGAAGGTGCAAAATGGGCAATGTATATTCCCACGAAGACAACTTTCTTTTACATTTACAAAAATTAAAACCTCCTGTACAATTTTTTTTTTTTTTAATTTTGCCGTATTCTGGCGCTAATAACTTTTTTATACTTTGTTGTATGGAGCTGTGGGTGGCAGAGGTTGCACTAACATTTTTCAAGAAGGGTAAAAATACTCCTCTCACCATTTTTGAGGAGTATTTTTACCCGAGGAGGAGTATGAAAATTTCGGTAATACACCGCACACATAGCACACTCACACAGAACACAGCGCACAGCACACGCTCACCACTCACAGGACACTGCACACACACTCACCCGGTCCCGTCGATCACATAAACGCAGGGAGAGTTGGAGCAGGACGGGGAGCAGCATCTTCGCGGCCCACATGTCTCCCCCGTGGCCGGTGCTCTCTCTCTGGGTCTCTCCGACGCGCGTCCCTGACACTGATCACTGTGTCACGTGTCCCACTGAGTGGCCCGGCGCTGCAATCGCACTACTGACATTTCCCTCCTTTGCAGCGTGCGCTGAACCGCTCAGCCTGCGCGCTACAGGGAATAATTGCCAAGCGTAACTTTAGGCATGGCAATTATTTTGGGGGGGTAATGGCGCCTCATCGCGCGTCTATGACACGTGGTGAGGCGTTAATGCGACCTCTGGGTGGTGTCATTTTTTGCGACATTTGATAACATTTTCAATTATATCATTTTTAGCACTGTACGACCTTTTGATCACTTTTTATAGATTTTTTAAAAATATTTTTCAAAATGGCAAAAAAGTGCCATTTTCGACTTTGGGCGCTAATTTCCGTTACGGGGTTAAACGCATTGAAAAACCGTTAATATATTTTGATAGGGCATTTTCGGACACGTCGATACCTAATGTGTTTATGATTTTTACTGTTAATTTATATCAGTTCTAGGGAAAGGGGGGTGATTTGAATTTTTAGGTTTTTTTTATTATTTTTTTAAACTTTTGTTTTATTTTTTGCTATTTTTCTGACTCCCTAGGGTACTTTAACCCTAGGTTGTATGGCAGTATATGGGTTTCTTCCTCCTCATTCATTACAATGTGCTAAAATGAAATGGCCTCGGGTCTTCCAAAGCATTAAGAAGGAGGAAACCCAGCGTTTGGGGATGTCCATGGGTTCCAGACTTAAGGCAGTGATTGCCTCCAAAGGATTCGCAACAAAATATTAAAAATAAAAATATTTTGTTTGGGTTATGTTTATTTGTCCAATTACTTTTGAGCTCCTAAAATGTGGAGTGTTTGTAAAGAAATGTGTACAATTCCTACATTTTCTATCAGATATTTTTGTTCAACCCTTCAAATTAAACGTTACAATCTGCGCTTGAATTCTGTTGTAGAGGTTTCATTTCAAATCCAATATGGTGGCATGCAGAGCCCAACTCGTGAAAAATGTGTCACTGTCCAAATATTTCTGGCCCTAACTGTATCTTTTTCTTTCTAATTTTTTTTTTTTGTAAAACCTATATATTTTTTTTTTATAAAAAAAAATCTTTGGCAGTGTATGTACTATGCTCTTTGGGGCTGGGGGAGTGCAAAAAATGGGTCTCCTGGTGACAGGTTCCCTTTAACCCCTTAAGGACGGAGGGTTTTCCGGCTCATTTCTCGCTCTCCAACTTCAAAAATCCATAACTTTTTCATTTTTCCGTGTACAGACCTGTGTGAGGGCTTATTTTGTGCGTAACAAATTTTACTTTCCCGTAATGTTATTTATTTTAACATGCCGTGTACTGCGAAGCTGAAAAAAAATTCCAAATGTGGAAAAATTGAAAAAAAACTGCACGTGCGTCACGTTCTTGTGGGCTCAGTTTTTACGACTTTCACTCTTCGCTCCAAATAACACGCCTACTTTATTCTTTGGTTCGGTGCGATCGCGGTGATACCAAATTTATATAGGTTTTATTGTGTTTTAATACATTTTCAAAAATTAAACGAATGTGTACAAAAAAGAAAAAAATTTTTTTGCCATCTTCTGACGCTAATAACTTTTTCATACTTTGGCGCACGGAAATGTGTGAGGGGTCATTTTTTGCGAAATGAGGCGACGTTTTCATTGCTACCATTTTGAGGTCTGTGCGACATTTTGATCATTTTTTATTTCATTTTTTATGTTATGTAAAAAGGTGTAAAAGTCGCATTTCGGACATTTGGGCGCCATTTCCCGCCTCGGAGGTCACCGCCGGCCGTAACCGTTTTTATATTTTGATAGATCGGGCATTTTGGGACGCGGCGATACCTAATATGTCTGTGATTTTTACTGTTTGTTATGTTTTATATCCGTTCTAGGGAAAGGGGGGTGATTTGAACTTTTAATATTTTATTAATTTTTTTTATTTTTTAAACTTTTTTTTTTCTTTTTTTTTTCACTATTTTTTAGACCATCTAGGGTACAATAACCCTAGATGATCAGATCGCTCCTACCATATACTGCAATACTACAGTATTGCAATATATGGCGTTTTTGCAGGTCTTACATTACAATGAGCCACTGGCTCATTGTAACGAACCTGCATAAACCATGTAGCCTCGTGTCAAGAGAAGACCCGAGGCTACCATGGTAACCGATCGCCGCCCCCCGATGACGTTCGGGGGCGTGGCGATCGAAAAAAAGATGGCGGCGCCCACGCGCCGCCGTCTTTTAAACGCCGCCCGCGACTTTGCGGGCGGCGTTTAGAGGGTTAATAGCCGCGATCGGTGCAAGCACCGACCGCGGTTATTAGCGGTGGGGGTTTTGTGCAAAATGCAAAAACCCCCACCTCTGTATGAAGAGGACTCAGCCCGTGAGCCCTCTTCATACATCCCTTATACCTCTGCGCCGTAGAGCTACGGCGCAGAGCGTTAAGGGGTTAATAGGTAGATCTGTGGTGGTCGGTTTCCTTTAAGCAAAAAAGATTGAATGTTCATAATTTTGCTAAATTTACGTTAAAAAAAACAAAAAAAACATTGCTTAATATATGAGAATGAGATTGCAGGTGTGGTTTCAGATTGTTCTGGGTTGGAAGGAGTTATTTACAAGAATATTATTTGGCGTTATCCCTTATAAAAATTTTGCAACATAAAGGGTGGATGTAATAATGCACTTGTGCCACAATTCTGGTGGTTTTGCGCCAAAAACAGTTTAAAATGCCTTGCACCACAGTTATCAAGGCTTTTAGAGCATTTTTGGCAGCTTTCCGACTTGTCCGAATAAGGGGCGTGGCTTATGGAAATTTTTCTATACGCCCAAAATTCTGGTGCACCGTTTAGACCAACTAAAAGAAGGTCTAAAGTAAGAACCGACAGTCTTATCCTGCACCAGAATTCATCATTACCGTGATAAATCTGGCGCAGCAGAAGACTAGTGTTTTCCAGCTAGAGACTGGCGGAACCTGAGACACATTGTTAAATTCCCCCTCATAAAGTCAAGGGTTTGATTTTAAAAGTGTCAAATGGAATTTCAGAAAGATAAATTTTAACTTTGGCTCAAACTAAAGGTTCGAAATAGGAACCGGATCCAACCTGTACTACAATAAGTTCTTTATAGCCAGGCTTCTTTTTTTGCTTTTCCTTGTGCACTAAGCAGTGCTCAGGGACGTAACTAGAAGATGGCCCCTTAAATATGGATATTTGTGAGTTACAATAACACACATTTATATACATACACAATATAGTTCTTTACTTATTTATACAATCTTTATACAGTCATGGAAACATTTTATGCACAGATTAAGTATATATACTTATACATACAGTATATACACATCACATATGCACACACATTTACAGCATATCCACATCACATATATACACTTGCTTACAATACCATATACAGGCTTACAGCAAATACATACACACAGTATATACACACCACATACCAAGCATATATACACATCACATATGCAGAAACATATAGAACCATAAACGGACATACAGTATATGTATGTGTGTGTGTATATGTATGTATATATATACGTGTACGTGGCAGATGGCAGGAAGTACAGATTCCAGTCCTGTCCTGCTATCCCCCTTCTGCATCTTTTCTTATCTGGGCTGCTGACAATATGTATACAATGTTGCACATTGTGCATTCTTTAGGGTGTCAGGCTGACACTGAGGGCAGCTGCTCCCCAATCCCCACTGCATGCTGCAACTTCCTGTGCCTGCTGAGCAGTGTGGATTGTGGGGTATGTTCCTGGTTTATCGTGCTCGATTCTTATATTTGCTTTCCTTTGATGGTTCTTAAGTGGGGCTCAAATAAAAAACTTCAATTTATTCAAGCATTTGCAAAATAAAATTTCGCCCCCAAAATTTATTAGGTTAATTGGGTGAAATTAGACACTGCTACTAATTAATCTAATCTTTGATACATTCCTTGTAAAAGTCAAAAATTAAGGTTACTTCTCAAAATCTATAGGAAAAAAATAAAGCTATCCCTGATGATTATCCCTATACATATGTGTTCTAACTCTCCTTTTTGCCAGTTGTTTTCCATAAAATGAGAAATTTTTTCTTTGCCTTAAACTGTTTTATTGTGTTTTGTTTTTTTTTTTAAGGTGAAAAATCTGTCAGGATTGAGCTGAGCAAGTCATCAGATGGGGTTGTGAAAGAAGTCTTTAAAGATATATGAACTAGGAACACTTTCCTTGTGTATACAACATAAAGTAACCTAAAAGCAGTGTATTATGTTGTGAATGTAAATAATGATAAAACTTATGTACAATAACTATATGATGCATCAGTAAACCTAAAGTAATTGAGTGGTCTGCGCCAGTATTGCCAATGCCTTTATGAAAAATATGCATTAACTACATATTAATTCATATGTTTCTGATCTTGCATTAAATTCTATGTTTTTTGTTTTTACTAATTTGCTGTCAAGAATTTGTCCTTTTTAAAGTAACGACATGCCGTATTATCAAATTGCTGTGCAACGTTTGCACAAACACTTTTCTGTAGAGATGTCACAATTTTTAGGCACATTTTTTATTGCTGTATTTGTGCAAATAATTCAATTTTGATTGTTTCTGCAATAACGCACCCGATCGAGCAATCTTACAATGCCCAGATGTGCACAAGTCTGCTGACCACTTTTTACAAGACCATAAACGGCAATTTGACCGAAACGTTGCATCAGATTGCGTTGCAGACAGAGAGGGCTCTGGGGCACTACAGTATTAATTTCACAGCTTTATGTGAAATTGGTAGAGTAGTGTTTTGGTTGTTCACCAATTGGTTGTCTGCAATGCAACATCTTGAATTCACAAAGCTACTGTTGGTCATGGAATATTGGGCAGCACACAGTGTTTTTCGCTGTTAAGCTGTCCTAAAGATATTAATAATAAATGTTTGTTTTATAGAATGGCCTCAGTGCTTTAGCACCTAGTGTTCATTTGGGATTTTCCTTGCTTAATGTCTGTTAAGGCATAAAAGTACCTTTTTGGATGGACATTTTAAGCAGGCCACTACAAATAATACTAAATACATGTCAAATGCTGTAAATTGTTACTGAATACTCACAAGCTGACTTAGACCTCATATGGTTTTAGATTAAGAAAACTATGAAATGGCTGTAGAATTGAATTTTCAGTTACTGTACCTCACTTAAACTGTATATAAATATTGTTTTGTAGATGCATTAAAGGGAAATTGTTACTCATATTTTTAACCAGTAAACTAAAAGTACCCTCTGGAAGGGTGTAAAATATATTTTTAGCATTCCCTCTTTTATGTTAAATTACCAATTTACCTACAAAAAATATTCATGTGTCAAGTTTTGCAAATGAGCTGAAAAAAACCCAAAGATTTTTTAGTTTAGATGAGCCACACTCAAAGGGTGGCAGGAAGGATCTCCAATGCCCTACTTATATTCTTAAATCCGGGGCTTAATCTCCCCCTAAGTCTTTAACTGCCGTATCTTGGGTTCTACAACACAGAGAATGAAATTTCTACTGTGGTTTTAAAATGACTATATAGCTATAGAGCGCAAGACCACCTCAGATTGAATTGAACAAAATGTGACTTTTCAACTAATTTGCATATGACGTTAGAGGTGTTTATTTCTTTGGAATAGGCAAGTTTTAACTTAAAGGGATGTTCTCATTTGGGTATTGACGTTTAATCTGCCATATACAACCCCACACCCTGGTAGCGGTGGCCAGATGCACTAATGATGCCTGCTTGATCACCTGGATTCAGCAGTCATTACCATACGACAGCTTTTGCACATGCATCAACTCCTGGCATTCCATACGCAAAAACTGTTTCCTGGTACAATCACTCCAGCAGCAGTGGCCGTATCCAACTACAAGAATCTCTAAGGGACAACATGACTACATTTATGGGAAATGATCTTCAAACGGATAAAAAAAAAGTTTAATAACATCCAATTGAATAAATGTAGCTATATGGCAGATGAATTAAATGTGAATGAGCATATGAGAATACCTATTTAAATGAGGGAATGATTAAAATGGTATTTTTATTATCTGTGAGTGGATGCTGTATACTGGTGACAGGTTCCCTTTAACTTGCTGCTGAAAGCGTTTTTAAACTACAGCTCTTCATGTGTGAATGTATACAAAAATAGTTTTTGCTAAACAGAAATTCTAGGGAATACATTTTGAGCCACTGATTTATGAAGCATTATGAAATTTTCTCAAACTTGAAGTGCCTATTCTGAGCTACATTTATTTAGAATTGTATTAGAATATTAATTTAAAATTATTCATATTTACTTAGTTATGTGCTGTTAATTTTTTTTGTCTATACGTTCTGTGCTGTAGACACAGAACGTATACATTAAACTACATTTGTAGCATGTTTGATTTATATTAATATAAAGATGTTCATTAATGAAACTTTAGCTGCCGTCACACATATTATGTATGCAAGAAGAATGGTTTGATAACAAATAATAATCTGATCAGTTATTAAATGGTGAGGACCTACTCTCAATTCATGGATTGAAAGCTTTTATTCGGTTACATTTTTTTTTTTTTTTTGTAAAACTCTGCAAAAGCTATTATGGCGCTTTGATGAATATTTACATTAAATCTTTATCTAAAACTCAAATTGCTAGCCTTCAGGCATTTTTGATAACAAGGCATCTAGGCGATTATCCAAATTGTAAGGTTTGGAGCTGGCGAAAATCCATATTCGTATAACTCAGAGGTCGCACTTGCGTTTTACCAATTTTGGGGAGTATATTTTGCTGAGAAGTATGAAAATTTAATTGCTACAAATAAATCCAAACCATACCATACCATATATACTCTAGTATAAGCCTAGTTTTTCAGCACAAAAAAATGTGTTGAAACCCCAAACTCTGCTTATACTTGAGTAAAAAGAAAAAAGTTTTACCAGGGTAAAATTAGGGGCCTCGGCTTATACTTGGGTCCGCTTATACTCGAGTATATACGGTGTGTGTGTGTGTATATATATATCTCTTCACAAAAATGAATGGGGGCAAAATGAAGTACCACACGTCAGAGAAGCATATCGTATATCAAGACGTCTTTATATATATAATCTCATTACCATAATCTTGCATTTTTATACACAGGGCAAACACTGTGTAAATAATGTAAGGCAAACCCCTGTGGGTGATAGAAATAGAAATGCATATGCAATCGGGCCGAATACCGCCCACAGGGCTTTGCGTTACTGTGTGCTACACCCATCTGCGACCATTACTGATGGCGTCCCTCTGCCAGACCAGACTATGACTGACTTCACTTTCCTCACAGCACCGGACAATTAAAAAAGAAAAAAAAAAATATGAGGGGGATAACTCTTTTTAATTTTTGGAATTTAAATTTTATATACAGTCATGGCCATACATTTTAAGAATGACACAAATATTGTATTTTCACATGATCTGCTTCCCTCTGGTTTTTATGTGTGTTTGTCAGATGTTTTTATCACATACAGAAATACAAGTGCAATCATATTATGAGTAACAAAAGCTTTTATTGACAGTTAGAATGAGTTAATGCAGCAAGTCAATATTTGAAGTGTTGACCCTTCTTCTTCAGGACCTCTGCAATTCTCCCTGGCAGCTCTCAATCAACTGGACCAAATCCTGACTGATAGCAGTCCATTCTTGCACAATCAATGCTTGCATTTTGTCACAATTTTGTAGGTTTTTGTTTGTCCACCCGTCTCTTGAGGATTGACCACAAGTTCTCAATGGGATTAAGATCTGGGGAGTTTCCAGGCCATGGACCCAAAATCTCTATGTTTTGTTCCCTCAGCGATTTAGTTATGACCTTTGCTTTGCATTGGACGGTTGGGAGAAGTTGCTTTTGTAGGACATTCCAGTACCATTCTTTATTCATGGTTGTGGCATGAGGCAAGACTGGTGCTATCACTCACCTTTTCTTCTCCAGATGTTCCAATCGGAAAGGGGATTCATCAGAGAAAATGACTCAGCAGTCCACTCCCTGTACCTTTTGCAGAATATCAGTCTGTCACTGATGTTTTTTCTGGAGAGAAGTGGCTTCTTTGCTGCCCTCCTTGACACCAGGCCTTGCTCCAAGAGTCTCGACCTCACAGTGCGTGCAGATGCACTCACACCTGCCTGCTGCCATTCCTGAGCAAGCTCTGCACTGCTGGTAGCCCGATCCCGAAACGTAACTCTTTTAAGAGACAGTCCTGGCGCTTGCTGGTCCTTCTTGGGCCCCCTGGAGCCATTTTGGCAACAATGGAACCTTTCTCCTTGAATTCCTTTATGATGCGATAGATTGTTGACTGAGGTGCAATCAACCCTGTTAAGCCAGTTTTGATGATAGCTGCCTGCAATGAAGTTGAATTGTGTTTTGGGGGACAAAGTTCATTTTCTAGGCAAATATTGACGTTGCAATTAATTGCTGTTAAGCTGATCACTCTTTTTATAACATTCTGGAGTATATGCAAATTGGCACTATAAAACCTGATGCGGTACACTTAGTGTATAGTCATGGCCAAAATTTTTGAGAATGATACAAATATTAAATTTTACTAAGGGGGAGATTTATCATTAGGCAGGATTTTGAGCAGATGTCTGTGACTGTCCGCTGTGTGTGCGCTCTATGCGAATAGACTGCACCAGTCGCATCTATGTTTAACCCCTTCCCGACATGTGACGTAATAGTACGTCACATGTCGGGTCCCGGTGGGCCGAGCCCTCTCCATAGCCGGTAAGTCTTTGCTGCATATTGCGGTCCGATCGCGGGTGTTTTCCTGCTGATCGCTGCTGGCAGAGGTGCCGGCGGCTTCAAAAAGATGGCGGCACGTGGTCGCCGCCATCTTTCTCAGGATCGTCTCTCCCCGTGACGTCATCGGGGAACGGCGATCCGTCGCCATGGTAGCTTCCGGTCTCACGAAAGACCCGAAGCTACTTCGGGTTAACCCATTCATTACAATGTGCTTTTAGTATGAGTAGTAAAATCCCCATATACTGCCATACTGTAGTATGGCAGTATATTATAGGATAATACAGACACTCTAGGGTTAAAGTACCCTAGGGAGTCTGAAAAATAGTAAAAATAAAAAAAAAAATTATAACAAATACTAAAAATTCAAATCACCCCCCTTTCCCTAGAACTGATATAAATATAAATAAACAGTAAAAATAATAAACACATTAGGTATCGCCGAGTCCGAAAATGCCTGATGTATCAAAACATAACGGTTTTTCACTGCGTAACGGAAAATTGCGCCCAAATTCGAAAATGGCACTTTTTTGCCATTTAAAAAAAAAAAAATTCTATAAAAAGTGATCAAAAGGTCGTACGTACATTCCTAAAAATGATAACATTGTAAACGTTATCAAAATCCGCAAAAAAGGGCACCACCCACAGCTCCATACACCAAAGTATAAAAAAGTTATTAGCGCCAGAAGATGGCAAATTCCCCCCCAAAATTTTTGTACAGGAGGTTTTAATTTTTTTAAATGTATGAAAACATTATAAAACCTATACAAATTTGTTATCCCCGTAATCGTACCGACCCAAAGAATAAAGTAGACATGTCATTTGGGGCCCATAGTGAAATCCGTAAAATCCAAGCCCATAAGAACACGGCACAAATACGTTTTTTTTTTATTTACCAATTTCACTGCATTTGGAATTTTTTTCCCGCCTCCCAGTACACGGCATGGAATATTAAATTTTGAAGTGTAATTTGTTACGCAGAAAATAAGCCATCACACAGCGGTGTACATGGAAAAATAAAAAAGTTACAAATTTTTGAATGTGGGGAGTGAAAAATGAAAACTCAAAAACGAAAAAGGGCTGTGGCGGGAAGGGGTTAAGATCTGCTCGATTTCTGCGTTTTTGCAATGTTTTTGCACAGGAAATTCGCAGATACTTCAAACATAAAATTGAGCAAAAACTTCTACCGGTACTAGCAATGGACCCACATACACCACCTCCTATGTGGTGTAGTTTTGCAATAAAATTTGCGTTCAATTCTCCGCTGCTAAATGTGGTGTTGCACACTCTGTGGTGTAGTTTTTTTGCCATTGCGTGACTTTAGAGTTTTTCTTGCCAAAAAAAAAATGCAAAAACGATGTTTGCACAAAAATGTGTGACAATTATAGCCAAGAAGCTACATAGGACTAATGATAAATCTCCCCCTATATTTTAATTGGAGTAACAGCTAGCTATTCTGTTATCACAGATAACAGTGATCCGATGTGTGGAATCTTCCCTTCATGTATGAACTGATCAGTCAGTTTTGAAATAGGGATGTCTAGGTACACTTATTTTGGATTTTTTACGGTTGTGTGCAAGAAGTTTATTTCACTGTATGAGAAGTTTAATGTTAGGTTTATTGTAGGATGGAACTTGTTGAAATTTTCATGAAATGTAATTAACTGTTGTCCTGAACCTGTCCAGATGATCAAAATATCATCAATAAACCGGTCGGTAGGCCATGTGTTTGACTTGGCAGGATTCCAGAATGTATATATTTTTTTTTTTTTTAGTTTTGCCATTAACCCCTTAAGGACGCAGGGTTTTTCGGCTCATTTCTCGCTCTCCAACGTCAAAAATCCATAACTTTTTCATTTTTACGTGTACAGACCTGGGTGAGGGCTTATTTTGTGCGTAACAAATTTTACTTTCTCGTAATGTTATTTATTTTAACATGCCGTGTACTGCGAAGCTGAAAAAAAATTCCAAATCTGGAAAAATTGAAATAAAAACGCACGTTCTTGTGGGCTCAGTTTTTACGACTTTCACTCTTCGCTCCAAATAACACGCCTACTTTATTCTTTGGTTCGGTGCGATCGCGGTGATACCAAATTTATATAGGTTTTATTGTGTTTTAATACATTTTCAAAAATTAAACGAATGTGTACAAAAAAGAAAAAAAATTTTTTGCCATCTTCTGACGCTAATAACTTTTTCATACTTTGGCGCACGGAGATGTGTGAGGGGTAATTTTTTGCGAAATGGGGCGACGTTTTCATTGCTACCATTTTAAGGTCTGTGCGACATGATCATTTTTTATGTTATGTAAAAAGGTGTAAAAGTCGCATTTGGGCGCCATTTCCCGCCTCGGAGGTCACCGCCGCCCGTAACCGGTTTTATATTTTGATAGATCTGGCATTTTGGGACGCGGCGATACCTAATATGTTTGTGATTTTTACTGTTAATTATGTTTTATATCAGTTCTAGGGAAAGGGGGGTGATTTGAACTTTTAATATTTTATTAATTTTTTTTATTTTTTAAACTCTTTTTTTTTTCTTTTTTTTTTCACTATTTTTTAGACCATCTAGGGTGCATTAACCCTAGATGGTCAGATCGCTCCTACCATATACTGCAATACTAAAGTATTGCAATATATGGCATTTTTGCAGCTCATTCATTACAATGAGCCACTGGCTCATTGTAACGAACCTGCATAAGCCATGTAGCCTCGTGTCAAAAGAAGACCCAAGGCTACCATGGTAACCGATCGCCGCCCCCGATGACGTTCGCCGGCTTCGTTGAGAGGGTTAATAGCCGCGGTCGGTGCTATTAACCGACCGCGGTTATTAGCGGTGGGGGTTTTCTGCAAAATGCAAAAACCCCCACCTTTGTATGAAGAGGACTCAGCCCGTGAGCCCTCTTCATACATCCCTTATACCTCTGCGCCGTAGCTCTACAGCGTTAAGGGGTTAAGAGGTTAGCTATCTTTGTTCCCATGGAAGTTCTAGTGTTCTGTAGGTAGATTTGATCCCTGAAGCAGAAGCAATTGTGCTTCAGGATATATTTGGTCAGCTGTAATACTGGGTCTGAGGCAATTCCATGAGCCATTTAGATGAAATTGTCAGGCATTTACTCCATGTTTGTGTGGGATATTAGAATATAGGGATTCCACATCCAGGGAAGCCATGATACTGTCCTTGGGGAGAGGACCTGTTGAAGATATTTTTTTGCAGTAGGTCTGTGGTGTCCTGGATGGGACAGCTTTCACCCTGAACATATAAAAAAAAAATCAATCATCTACACTCAGGCTATCCGATATAATTGTATCTTCTCCTGTCCAACAGGGAGAGACACTCCTAAAGAATTATGGAAAGGCATTCCTAAATCAGGGATACCATCCTATTTTGATTGACAATCAAATCAGTAGAGTTACCAGGATACCCAGGAGCCATCTTCTCCAATACAAAGAAAAGGTGAACAACAATCGTGGACCACCGGTTTGTGATTTATAATCCACATTTGGAAATGCGAAGAACAAACTCCAGAAAACCCCACCACTGGCTAAAGGCAATGTTCTTGCATTCTCATTTGCTGTGTTATAGGCAACCCCCAAATCTGAGGAATATTGTGATCAGGATCTTCCTACCAACAAACATACAAAAAGGGAATTTCCCCTGTAATGGCAGGAGCTGCTAAGCCTGTCCTCTGATTCTGACCACAGGCAGGATACACATCCCAACACACAGCAGGAATAAGACATCCCAGCCACATTCTTATGTTCCACTTCTTATGTGGTCCTCCCTCTTTTTGGTTGCACATAATTTCCTGCTGTTCGGGACCTTTATGTTGGAGAGACAGGGCAAAAACTTAAAGGCGGAATGAGGTCTCATTGCCACACAAAATATAAGCAGAAGCATCTACCTGTGGCCAAACACTCCTGGCTATAATACCATGGATATGAAGGTTCAGGTATTAAAGGGCGATTTCCAGTCACAAAATGAGAGACTAAGAATACAAATTTATTACCCTCGTTGACACCCTTCACACAGGACTCGATATATCAAAGGGATTCATGACCCACTACAACATCTAACAAATAGATGGTGTCATCAGAGTCATTAACTTGGAGGCAATTAACTCCCTAATTAAATAACCCCTTAGCGATCTGAGCACAGTGACTTAACGCTCAGCGTCCGATATATCTGAAGCAGAGCTGTTGCCGGTTCAGCTCGAGATCTGAGTCGAAACAGCATTGGGATACACGGGGTGTCGGCTGTAAGTAACGTATGTATAAAGAGACATATAACACAAAAAAAAGTCTAAATCATAACACAAACCCCACATAGTATCACCGTGTCCGTAACAATCCATAGAATAAAATCCAATAATTGAATGCAGTAAAAAAGTGATAAAAACACATATGTACCCCACAATGATACTGTTGCAAAGTACAACGTCCCGCAAAAAAAAAGCCATCAACCAACTCCATAGCCAAAAAAGTAAAAATGTTGTGCCACTTGAAAGACGGCAATGCAAAAGTGCTATTTTTCCCCACATTGGGGTTTTATTTGTCAAATGTAGTAAAATGTGAGAAAAAATATTCAATATTCAAGTCTTGTATCCCTGTAATCGTATTGACCCCTAGACTAAAGATAATATGATTATTAGGCTATACCGTGAACACCAAAAAAAAGGAAAAAATCCAGAACAGAATTGATGCTTTTCTACTCCTGCCCTCAAAAAAAGTTCCTTCCGGATTGTTGCTTAACCCCTAGGCGCACCAGGACGTTATAGTACGTCCCCGGGGCTAGATGCTTAGCGCACGGGGACGGTCTATAACGTCCTGCTTCTGGCACCGGCTCACGAACGGAGCCGGTACCAGAAGCAGCGGCTGTCAGCTGTCTAGTACAGCTGACAGCCTGCGCTAACACCCGCGATCGGAGCCGGCTCCGATCGCGGGTGTTAACCCCTTACACGCCGCGGTCAAACATGACCGCGGCGTGTAAGGGTGTTTGCGCTGTGGATCGGATCCCCCGTGCCGCTTACCGGGGGATCCGATCCACTTCTGGGCAGCTCCGAGGACTGGCATGTGCCCCGGAGCTGCCCGGTCTCCATGGCAGCCAGACCCCTTCCGGGTCTGGCTGTAAACTGTCTGAGCATGCGCAAGCTTGCTTAGACAGTTTACACTGCTCTACAATAAAATAGTATTGTAGAGCAGTGTATTGAACTTAAACCAGTGATCAGAGCATCACTGGTTTAAGTTCAAGTATGTATAAGTAAAAATATGCTTAACACTTAACACTACACATTATAATAAATAAAAAATAAATACATAAAAATATAAGCCCCTAAAATGTCACTTTCCCATAAAAACACATAAAAAGTATCAAAAACACAAAAAACCCCGCATATTTGGTATTGCCGCGTCCGTAACAATCTGTATAATAAAACAGAATCGTTACTGGACCCGCACGGTACACGCCGTAGAAAAAAAACCGCAAAAACGTTCCGAAAAAAGATAATTTTTAATTATACCCTATCAAAAAATGCTCTAAAAAGTAATTTAAAAAATGTTATGCACTCCAAAATAAGCCCACTAAAAAGAACAACTCTTCTCGCAAAAAATAAGCCCCTAACCAGATTTGTCAGCCGAAAAATAAAAAAGTTATGCATATGAAAAGATGGTGATGCTAAAATGAACAAGATTTTCTCCAAATTGGTTTTTATTCAGTACAATTGAATAAAATACACAAAACCCCACATATTTGGCATCCCTGCGTCCGTAACAATCTGCATAATAAAACAGAATAGTTATTAGATCCGCAAAGTGAACCCCGTAAAAAACAAAACAAAAAAAAGCTCCAGAAAAAAGATCATTTTCAATTAATACCCTATAAAAATGCTCTAAAAAGGGATTTAAAAAATGTTATGCACTCTAAAATAAGACCACTAAAAAGAACAATCCTTCTCGCAAAAAATAAGCCCTTAAACAGATTTGTGAGGCAAAAAATAAAAAAGTTATGCATATGAAAGACGGTGATGCTAAAATTAACAACATTTTTGCCAAATTACTTTTTATGCAGTAAAAATGGGAAAAAAATAAAAAATCTATATAAATGAGGTCTTTTTGTAATCGTGGCGACCCATAGAATAAAAATAATATACTATTTTTATGGTATGGTAAACGGGCAAAAAAAAACCCCATAAAAATCTTCCTGAAAAGTGATGATTTTCATTTCCTCCACCAACAAAGAGTTAATAAAATCTCACCAATTAGCCTATAGATTCCCCCAAATTACGTACCAGAAAAGTGCATCTCATGTGGCAAAAGAAATAAGCCCCTATAGGTCCACATTAAAAAAAAAGAAAAAAATTATAGCCTGTACAATGTGACATAGCAAATCTGATCTGCATGGCGCCTCCTTCCCTTCTATGCCCGGCCATGCGCCCATACAGCAGGTTACCACCACATATAGAGTATCCGTGTACTCGGGAGAAATTGGGTAACAAACTTTGTGGAGCCTTTATTAATTTAATCCATTGTAAATGTTTAATTTTCCACCCAAAATGGGTGTATTGTGAAAAAATATTACAATTTGCAGACTGCACCTCCATTTTGTTTTAACCCCTATAAAACACGTAAAGCATTAACAAACTTCTTAAAAGTGGTTTTTCATACGTTGAGGTGTGTAGTTTCCACAATGGGGTAATTTACGAGTCTCACTATTATTTAGGCCTCTCAGTGTCAATTAGAAGTTGAGCAGGTCCATCTAAATGCGGGTTTTGGTGATTTTACAAAAAATGTGAAAAATGATACCTAAATTCTGAGCCTCATAACATTCTAGTAAAATATGTGGAATCTTAAAAAACCATGGCAACATAAAGCAGACATTTGGGAAATGTAAGTTATGAATTTATTTGGGAGCTATAACTATCTGCATCAAAAGTAGAGAATTTAGAACGTTGAAAATAAAGAATTTTTCCAAATTTTTTCCAAATTTTGTTTTTTTTCATAACTAAACACAAAAGATATCATCCAAATTTTTAAACTAATTTGAAGTACAATGTGTCACGAGAAATCAATCTAAAAATCCCCTGGATATCTCATAGCGTTCCAAAGCTATAAGCACTTATAGTGACACAGGTCAGATTTGAAGAATGGGGCCGCGTCCTTAAGGCCAAAATAGGCTGTGTCCCCTAGGGGTTAAAGCTAACGTTCTACTGTTTGTAATGTTGTGTAAAAAGCATCTCATCCCACAAAAATATGCCATCACATGGCCCCAATAACGGAAAAGCTAAAATTTTATAAGGGAGGAAACTAAAATCCTGGCAGCTGCAGCTCCCTCCTTCCTTTCTGCGTCTTGCTCTGCGCCCATAAAACAAGTAATGGCCACATGTGGGGGTCTCTGTACTGGGTAGAAATTACAGAACAAATTGTAAGATGGGTTTTCTCTTTTGGAAATGTGTAAATTTTAGGGCTAAATGAACATATAACCGATAAAATTTGACCATTCTAAATTTCATCTCCTTTTTGATTTAACTATGAAGATCTCAAGGGGTTAACAATCTTCCTAAAAGCTGTTTCTGATAGTTTGAGGGGTGCAGATTTGAAAATGGGTTGATTGTATGGGGATTTTTGATGTTAAAGATGTAAAATTTCATTCAAAACAGTAATTATCCCCAAAACAGTCAATTCTGAAAATATGGAAAATTGCTATTCGATTTGTAAGCCCTGTGACTTTAAAATAAATTATCCAGAGATTTAAAAAAATTATGGATAATTATATGGGAAATTTTATTCAGCAGCTTATTTACCTGAAAACGCATTGATTTCGAAAATGGCAAATTTTTCAAAAAAATCATCATTTTTTTTCTTTGTTAATAAACGAAAAACTTATCAGCCAAAATTTATCACTAAAATGAAGTACAACATGTGAGGAAAAAACAGTCTCAGAATCGTTTTGATAAGTAGCAGTGTACAAAAATTATAACCATGTAAAGCGACACATGTCAGACAAAAAATGGGGCTGAGCCTTAAGCTACAAAATGGCTGCGTCCTTTATGGGTTAACCCCTGTGTTTCCAAGCCATTTTAGACTTTAAAGGGGTATTCTCATCTGGGCACTCACATCCAGATTCATTGATCTGCCATATATAAACATTTCTTCAATTAGATGTTATTAAAAAAAATTTACCTGTGTGAAGATAATTTCTCATCGCTGAATCCAGGAGGTCACGCAGGACTCCATAGCGCATGTCTGGCCACCACTGCTGCCAGAGTGCGAGGTGGTCGTAACCGAGGAAGCCATCTCATTTCTAAGGGACAACATGACCACATTTATGAGAAATTATCTTCACACAGGAACATTTTTTTCAATAACATCCAATTGAAGAAATGTTTATATATGGCAGATTAATGAAACTGAATGTGAATGCCCAGACGAGAATACCCCTTTAAGGACCCGGTCTGATTTTTAAAATTTGCCCTGTGTCATTATAGGAGGTTATAACTTTGTGACGCTTTAACATATCCAGGGGATTTTGAAATTGTTTTCCCGTCACACGTTGTACTTCAAAGTAATAGAAACATTTTGATGATATCTTTTGTGTTTAGTCATGAAAAAAGATTCAGAATTTTGGGTGGAATTTTTCTCATTTTTATGAAAATCACCAAAACCCTTATTTAGAGGCACATGCTCAGGTCTAAGTGACTTTGAGAGGCCTAAATAACAGTAAAACCCCATAAATCATGCCATTTTAGAAGCTACACCCCTCAATGTGTAAAAAATCAACTTTAAGAAGTGCGTTAACCCTTTAGATGCTTCACAGGGGTTAAAACAAAATGAAAGTGTAATTTACAAGCTGTAATTTTTTTTAGACAATATAGTAATTTTGGCCAAAAATTAAACTGTTACAAAGTATTAAATGACGAAAAACTCCACAAAGTTTGATACCCAATTTCTCCTGAGTATGAGGATGCCCCATATTTGGTGGTGACTGCTGTACGGCCGCACGGCGCGGGCATAGAATGGAAGGAGTTCCATTCAGAGCAGATCTGCAATGTCATATTTTACAGGCTATAAAATGTTTATTTTTTTGTAATTTGGACATATGGGAGATTATTTTTTTGTGGATGAGATCCACTTATCAGTTGCATCATTTATGGGGGGGTTCAATAGCTAATAATCAGATTTTATTAACTCTTTTTTGGTGGTGGTTAAAAAAATCATTAATTCTTCTTTATGGTTTTTAGCATCTTTCACTGTTCACCGTACCATAAAAATAATGTGTTATCTTTATTCTCTTGGTCATCACGATTACGGCGATACCCCATTTATGTGGCTTTTTATGGTTAACTTGTTTTGCAGACTATAGGACTCATTTTGTGAGAAATTTGCTTGTTTTTGCATAGCCAAGTAACAATGGGCAGAACATTTATATTTTTTTGTTTACAGTGCTGGTTTAGAGCTTATTTTTTTGCGGGACAAGCTGTACTTTTTCTTGGTATCATTTTGGGGTAAATTTTACTTTTTTTTATCACTTTTTATGCGGTCAAAATGTGAAAATTTCATAATTCTTATGAGTTGTTTGTGTTTTTTTTTTACAGCGTTCACTGTACGGGTTTGTGACAATTTTATTTTATTGTACAGGTTGTTACGGACGTTTTGATGCCCAATATGTTGTGTTTTTTGGTAATTTTCACTTTTTTTATGTTTTATTTGATTACTGCATGGGGCAGGACTTCAGGGGACGTTTATTCTTTTTTTTTTATAATTTTTTTATTTTTAAACTTTTTTTTTACTGTTTTATTTCGTCCCAGGGTGGGACATGAACAAGTGATCATTTGATCACTTGTTCATTGTAATATACTGCAATACTGCATTTTGCATAGGCTGACAGCTGCACTGTTATATCGTGCACAGTGCACGATCCTAGCAGGCAGCTGCTATGGGCAGCCCCGGGGTCCTTATCGGAGGGTGCCGTTCGTCGTGCCTATGCACCTTAGACCCCGCCGTCACTGTGACCGCAGCGTCTATGGGGTTAAACAGCCGGGATCGCGACTATCGCGATCCCGGCTGTTACTGCGGGATCCCGGCTACCGCGCACCCCCAGGATCCCGCGGTGACCTCACGGGCTCAGCTTCTGAGCCCGGGCGATCGCCATGACGTTATGCTACGTCAAGGTGCGGGAACGACCTATGTCATAGTATCACGTGAAAGTGCAGAAAGGGGTTAAGGACCTCTTGTCTCAACTTCTTTGTTCTTGTGTATAAAATCTCTGTCACTTCAGAAAGCCTGTTATACCATGCCTGATGAAGGGGCCTATGCTGCCCCAGAAGCTTGCTTGTAACATCTTATATTTCAGTTAGCCATTAAAAGGTATCACAATCTCAAGAACGTTACTTTATTTGACCTATCATACGCAAAAGGCATTTTCATTAAAACACATGCGAGTGTTATGGTTGCTGCTAGAGGTCCTGGTCCGCTGGGATCCCTGGTGCCTGTACGCCCTCCTTCCCTATTGTCTCTAGGTGAGCTATGAGTGGGGTTATTACTAGTATGTCGGCGTAGGCATTTCTCTCCCTGCCCTCCACTATTACCCAAGGATCATGGCTATTACTAAGGATATTATAAACTACCTCAATTACCTTGTTTGCTGCTGGTCCCCCCCACTCGGCAGAAACAAATTATCCATGAAGAGGGCCTAGTTATTAATGATGCATGGTGGGCCCTTAGTGCATCGAGAACAATTGGACAACTTTGGTGCAGCCGTTGGCTAACTATTTTGTGTGTATAATGGTATAATTATGTAACAAACTGTAATGGTATGCTGGTATTTTTTTTTTGTGGGGAGAGCCACCACTCTTTTGGGGGTTTGTGGGCTGGAATGAGGAACTGGTTGCCTAGGAAGTGGTTTAAACCTGCTATTCCATCAATAATTATGGGAATGTAAGGACAATTGTTAATAAGAGTTAGAAACTCTTGTTAGAAACTCTAGTTAGATTTTGCAATTCTTTCAGAGAAAGTAGTCTACTATGTTTCTCAGAAACAAGGTCGAGGGAAGATCATACTGATCATTCCCTTCTAGAATTTCAGATTGTCAGGGCAAATAGGAATAGCGGGTAAAAAATGGGGGGGCGGTGGATTATTTTAATACATCATTATAAAATGGTTACATCCGGGTCATGTGGCAGTTAAAGAGATTTTTTGGATCGCATGTTGAATTTTTGGTGATAGCTCTTCGTCCTTTTTTACCTCCCACCTCTGGTATATGTGATTTCTGTATATGTTCCTCCATCTGCTTATGGGGCTGCTGCAGGGGAATTGATTGGAGCTAGGGTAAGTGCCTTACAAACTATTAATCCATTCTTTTATCCCGGTGGTTGGTGACCTAAATCATTTGGATTTGTCAACTGTGTGCTCGGACTTAATGCATTTTGTGACTTCTTGTACTAGAAGGAATACAATTTTAGATTATGATAATGGGGAACGGGATATTAGTCTTGTGCCCTCCCACCCGTGGGGAAATCTGATAATATTTTGGTGCACTTAAGGTGTAATTATTGTCCTCTGGTAAAAACGAAGCCAGTGTTGAACACGTTCATACATCGCAGGTCGGCTCAGAGATAGGCTTACTTTAAAGCCTGTTTTGATATTACTGATTGGTCAGTGTTTGTACCTGTTGAGTGGTAAGAACTGGATGTGTTGAGTCTGTTACTGGTTATATGAACTTTTGTGTTGACATGTTTCTTTTGGAGGAGGAGGTGAAAGTTTACCCTTATAACATACCTTCGATTACGTTCAATTTAAAATGTCTTCTGAATGAGAAGAAAGCACTTAAAAACAATGAGTAGGAGATTAGGATGGCACAAAACATGCTAAAGGCAGGGATAAGGAAGGCCAAAAAATCGCATAAGGATATATTGGGGAGGAAACTGTTGCTATATCGTAGCAAGAAAATCTGGCAGGGCGTTAGGAAGATATGTGGCTTAAAGGGGTTGGTGGGGTGGTGGGGCACATTGAATTTGTTAATTCTTTAAACAGGCATTTTAACAGGTTCTGATCTGAAGGAAAGGTGTCACCCATAAATCACCGAGAGACTACTTTGATAATGTGGGCAGTTCTTAGTGGTTAATAGTTTGGAGGTGGAGGAGCAATTACGGAAAATTAATTACCGTAAAGAGAGTGGACCGGATGTGATTGTTTTGACAAATGCGCAATGGCCTTGAGTCATGTGTTCGCTCACATATTCAATCGCAGTCTTCGTGAATCTCACGTCACATTGAACCTGTCCCAAAGAAATGTCTGGTGGTTAAGTTGGACGATTATCGATTTCTTGACGTCTGTTATAAAGACTCTGGAGCAATTAATTTTGAATCATCTGCAAGTTGAGACAAAGTCTTTCTCTGATCGGCTGCAATTTGCTTATCAAAAAAATGTGGGGGTTAAACATGCAGTTATTTTTTGCATACTCTTATCTTGAAGTACCGTATTTTTCGGACTATAAGGCGCACTAAAAATCCTTTGATTTTCTCAGAAATCAAAGGTGCGCTTTATAGTCCAGTGCGCCTTATATATGAACCATACTTATACACAACAGCTGCCTTGAACTGTACACAGGTCTGCCACCTGCTGGTGCGCCTTATAGTCCGAAAAATACTGTATGTGGACCAGTGGTCCGGATTGTTTTTCAACTTCTCAAATGCCTTTAACTCTGTTCAGCCCATTACCTGGGTGAGTACCTGGAAAGCTCTTTAAATGCTGCAGTCACCATAACGAGGGTGCCTAGACATCCAGGATTATGAATACCACAACAAAGTATTCAGTATATAGAACCGGGGCCCCATGGTGATTGCACAGGCTCAGCTTCTGAAGATCACCAAGATGTAACTATATGTCAAGGTATGGTGACTACCCATACCATTAGATGTAATGTCAACTCTGTGTGCGAGAATGGATTAATAAGCTTGGTTGCTCTGCCCTGCTCCCATTTCAGTTTATCTATGTCCTTCTAATACATTGGTGCCCAAATATGTACACATTATTCCATCTGTGGTCTGACTAGTGATGTCACTAGAAAATCAGTTAAGAACTGACTTTTTATAAACGCCCTACATGTGACCCTAATCTCTGGCCTGGAAATATTACAGTCCAAGTGCATTTGAGATCTACTTTGTTACCTTCCACAGTATTGGCTGACAATTGTTGATGCTCTGAGTTGCAATAAATTTAAACATTTTTAAAATTTAAGTTTAAACATTTTTTTTATTTGGGGTTAAAAGTGGAAAAAAAGGTTTCCTTGTAATTTATAGTACTTTTTAAAAAAATTTCAAATTATCTCAAAATGAATATTATTACTGAATTCCCTATTTTGTTTCGGTCGTTTTGATATATGATATCTATAGTCTTTGGCAAACAGGGCGACTATGGGGATGCTTTTTGTAGTGTAGTGTATGCTTTTATTAGATGTGGAAATGTCTTTGATTTTTATGAATATTTATTATTTTTTTTGTGTGTTTTTTACTTTATATCTCCTCTATGAGGTCATAAGAGATCCCTGGGGGACATTTTCCATTTTTATTTTTAATTTTAAGAGCCTCAGTTACAGGGGAAATGACCACCTGTCACTGGGGATTCTAATAAGAGCTGGACTGGGTCTAATCACGTGACCGCCTAGTCTATGGAGCTGTCTACTACTAGTCTACTACTCTATGTATCAATCTCCTTTAGTGTGATGCTGTGAGGTGCAGAGAAGCAGAAGCGACCTGGGACCTGTGCCCACTGACGTCTAAAGTCAGCGGGCGATCCCAGAGGAGTTAAAAAAATTAGAGGCCTGTAATTGCCTTCATAGATAGACATCAACTATGAGAGAAAAAATGTGAAAACAAATCCAGAAAATCACATTGTCTGATAATTTATTTGCAAATTATGGTGGAAAATAAATAGTTGGTTAATAACAAACGTTCATCTCAATACTTTATTATATTTCCTTTGTTGCTAATGACCAAGGTCAAATGTTTTCTGTAAGCCTTCACAAGGTTGGCACACACTGTTGCTGGTATGTTGGCCCATTCCTCCGTGCATCTCCTTTAGAGCAGTGATATTTTGGAGCTGTCGGTTTTCTCTGAGATGGTACATCGCTTTACAAATAGGTTGCTAAACAGACAGATTATATTTTCGGGGTGTGGTCATGAGGACACGTTTTTTTCATGTTTGGTGGACTTGTCCTATAGTAGTATCCCTTTGGTCAGAAGTGTGGACCATGATCCATAATTTGACATGTGTGGTACTAGAAAGGAACCTTTAAATAGCACTTTTGAACGACACAATCCAGAGGTTCCTAAGGCTAAATAGAAGCTAATACAATACATTTGTCTGGCAGCAAGAATAGCCATAGCACGAGTAATACAAAACTCACGTAGATCACGGTCAACTACCATCTGAGAAGTCTATTAGAGGGTACAGCTAACATATGGGGACTCTGGTGCTCCTTTATTTCAAGGGTTTACTAGCTCTTGTAATCAAGGGGATATATATTGAGATTGCTTCCCCTATTTCTTACCCGATCATAGCCCCTTGACCCCCCTTTTTTCTCTTCTTCATCCTTTACCCATTGCTCCTTCTTTGTTTTACTGTCCTATTGCTTTATTGTATTTTACTATGTCATCTCGTCTCTGTTAACCTGAGCCTATACAGCCGGCTTTTATTGTTTGTAATGCCTTTTTCGCAATGATGCCTTCCACTTTGATAGAGGCTAATAGACGAGAGTTGAAAACAAAGTATTTCCATGAGAGCTGGAGACTGCTTGGCCACTCCAGGACCTAGAAATGGTGTCAGTACCTGTCCAGCAACCGCGCAATCACAACCAGGCTTGGTGCTAGCTGTCAGACTAGGTAAGTGGTGGCGAACTCTCCCTGCGGGCTAAGGCCCTGCCTAAAGCAGATAGACCGCCCTGGCAAGGGCGAACCCACTATCAGGAACCTAATTGACAGTCCCTGAGGGACCCTACAAGTTGATAGGGAATACTAACTTTGTCTGGCAGCTGATGGATGGTGAAGCGGACAGGTAACCGGAATACAGGTATAGACCAGTGTTCACACTAGTACACAGAAACCGACACAAGATTGAGACAGGAAGGTGGGGTCACACTAGGAGATAAATGATACTGAATGGACAAACAACAGACAGATAAGTGGAGTCAAACAAACCGGGTCAAAACCAAGATGGCGACAAAGGTACAGAATCGTATAACAAATAGAATGGTCAGTAAGCAAATCAGAAGTCAATACACAGAATAGCAAGAACCGCAATGGCAAGAGCACTAGATGACCCAATTAAGGGGTTGGGTAGAATCTAAGGCAGTAATGGACACTACTTTCAGCACTGAGTGGCTCAGCCGTCCATCGCTCAAACCACAGCTGCAGACAAAACGAGTACAAAGACACACCCAGCTTTCCCAGGATCAGACATGGAGCTGTCAATCACAGGCAGCCCTGGGTGTGGTTTTCCAGCAAGGAGACTGAAACCTGATCCCATCAGAACAATTTGTGAGTTATGACAAATGGTTCTTATGAAGCCACCCCTTCATTTCCCTGGTGGTGTACTTTGGTTCATTGTCATGCCTTCCACTTTGATAGAGGCTAATAGACGAGAGTTGAAAACAAAGGATTTCTATGAGATCTGGAGACTGACTTGGCCACTCTAGGACCTTGAAATGGTTCTTAGGAAGCCACCCCTTCATTACCCTGGCGGTGTACTTGGGTTCAACTTGACCCAGTCACGTTTCATCTTCAATCCCCTTCTTGATGGAAGAAGGTTTGCATTTAAAATAAATTTAGTGGTTAGTATAGGATGCTTGCATTGTTTGTTTGCTTAGCATAATATTCTGACAAGTATGCAACTGCAGTTATACAATGTACTTAGGGCAGGAGACAGGTAAGAGGGCAGAGGAAAATTTACAATTATGTTTGTCTAAAAATGTTTTCCATTTTCTCTATTTGCTATGGTTGTTTTACTTTCCTACTGATCTTCTATTTCACCAGTACCAACTATCCATATCAATGCCTCACTTCTTCACTCACCCACACACTCTATATGTTATGTAACCATACTAACCTATCACAGTGCTCTGCTGTGAAGCAAGACAAATCTTTGAAGCATCTTTTGTCTCTCGCTTTCTGTAGGCAACATCTCTCCTGACCCAGGCCCACCTAATGCTTATTTTAACACTTCACACAGAAACCCTAGAAACACTAAAGATTCAGTGTATCCCCTCTTCTTCTCCTCCACCCGTAACCCCTTTTAAATGTGCCCTATGGAATGCCGCTTTGTGTGTAATAAACTAGAATTTGTTCATGGTCTCTTTCTTTTTAAGTCCTTTGAGTTGCTTGCTGTCACAGAAACATGGATCCAGCAGGATGACTCTGCCTTAGTTGCAGCATTGTCTTATGGCGGCTTACACCTTTCTCACTGCTCCAGACCTGAGAATAGGCAGGGAGGAGGGGTAGGCATACTACTCTCTCCAAATTGCACCTTCCAGGTCATTCCTCATGTACCCTCTCTTACCTTTTCATCTTTTAAGGTCCACAACCTCAGACTATTCTGCCTATATACTCTTTGAGTGGCTGCAGTCCTCCCAGCTCACCCTATCAGTTCCTTGACCACTTTGCCTCTTGGCTCCCTCACTTTCTATCCTGTGACATTTCAACCATCATCATGGGAGACTTTAACATCCCTATTAACACTCCTCTTTCCCCAAGCACCTCTGAGCTGTTACCACTAACTACTTCTCTAAATCTCTCACAACTCTCTGATTCCCCCACTCCAGGGACTTGTCTTCTTGACTTTCTTCAGTATCTAATTTTACCAGTTCTTCCTTTCCACTTTCAGACCATAACCTTCTTTCTTTTAATTTCAATAATTCTTCATCTTCTCTGAACTGGAACCCACGCACCATTGATACTCACCAACTCACAGAAACCTTACAGGCTGCACTGTCCCCCATCTCCTCTTTCACCTGTACGGCCCTGGCTACTGACCACTATAATAATACTGTCAGAAGCACCATAGATGAGATGGCACCACTCTCTATCAGGAATTTTCAACACAGAAGCAGGCAACCTTGGCACACGGAAAAAAAACTTGTTTACTTTGGCAGTGTATCAAAATCGCACACATCTGCAGACTTTAAACACTTTACATTTATGGTTAAAAAAAACTATAATTATGCTCTTCACCTTGCTAAACAGGTCTATTTCAATAATATAATATCATCTCTAACAACCCTAAAAGGCTCTTAGATACTCTTCACTCCTTACTAACACGAAAGGTGCAGCCACCAGTCACAGACCTTGGGGCTGAAGATCTGGCCACCTACTTTAACCCCATAATGCAAAAAGACATTACTGTACGTCTTGATGCGTGGGGGGGGGGGGAGTATGAAGCGGGCTCATAGAATGAGCCCTCTTCATACTCACTGAGTGTTTGCTTCACAATGGAGCAAACACCCGTCACTAACACCTGCGATCGGTGCTAGCGTGGGAACTGCCATCTTGGCTATTATTTTCGCTCGCCGTGATGTCATCAGGGAGCGATCTGTTTCCATGACAGCCTCGGGTCACACAATCCGAGGCTATCATGTTTTAGGCTATATATTACAATGATTTAGATGGTGTGAGAAATGCCCATATACTGCCATAATTTAGTATGGAAGTATATTGTAGGATCAATCAGACAACCAAGGGTTAAAGTACCCTAGGGGGTCTGAAAAATAGTAAAAAAAAATTGCAATCGCCCACTTTTCCTTAGAAGTTATATAAATATAAATGAACAGGAAAAATCATAAACACATTAGATATTGTTGCGTCCAAAAATGCCCAATCTATCAAAATATAATAATGTTTTTTCACGGCATTTAACCCTGTAACAGAAAATTTTGCCATTTTGAAAAATATAAAAAATTCAATAAAAAGTGATCAGAAGCTTGCATAGTCCTAAAAATGATAGCACTGGAAGCGTCATCAAAAGTCGCAAAAAATGACACCACCCACAGCTATGTACACCAAAGTATGAAAAAGTTATTAACGCCAGAAGACAGCAAAATTCTGAAAAAAAAAATTGTACAGGAGGTTTTCATTTTTGTAAATGTATGAAAACAATATAAAATCCATACAAATGTGTTATCTCCATGATCGTACTGATCCAAAAAATGATGTAGACATTTGGGGTGCACAGTGAAAGTCATAAAATCCAAGCCCACAAAAAAATTGAGCAAATATGCTTTTTCATCATTTTTTTCCCGCTGCCCAGTACACGGCATGGAATAATAAATACCATCACTATGAAGTGCAACTTATTATGCAGAAAACGCGCCCATACACAGCTCTTTACTTGGAAAAATAAAAAAGTTATAGATTTTTGAAGGTGGGGAGTGAAAAATGAAAACGCATAAATGTAAAAAGGGGTGGGTCCAGAGAAACCTTCTCTGGACCCATCCAGTGCTGCAAACTCCCGACCAGCTTTTAACTTCCCTTTCATCTCAACTCCTGAAACCTGGTCTGTTCTCAAATAATCCGTTATCTCTCGGCTAACTTCTTCCTTGACCCCTACAATCTGGTTTTCGTACTATGCACTCCACTGAAACTGTTCTTTCTAAAGACTCCAATGATCTCCTCACTGCTAAATCCAAAGGTGATTATTCACTCCTCATTCTTATGAATATATCAGGAGCATTCAATACTGTGGACCACCAGCTTCTCCTCCGGATGCTTTGCTCCATTGGCCTAAAAGACACTGTACTCTCTTAGTTTTCTTCCTATCTCTCTGACCACAGTGTCTCCTCTTTTGGATCATTCTCTTCTTATCTTCCTCTCACTGTCGGGGTTCCTCAGGGCTCAGTCCTAGGTCCTCTTCTCTTTTCCCTATATACTGCCTACATCAGACAATCCATCAGCAGATTTGGTTTCCAGTATTGACACCCAGCTGTATACTTCTGAACGTAACTTCACCCCTGCTTTAATTCAGAACACTAGTGACTGTCTCTCTGCTGTCTTTACATTAGGTCCTCTCTCTTCTTGAAACTTAATCTTTTTAAGAACTCCATATCTTTCCACCATCTACTAACCGACCCAACCATGACTCCTCCATCTCGGTCTGTGGGATCACTATAGCACCAAGGCAGCAGGTCCGCTGTACTGGCTGGACTCCAACCTCTCCTTTGCACCGTATATACAATATCTTGCTCGCTCTTGCTGCATGCATCTCAAAAACATTTCCAGAATCCGCCATTTCTGACAATTAAAACTTCTAAAATGCTTCTTGTTGCAGTGTCAGACTAGGATTCCTTGGGCCCATCACAGCTATATGTTTGTTACATAATCTATTAATAAACACCAAATACTTGAACTAAATAATCACATAAGCAAAAATATGTATAGCAAAAATGAAAATTTTATTAATCACAAAAAATAATAAAATACAATTAGAGGCAGAGATAAGTAGACCAAAAGATTAAAATTGGCTGTACACAAGTAATAATAGCCAAAAGGGACAAAGGGGTAGGTTATACAATCCCTAGTAGGAAAAAATATATAAGGCACAGAAGGGAGATAAGGTTAGGGGAACCATACTCACACAGCCAAATACAGAACCTATATCGGATTGTGAGTATACCATACCAAGGAATGGATGCACATGCCACAGACCCCGACACGTGTTTCGCCGCAAGGCTTTATCAAGGGGAGTGCTGTATGTTGGGGGTGTCAAGTATTTAAGAGGCCATGGACCAATAGCAGAGTACGCTGAATAATGACCACCTGGAAGGGAACGATGCTGTGAAAACATGCGCAACCTACCACAAGAGTATGTAGATGCTGGCGTGTGCGGCACCGGCCGCGGCCTGGCGGTGCGGTGCACATGCACGAGAGTTGGAAAGAATCGCCGAGAGCGACACACAGCAGGGAAAGTGGTTTATGCGCACGCGCAAAGAACTATTATGCGAGGACGGACAGCATAACAGGTGGTAAGTATTGTAAAAAGAAGATACATATATCAAATACCATATTGCACATAAGCCCTGTGTATTATACATTGAAAGTTACTAGTGCACAAATAAATGCAGTGCGGCTGGTGTATATTAAAAAGACCACAAGTATATTACATATAGGACGGACTTGAAGAATAAATAATCACAACATGAAAAAATACAAAAAATACATATTAAGTCAAAGTGTAGTACATATATCCTATCATACATATATATATTGCACATGAGCCCTGTAGATTGGGGATAAGTGATGTAAAACCAGATATATATGTGATGAAGAAGCCAGGTTATACAATCCGAACATAGGAAACTTCATATGCAGACCAAGATATATCTGGCATAGGAGACAATAGCATAATTAAGCATGAAAATTTTTTTTTATGGAGTATATACATACATAAAAGTGAGTGAAGTGCAAAAAAATAAATAAAAGTGCAAACCCTGTGCAAAAAGTGACCACTCGTGCATGAAAAAAAAGTTTTTTGTTTTAGGTAAGGTCAGGGGGCTCGTAAGAGACCAAAGGTTATGAATTTATATGGGCTATGGCAAATGGAAAAGGGGGGAAGCAGCTTGATCCGATGACATCTTTTATTATTTTTTGTGATTAATAAAATTTTCATTTTTGCTATACATATTTTTGCTTACTTGATTATTTAGTTCAAGTATTTGGTGTTCATTTACTGTGCCAGTAATACGTGGCCTCCAAACTGGCTTTTTTTTCTTTTTGTGTTTACTAATCTCCTGTAATTGTTACAGACGTTATTTGTATCCTACCATGGATTTTCGGGCCAGGGAATCCCAATGGCGCCGCGATGCGGACGCTGTCTTTGGCAGTAATGGTGGACCTAATGAGGACCCGAACCAGAAGAAGAGTAAAGAGTTGAAGCAAAAAGCTCGCATAAAGCTCTGGTGGAATCGTCTATCCCTGGAAAACTAAACCTCAAAAAACCTTATTCCAAGGGGACTACGAATTCAAATATATCCATCGTTTGGTCTGGATGACCTCGCTTTCTGTACACGGTGGGAGGAGGTATGTAACGAGTTCACAATCTCTCATACAAATAATAATTGAGCAAAACACTAAACAGCTTGAAATTCTTGAAAAAGAAATTGGAGAGGTGGAAGGTCAGGTGAAACAAGCGTTGTCTACAACTGAATTAGAGCAATTTACAACAGAGACAGAGGACCTGTTTAATATCTGGGAGAAACAGATCAAGGCCCAGAAAACTAGAAAATTCCAACGGGACTCACAGGACATGGCCCTTGGTAAAGTATACAAATGGAAAACTCCCAGACCAGGCCTTCAGAACCGCAGTTCGTCAATATCCTCGTTATCCTCTCTGGGGGGGAATTCACAAACTTCCTCTGATGGACTAGACCCCAGACCCAGAAGAGGTAACAAAAGAAGATTTGAACCCTATCAACGTCAACAGCCGAAGAGATGGGCTCGTGGTGACTCCGACACGGGCGCAAAGAAACAAACACCCAAGGTAATCAATCTCTCTACTGTTAAACTCAGTAAGGCCCAGACTGAAGTTTTAGAACTAGGTCTCTCTTTCTCTCCTACCGATAATTTTGATTGTTTCACAGCAAAAACTTACTTTTCAGAAAATGTTCCATGAAAAGGAGGCGTCTATATTACCGGAGGATCGTGAGCATTTGGCCCTCGAAGCTTTGGAGGACTTATTAGAAGAACAAGATGCGACCACGATCAAAGGTAAAATTCCCTCACATTTGCTACCTCGGTCAAAGAATTTTCCATCTTTTTCTAACTATCCTAATATTGATTTATTTGTAAAATTGGTATCACAGGAACTTAAAGATATACCTAGAAGTGGCAGCAGTAACAATTGTACGGCAGTCCAACGTAAAGCCATCCAAGAACTAAGTAAGTTAACTAAAGTGGTCATCAAACCATCAGATAAAGGTGGGAACGTAGTCGTATGGCCTGTCCAAGACTACGAAAAGGAAGCACTTAGACAATTAAGAGACACTACGTGTTACAAACGACTAACATTCAATCCCCTGATGAAATTTAAAGAGAAATTGATTGACATTCTTAAAGTGGCAGCAGATAATAATGTCATACTGGGGAAAGATATTGATACCCTCGTGCCAAAATTTCCTAAGGTGTCTTCTTTTTATCTACTCCCCAAGGTGCACAAACGATTGAATAATCCGCCTGGATTCCCAATCGTGTCGGGAATAGATACCCTCTGTGAACCAATATGTAAGTTAGTTGATCACTACTTACGCCCAATTGTTGAGACATTGCCCGCATACTTGAAAGATATGAATGATGTTTTGATGAAATTTCAAGATCTACATTTGGATCCTGATATGCTAATCGTGACATGTGACGTTGAGTCACTATACACCTCTATACGTCATGTAGACGGCATATCAGCTACGAAATTCTTCTTGGACACATCCAATATTGACCGCAATTTTGCAACCTTACTCTTACAGCTTTTGGAGTTTGCGCTGGTACATAATTTCTTCCTGTTCAAGGATCTCCTCTACCTGCAGGAGATCTTTGTTACCCACCCCTCCAAGTTTGTTGACAACGTATGTCTATATGCACGATATATAGATGACATTATTATGGTATGGCGAGGAGAGACAAGTAAACTTCAGGAATTCATTCAGATGCTAAACCAGAATGATAAGAACATTAGACTGATATACAAAGCAGGACGACATAGAATGGAATTCTTAGACATCCTTTTTGACGTGGACAATTTGGGCAACATTGTTTCTACTATTTACAGGAAGGAAACGTCTAGCAACACCCTACTCCATGCTACATCCTCTCACCCTCAGAAGCTGATTGACAGTATTCCAATTGGGCAATTTCTTCGTATCCGAAGACTGTGCTTGAACGATGCAGACTTTGAGGTCCAATCCGAAGAACTACAACAAAGATTTCTGGAACGAGGCTACTCTGATCGAGCCATTCATAATGGTTACAAAAGAGCAAAACGGGCCAGACATAAGGATCTACTCATACCCAAAATGAAGAAGAGAGACATGGACAACCAGGTGAGATTTATCACCACATGCAATTCACAATGGGCCTATATCAGGGACATTTTGTCCAAATATTGGCAGATCCTACGAATGGATCAAACCCTCATCCAATATATACAAAAAAATACCTCGATTACATACCGCCGATCTAAGAATCTGGGGGACCTTCTGGTCCGCAGCACACACAAGGTTCAGACTCCCCACAATATATGTGGATCACGTGGTCCTAGATGAGGCTGTCGTCCATGTGGTAATTGCGTTGCCTGTGTGAATGTTGAAACTGCCACATCTTTTTCTAACTCCAACAGGCAACGACATTATGAGATCATGCACGCCATTTCTTGTACCACCTTCGGCGTCATCTACTATGCCACATGTCCCTGTGGACTTATCTACATTGGCCTCACCTCCAGAGAACTGCGACGTAGGGTTCATGAACATGTCCTGGGTATAAGAGCTTCAAAGGATGAAACTGACCTGAATAAACTGAAAACCATCCCTCGACACTTCAAAGAATACCATGACTGCGACGAGCTTCTATTAAAGGTAAGAGGGATTGATAGGGTACTTATGGATGCCAGGGGAGGCAATTGGAGACGGATTCTGGCACAAAGGGAATCCAAATGGATTTTTCTCTTGGATACAGTCACGCCACATGGCCTCAACGAGAATCTTAGTTTTGCGCCCTTCCTTTGAACCCCTTTTGATTATGTTTCTTCATTCCTCTCCTACCCCTATCCCTTCTCCTTCTTATCTTCTGGTTCCCTCATTTTATTAATATTATATAATGTTTTGTGCTATTCGGTGTTGGAGCCACCCTGGTGGTCTCTTTTTAATATTATCTTATCATCATTATTTTCATTTCATTATCTTTTGTTTTATTTTTTGTTGTATTAGTTGGTGTCTTTTATGTTTTCTCTCTTTTCCCCACAGATGTCATCGGATCAAGCTGATTCCCCCCTTTTCCATTTGCCGTAGCCCATATAAATTTATAACCTTTGGTCTCTTACGAGCCCCCTAACCTTACCTAAAACAAAAAACTTTTTTTTCATGCACTTTTTGCACAGGGTTTGCACATTTTTTTTGCACTTCACTCACTTTTATTTATGTATATACTCCATAAAAAAACATTTTCATGCTTAATTATGCTATTGTCTCCTATGCCAGATATATCTTGGTCTGCATATGAAATTTCCTATGTTTGGATTGTATAACCTGGCTTCTTCATCACATATATATCTGGTTTTACATCACTTATCCGCAATGCACTATATACAGGGCTCATGTGCAATATATATATATATGATAGGATATATGTACTACACTTTGACTTAATATGTATTTTTTGTATTTTTTCATGTTGTGATTATTTATTCTTCAAGTCCGTCCTATATGTAATATACTTGTGGTCTTTTTAATATACACTAGCCGCACTGTATTTATTTGTGCACTAGTAACTTTCAATGTATAATACACAGGGCTTATGTGCAATATGGTATTTGATATATGTATCTTCTTTTTACAATACTTACCACCTGTTATGCTGTCCCTCCTCGCATAATAGTTCTTTGCGCGTGCGCATAAACCACTTTCCCTGCTGTGTGTCGCTCTCGGCTGGTGCGCGCATGTTCTCGCGATTCTTTCCAACTCTCGCGCATGTGCACCGCACCGCCAGGCCGTGGCCGGTGCCGCACACTCCAGCATCTACATACTCTTGTGGTAGCTTGCGCATGTTTTCACAGCATCGTTCCCTTCCAGGTGGTCATTATTCAGCGTACTCTGCTATTGGTCCATGGCCTCTTAAATACTTGACACCCCCAACACACAGCACTCCCCTTGATAAAGCCTTGCGGCGAAACATGTGTCGGGGTCTGTGGCATGTGCATCCATACCTTGGTATGGTATACTCACAATCCGATATAGGTTCTGTATTTGGCTGTGTGAGTATGGTTCCCCTAACCTTATCTCCCTTCTGTGCCTTATATATTTTTTCCTACTAGGGATTGTATAACCTACCCCATTGTCCCTTTTGGCTATTATTACTTGTGTACAGCCACTTTTAATCTTTTGGTCTACTTATCTCTGCCTCTAATTGTATTTTATTATTTTTGTGATTAATAAAATTTTGCTATACATATTTTTGCTTATTTGATTATTTAGTTCAAGTATTTGGTGTTCATTTACTGTGCCAGTAATACGTGGCCCCAAAACTGGCTTTTTTCTTTCTTTTTGTGTTTAATAATCTATTAATATAATCATATAAATATAGGATATTTGAGATGTGCTGTGCTAAATATATGTATCAATTTCAGAGAGGGTATCTTGTCCAGCACTACTTATGCAGGACCTGGGGGCCCACCTAACTCAGGTGTTCACCTGTGGGCCAGTCCAAGCCTGCTCTTATGCACCTCTCCAGGACTTCTCCCGAGTCGCACCAATCCCCTTCCGCAGACTTATACCCACCCTCCAAAATGTCAAACGTGCTCTTAAAGCTCATCTTTTTAGGCAAGCCTATCATACTTGCCAGCTGCATGAAATGTCAACTCTCTCCTTACTAATCCATTCTATGTCCTCCTTCTGTCTGTTATGCAGCAAACACCAGATATATATCAGGCTTCAGGCATCTCTGCAGTCACTTTCACCTTGTACCTTGTATATAAGATGGCGGCTGATGGCTGGTTCAAGCAGCAGAATTTTTATTTATTAAATTATTTTATACTGTTCCCTTATAAAAAAAATGGCTGGACCATTATACAAGCTTTTTAGCTCTTGTGTCACCCTTTCAACCTCATAGAATATAAGCTCTTGTGAGCAGGGCGCTCACTTCTATTGTTCCATCTGTAATGTTTTATTATATTTGCATATGTCCCCTATGATTTGTAAAGCGCTGTGGAATCTGATGCGCTATATAAATAAAGATTATTATTATCACAATACATAGACCCATTAGTTCTTTTTTGTGAACGGATCAGTCGTCCTGGTCCCTTTGCAGAGAAACCGTCCCAAAGTATGTTGTGTATGCTTCACAGTAGGTATGCTTTTCTCAGCATTTAATCTCCTCCAAACAAGACAAGTTGTGTTTCTACCAGAAAGTTCTCAAATTATAACCCCCTAGTGATGTTTACACAATAATTATTTTAACAATTTTACTAAATTTTAACAATTTACTATTATATTGCAGAATTCTGGAGAAATTTCTGGTGTAGAATACAAATGCAGAATTTGACTCTGCACTGGTCTGTTCACCCACACCAATACATATCCCTCGTTGAGTATCTTCTGATTATCCCAGTTTATTCCAATGGGGGTCATTTACTAAGGGCCCGATTCGTGTTACCCGAATATTTCTGATTTGCGCTGATTATACCTGAATTGCCCCGGGATTTTGGCGCACGCGATCATATAGTGGCGCATCGGCGCCAGCATGCGCGCGATGGAAATCGGGGGGCAAGACCGAACGAAAAACCCGACGTATTCGGAAAAAAACGCTGCATTTAAAAACGGAAAATGTGTCGGTCGGGACGTGCTTACCTTCACTCAGCCGGCCTCTGTGAATTCCGGCGCCTTCAGATGCTTTTCAGCGCAGCAGCGCCACCTGGTGGACCGTGGAGGAACTACCTTATTAAATCCCGGCCGGACCCGAATCCAGCGCAGAGAACGCGCCGCTGGATCGCGAATGGACCGGGTAAGTAAATCTGCCACAATGTTGTAAATATTAAGTACCGTATATACTCGTGTATAAGCCGAGTTTTTCAGCACAAAAAATGTGCTGAAAAACCTCACTTCGGCTTATACACGAGTCAATTAAAAAAAATAAACGTTAATACTCACCCTCTCGTGCCCAGATCCACCGGCGGCGGCTCCCGAAGTTCAGCACATTAAATAAATAAACTTAGCTCTCACCTTCCGGCGATACTCACCCCCCATCCACAGCACCGGCTTCCGATCCTCGTTGGTGGCTCTCGATCCCTGGCTGCGGCTGTCTTCATTCTTTTGCCGGCGGAGTCGCGTCCATGCGATCTCCCCACCGGTGCTTACTACGATGCGGCGGTGTGACGTCATCAGCGGCGACACCGCCGCATCATAGTGAGCGTCGCCGGGGAGATCGCATGGACGCGCCTCCGCTGGCAAGAGAAGACAGAAGACGCTGCCGGGGATCGAGAGCCACCGCAGAGGATGAGTATCGCTGGAAGGTGAGAATTAAGTTTATTTTTTTAAAATGTGCTCAACATACATGGGGGCAGGCTGGCTGTATACCTGAGGGGGCAGGCTGGCTGTATACCTGAGGGTGCAGGCTGGCTGTATACCTGAGGGGGCAGGCTGGCTCTATACCTGAGGGGGCAGGCTGGCTCTATACCTGAGGGGGCAGGCTGGCTGTATACCTGAGGGGCAGGCTGGCTCTATACCTGAGGGGGCAGGCTGGCTGTATACATGAGGGGGAAGGCTGGCTGTATACATGAGGGGGGGCAGGCTGTATACCACTTGGGGCTGGTTGTATACTACACCCTTGGCTTATACTCGAGTCAATAGGTTTTCCCAGTTTTTGGTGGTAAAATTAGGGGTCTCGGCTTATACTTGGGTCGGCTTATACTCGAGTATATACGGTATATGAAAAAACGGTATTAGGCTTATTTATAATTTTTTTTTATTCTTTGCATATTTTCCTTAATGAAATTAAATTAATTCTACGGAAAATATACCCATGAAATAACTATACAAACAATTTAAGGCGACTAGCTCCAAACTGGGCTCTAGCGATGCATAGTTGCCCCAAACCAGCAATTTCAAGCCTGGTGGCTGCCACAGCTCCGTAGCAAGATTCAGACATGGTGGCTTCTACCACCTCGGACAGCATACGATGAATCCTATGGTGGACAGTAAGAATCCAGCTGCACTTGACCCACCGGAACGTACGATGGTTGCTTTGTGCACCTCCTGCCCTTTCCAGCCATGACAAGGGACATTATTAGCAGCTACTCAGACACTCAGGAAAGTCAAGATGGCTGATGCACGTAGGGAGAATTGCCCCCAGGGGAGACACCCCAGTGGCTGGTCCTTTGCTTGGGACTTTGGTGGAAGCTGTCGAGGACTGCCTGCAGAAGCTCCACAATGCAGCAGAGATGGCGGCAGACTGTGCAACTGTCACAATACACTGTACTCTAGCAACTTCAATTTGACACTAGACCCGCTTATCAGCTCCTCGTCTGGGGGAGGCTCAATTCCTGTTAGACCGCTTAGCTCCCTCAAGTAAGATCTGCATACTCTCCATCTGATCAACGTATGTTGCGTTCTCCACCCTCCAGATAAGGACTTCTTATATTTCTTTCCTGCTCATAATTCTCACAGCCAAATCTACTACTTCCTAAGTGATGGAGCACTGTCCTGAGAACCCACTGCCCTTAAAGGCAATATAGTACATTCTGACCATGGCCTTCTGACCTTCCTTTTATGGCATGGTGACCATGGTTGTGGACTCAACGATAGTCTCCTTCATGATACGGTATGTGGGGCAGATGCCTTTTTCTCGTCTCATAACCTGGTTCAGAGTCCTTTGCCTCAACAGTGGGAGACACTTAAGGCACCCTAATTAAACATGGAGTTACATTGAAAAAGGCCTGGGGGGCTCAGATTGCAGCTCGATTTTATAAACTTCAGATATTGGAGACCCAACATAAAAATTCCCAAACCCCTGAGATACAAGTGTCACTGCTGATAGTTAGAGATTCACTTTGCTCCGTGTTGGATCAAAAATACTTGTGTCAACATACACGGTTTCAAAACTTCATGTATAGCCATTCTAACAAATGCCGTAGGCCCCTGTCACGCCTGCTTCATCCCTGGAATGGTGCAACATATATTCCACTTCTTAGGAATGCCCACAGTAAAGGTACCCTGGATACACATATGGATATGGCCACTCTCAAACAACGGATTGATTCCTTTATCACTGAAACTCGACGGCCAGTGCAGGAGTGTGGAGTGGTGCAGGAGATGGAGTTCGAGATCAGCGAACTCTATTCGCTATCAACGCTATTAAAAATTCCCCAATAGGCAAGAGCCCTGGGCCAGATGGCTTTACGCCAGCTTTTTATAAGCTTCTCTCTCTCTGCATTCTTGGCCAGGACCTTCAGCTCTGTCTCCCCAGACAGCTTATTTCCTCCCCGGTCATTAGAAGCACACATAACGGTCATCCCTGAACCAGGTAAAGATCCCCTCCTGCCCTCCAGTTATTGTCCCATCTCGCTGCTCAACATAGACATCAAGCTTTACTCTAAAATCCTGGTGCACCGTCTGGCCCCACATCTCCCTTCTATCATTAATAGAGATGGGTGAATTTGTTAAAATTCGGTCGGTCCCGATTCGCCAAATTTTTGGAAAAAATGTGATTCAATCTGAATCGAATCATGACTAATCACAATAAAAACAGGTATTGCCTGGCTGCAGAGAGCCTGTAGGGTGTTGTAGAACAGTGTGCCATGCTCAAATATGCATAGGGAGCGTGGTTTGGTCTTCAAACAATGCTGTGTTTGAGAATGACACGCACATGACAGCCGCCGCTCTTAGAATCGCTTCACTCTTCCATTGAAATTTTTTATTTTTATACAAAAGGGTATATATGGTCCAAAAAAACAAAGATCTTGAAATCTTACATACATATACAATGTTTCGCATGGTACCATTACCACCTGGATTATTACATATAATACCTTTAAACCCCTTACCGCCACCACCCATGATAGCCTGTACAACATAGACAAAGCAGCTAATAGCTTTTAAATTCATTACCACCCACCCCCAACGAATAAACACTTAATTCGAATTTATAATCTTAAATAAGACACCAACCCCTCTAGGAAGAAAAAAAAAAAAAAAAAAAGGGGGAGGGAAGGGAAGGGGGGGGGGCTCTCTCTCTCCCGGTACCCATGTCCCACCTAAACCAATTGAGCTGGGTATCCCAACACCCTCTTCTCCTCTGTTGACAAATAGGTGTTAAGCCATTTAGACCAAAGCTTGAAAAAGGTTGCTTTAGATTTTATACCCCAAAATTGTCTTATTGGTTGTACGCTTCCAAAGAGCTATTGAGGGCGGATCTACTGAAGACCATTTTTTGATGATACAGAATCTAGCAAGAAACAGCTATTTTTTTGCTACGAGTTTTCCCCTATCAGGACCTTCAGTTCGTTGCCAGATGCCCAATACACAAACTTTGAAATCTAAGGGAATCCGGGAGTCACAACACCACTCAGTGACCTTTATGACTTCCTTCCAATAGTTTTCAATCAAGGGGCAAAACCAGAGAGAATGCACGTCATCGGTTTTTTCTTTACCACATCTTTTGCAACAAACCGTCTCTCCAGAGAACTTTGAGATTTTTTGTGGTGTATAGTATGTTCTCTGGAGAATGGACAGTTGGGCCAGACGATGAGACGGGATTTTAAGAATTTTATAAATATCACCACAAGTTTTTGACCATGCCTGGTCCTCAAGAATTCCCACTTCCTCCACCCATTTTTCTGCCACTCTATTAGTGTATTTGTGGTGTTTTTGTAGCACCAACATATTATAGAGTTTTTTATTGTTAATTTTTTTGTTGACTGAGGCCCATATTAAATTTATCGCCGGTTGTAGACTATCCCAATCCATCACTACCTTATTAGAGGAGGACCACCAGTGAGCGAGTTGTAAGTAGGCAAAGTAACAAACCTGGGTAATCCCAAATTCTTTTTGAATTACAGAGAAGGGCTTAATCCTACCACTCCTAATAATTTGGTGTATATATATAATCTCTCTTGCGGTCCAGGGTGGAGTGGAGACCACAGGAGCCCCCAAATTCAAGTTCTTCCATATAGGGGTAAATGGGAGTAGATCTACCATTGTCCAAAGAGATTTTATCTCTCTCCACACCTGCGACATGAGGAGAAAAGTTGGAAGAGATTTCATTTTATTATGCCCGTCCCATATACCAGTTTCCAATATTTCTAGTATATTCAACTTCACTATGCCCTCATCAGTCTGTAATAGCCTAGCGTGTATGTCCGCCAAAGGAAAGGAGTCCCATATCAGAAGCATTTTTAGTTGTGAAATTAAAAAGCACCCTGGCATAAATCCCCTCTGATCCACATGGACCACACTCCTGATACATTTCTTAAAATTTCTTAAAATTTTGGCCAAAAGCTTATTGTCAGTGTTAATCAAAGAAATTGGCCGGTAGGATTCAAGTTTAGTACTATCCTTCCCAACTTTGGGTATCAGGGTTATTAAGGCTTCCCTCATAGAGGGAGGAAGGGACCCCTTGTCCAGGGAGTGGTTCCATACCTTTAAGAGGTGACTAATAAGTACATCTTTATATACAACATATAATTCAAACGGAATTCCGTCCAACCCCGGGGAGCTCCCCCTAGCAGTGCAGGCCAAAACCTACTCTAACTCCTCAAGAGAGATAGGGGAGTCAAGGCGTTTTCTTTCTTGGTCAGAGAGAGAAGGCAACTGTACTTGAGCAATATACTGAGCTATCTCAACCGGTGTAAGTGTACTTTTAGATTTAAGGAGCTCCGCATAGTAGTCCACGAAGGCTTCTAAAATATCTTCCATCTGATGTAGGGACCCCCTCCGGGTTTTTCTATAGTCCTAATGATGGTACGTTTTCTATCCTCTTTAATCAAGTTAGCAAGCATTTTCCCTGGTATGTTTGCTTCAATATAACCCCGCCTAACTTCTGTGGCGATTTTTTTATCAGCCTGATAGTGGACTAAGTCCTCTAGGAGATTTTGTGCCTCTTCCCAGTTCATTCTATTTTGATCCGAAGGGTCATTCGGATATTTTTCTTCACACTTTTGAATTTTATTTTCAAGTTCCCTTATATTATTACTCATATTTTTATTATATCTATGGATTTGGGCCTTGAATGTACCCCTCAAAAAGGATTTGGCTGTATCCCAAACCAGATCCACTGAGGATTCGCCCTCATTAAACATAAAAAATTCCTTAATATGTGTATCCACCCAATCACTCTTTCCTTAAGTGTCAATCCATGATGGTGAAATTCTAAACCAGCCATTATTTGCCCTTTTCCCAGTGTGTATATTACAGACCAAGGGGGCATGGTCGGATACAATTAGTGCAAATTTTAAGTGTATTTATATTAGTAAATGCCATATCTAGGCGAGAAAAGACCTTGTGGGTTTTAGAATAATAGGAGAATATCCTTTTATCATTATTAAGTTCCAGCCAAATCTCATACCACCCAAAAGTATCAACTATATTTTTCAAACCGTGGGGGTTGTGATGAGAGTACTTATCTAAGCCTATTTGGGCTACATCCAAATTCAGATCAAAAACAGTGTTAAAGTCACCAATAAGCAACATGTTCGCCCCGCCCACCTTTGTGAGGAAAGTGTAAAATTCCAACAAAATAGTAGTGGAAAAGGGGGGTGGAATATAGATATTACCAATTACCCAATTTTTCCCTTCTATAGTACAGTGGAGGAATATATATTGTCCCTCTGTGTCCACCCTAACCTGAGTTTCTTGAAACTCCCCGGGAATATGAAGAGAAACAGGCATGGTACGAACGATCATAACATTTTTTCTGGATCTTGTGAATCGAATCAGGAAGAAGGTGGGTTTCTTGTAAGGCAATAATATCTGGGTGATGATTATTAATAAGGTCAAAGACCGCTACACGCTTACTTTGGGAGCCTAAGCCCCTAATGTTCCAGGACAAAACTTTCATAGGACAACAAGGATCACAAGTACTTGGAAAATATTACATTTACTATATTTTGGTGAGACAATTGACCGGAGGAGAGAGAGACCCCGGGGGATGAAAGGGAGGGAAAAAAACAAAAAAACAAAAGGAAAAACCAACAAACCTAAGCATACAACCAACCCCCCACCCCCCGCCACCCCCCAACGGAGGAGTACCCGCTCCAGACTCTCGATCTGGGACCGACTCCAACCTCTAAACACAGCATCAACCCTCCCCCCCCCCCAAATCCCGCACCCAGATTACCACCCCAGAATTTAGACCCGGTAATTAATGTTCCCTTCTATTGTTACTAACTATCCTAGATGCTTATTTTCAATTTAGTTAGGGACTTAACTTGATCCTATTTCACTTGTTAGACCATGCTGTTATTATCTGGTCTAATATTTTCTATCTACCCGGTCTAGTTATTCTACATTAGTTTTAAACTTATCCCTATTTTTTCCTTATGAACCAATCTACTGCATCCTTAGGGTCATCAAAGAAGAGTGTTTTTTCCTGCCAGATGACACAGAGTTTTGCAGGAAACAACATAGAGTATTGAATTCCTGCTTGGCGTAACTTTTGTTTAATCTCCATGAAATTCTTGCGCTCATTTCTTGTTTCCAACGCAAAATCCGGGAATAACCGGATAATTTGGCCATTAAATTCTATTTTTCCCTTTTCTCGTGCTCGGGTCAAGATTAAGTCCCTGTCTCTGGAGGAAAACAATTTAATAAGTATGGGGCGGGACAGTCCACCAGGAATAGTATTACGACTGGAAACTCTGTGGGCCCTCTCAATAAAGTTTGGGAAAGAGGCAATATCTGAGCCCAGGGTTACTTTCAGCCATTCTTGTAAGAAGGATATTGAATCATCATCCTCTGTTTTTTCTGGAAAACCCACACAGCGAATATTTGAGCGACGAGATCTATTTTCCAAATCAACTATCTTTTTTTTTTGCTCCTTTAGTTCTGCTTTGAAAGTTTTAGATTCTGCCTCTATCCTGACTAATTTATCTTCAACGTCCGATATGCGATCTTCAGCTGTATCTAGACGGAGACCCAGGCTAGCCATGTTGGCTCGGAGGAGGGACAGTTCCTCCTTCACATGAGTAATTTCCACTGACAGAACCTTAATATCACCCCTGCATTGCAAGACCGCATCCAGAATCTGACTAAGGGTGGGAGGTGTTGGATACTCCTTCCCACTGGTATCCTCCTGGGCAATTCTGCCATCATCATCCTCATTTTTTTCAAGTCCAGAGACCTCTATCATACTAGAAACAGAGATATTTTCTAGAGAGATATTAGAGGAGGTATCCCCACACAATGCTCTATTATCCTTCTCAAGGCCGCCCGTAGTCCTACCGCCCACCAAAGACTTTTCAGAGTCATAATTTTTAGGGGAAAGGGCGTATTTATCTAATTTAGATTTTGCATTATCTCTAATCTTTTCAACTCTTCTCTGATCTTTCGGGGTTGGAGTAGTTGTTCCCATTCCCCCTTTCGCCAAACGTCTGTTGCTTGGCATCTTGTTTCCCCCTGGTTGTACCACACCTTGGTTATCAAATATATACCCGTATCTCCACCAGGGGGTTGGGGGAAGCCAAAGAAAAAAAATTACAAATTACATAAAGAAAAACCAATTGCAAACGACATAACAGGTGAGGTAACAAAATAGAGTCCTTAGACCTGAGAAGAGCAAGTAAGTATTAATCATACATTCGACCCAATATAAGATGTTAATTCAATAACCAGATAAAGAGTCCAGACTCATGCACAAGCACGGGCGAGCAATTTTCTCCTGACACTGTTAAAAAATTCAGATTAGCAGCGTGGTTAGAGACTCAGTCCACTTGTATGGTTAGTGCGACGATAGCAATCAGTTAGCTTGCAACAGCGGAAGTTAATTCATGTTGTAGTGTTAGTTAGAAATCAAAGCAAAGTTAGACCATACATGCCAAACTTGAAACGTGAGTTTGGATTTCCAAAACTGTAGCGGAGTTAATATAGCAGTTTTAGTATTGCAGTTAAGGGCACAATCCACCTGTGTATTTAGTTCAACAGACGCAATATAGTCAATAATCATGCAGAAGCAAAGGTTATTAGTATAGAAATCAGGTTTTAGTCAATACAAGCCAATTTCATGACTTGTTTTTAGGCTTCCATCCCAGTGGGGACTAAGTTTAAGGCAAAGCCATTAACCACACCACTCTTTAAATGCGGATACATGTAGAAACCCCCCAAAAAGAGTGCAGAGGATGTCGGCAGTAATTTTGCATTGACGTCACTGATCATTTTTCCCTTCATTTCGTCCGTCAGTGTCCGCTTTCAGTCAGTCAATAATCCATCATCAGACAAAGACAAACAGGAGTGGATCCAAAACAGAAATGACCAGTAAATGGGATATTTGCATGTCCTCTGTGTTCTGTATCCACTCCTGCTTTTGGCTATCAATCCTGAGGCTTTTCATTCCTTCTGACAGATGAAATGAAGGGGGAAGCTAAACATAGTGGCAACGTTATAAAATCACAGGGTGTTCCAGGGAGACAGCGGTCAGTTGGCAGCAGCATGATTAGGCCGCAGAGTGGCACAATGACAAATTATGGAGGTGGCGGAAACATGGTAGGCCACAAAGTGGCACAATGACAGAGCGTGGAGGTGTCGGCAGCAGCAGCAGGACGCCGCAAAGTGGCACAATGATAAGTGTGTGGAGGTGGCGGCAGCAGAAGCATGAGCAGCAGCAAATATAACAATTTGTAGACTGCACCTCCCCTATAAAACACCTAAAGTGTTAACAAACTTCTTAAAAGTGCTTTTTCATACGTTGAGGGGTGTAGTTTTCATAATGGGGTAATCTACGAGTCTTTCTGTTATAGTGACACAGGGCAGATTTGAAAAATGGGGCCGTGCCCTAAACGGGTTAACAGAAGTAATTGCTTTTCTTTTAAAGGAAACCTACCACTTGTAGTGGCAGGTTTCTGATGGAAATACCGGGCACCAGCTCATGGTGAGCTGGTGCCGGAGCTTATTTTCGTTAGTGTTTTAAACCCCGGTATCGCGGTTTAAAACACTTTTTAAACTTTATAGCCGGCGCAGGGAGGTACGCGCTCGGCGCTTACCGTGTGCGCGGCTACATAGGAAGTGAAGGAGAGCCGCGCGTATGAAAAAGCACTTTTAAGAAGTTTGTTAACACTTTAGGTGTTTTATAGGGGAGGTGCAGTCTACAAATTGTTATATTTTTGAACAATACATTAATTTTGGGTGGAAAATTAAACATTTGCAATGGATTAAATGAAAAGAAGCTCCAGAAAATTTGATACCCAATTTCTCCTGAGTGTACCGATACCCCATATGTGATGGTAAACTGCTGTATGGGCGCACGGCTGGGCATAGAAGGGAAGGAGGCGCCATCCAGAGCTGATTTGCTTTGTCACTTTGTACAGGCTATAATTTTTTTTCTTTTTTTTTAATGTGGACCTATAGGGGCTTATTTTTTTGCCACATGAGATGCAATTTTGTGGTACATAATTTTGGGGCATCTATAACAAATTGATAAGATTTTGTTAACTCTTTGTTGGTGGAGGAAATAAAAATCATACATTTTTGGGAAAAATTTTTTTGGGTTTTTTTGACCGTTCACCATACCCTAAAAATAGTATATTATCTTTATTCTATAGGTCACCACAATTTTATTTTATACTGTAAAATGGGGAAAAATGTAAGTAATTAGGAGAAAATGTTGGTAATTTTAGCATCACCATCTCTTCAAATGCCTAACTGTCATGGGTGGTCCCGCGACCCATATCACGGTTCGCAGGCTCACCCGTGCTCCCTGGGGCTCGCAGGCCCGGCGCAGCTTACCCTTTCCCTTCCCCGTGCCTGATTCCCTGCCGAGCTATGTGCGCGCGCGTCCAGGAAATTTAAAGGGCCAGCGCATCTTTAATGGTGCGCTGCCTGAACTTCCCCTTTAATAGCCAGCACCTTCCTTACTGCCTTGCCGGATCTTTGTGCCTTTCCTGTGTCTCCTGCGTGTTCCTGTGTACCAGTGTTCCTCCGTGCTGCTGTCTTGTGTGCCGTGCTCCCTTTACCCATCTGCTTGGACCTCCTGTTGCTGACCCCGGATCGGACTCTGACGTTGCATCTCTGCCGCCTACCCTGCCCCTGTGCCTGGACTTTGACCACGAGATTGTCTGCCGTCTCTGTACCTTGACCTTGGCCGCCACTGCAGTCAAGTCACGCCTGTGGAACGACCTGGTGGTACCATGCCGCAGCTTGTCTAACCCACTTTGCAGTGGGCTCTGGTGCAAACCGGGTACCACTTAGACTCCGGTCCCAGGTAGTGGCTTGTGTCATCGTCTGCAGTGGTCCAGAGGATCCACACCTGCAAGGCTGACAATAGTGGTCTTATTTTGGAGTGTGTAACAGTTGCCCAGTAATGATCTGGTTTTATCAAACAGATTGTTACGGATACAGTGATACCATATATGCAGGGATTTTGTGTATTTTATTAAATTTAACTGAATAAAAACTAATTTGGACAAAATCTTGCTAATTTTAACATCACCATCTTTTCACATGCATAATTTTTTATATTCTTGGCTGAAAAATCTGGTTAAGGGCTTATGTTTTGCAAGAAGAGTTGGTCTCTTTTAGTGGTCTTATTTTAGAGTGCACAACATTTTTAATAACTTTTTAGAGCTTTTTTTTAAACAAAGTTTTTGCATTTAGCACATGAGACCAGTAACATTTCTGTTCTATTACACAGATTGTTATGGACATATTGATACCAAATATTTAGGTTTTTTTTTGTGTATTTGTGTTTTTTATACTTTGTAAATACCGTATATACTTGAGTATAATAAGCCGACCCGAGTATAAGCAGAGACCCCTTATTTTACCACCAAAAACTGGGACAAACCTATTGACTCAGGTATAAGCCGAGGGTGTAGTATACAGCTAGCCAGCCCCCATGTAGAATGCAGCCAGCAAGCCCCATGTAGTATACAGCCAGCACTAAGTAGTATACAGCCAGCCAGCACCATGTAGTATACAGCCAGTGAACCACTTGTAGTATACAGCCAGCCAGTCCCCTGTAGTATACAGCCAGCCAGCCCACTGTAGTATACAGCCAGTCCCCTAAAGTATTCATCTAGGCAACATGTAGTATACTGCCAGCCAGCCCCCTCTATGCCAAGCACATAAAAAATAAACTTAATATTCACCCCCGATCCTCGGAGCTGTTCCCAGCAGCTCCTTTTCTCTCTTCTTTCTTCTCTAGCCGGCACCGCTGCATCATAGTGTGCGCCGGCCAGGAGATCGCATGGATGCGACTCTGTCGGCTAGAGAATAAAGAAGAGAGAAGAGGAGCTGCCTGAAACCGCTGAGTATCAGGAGCCGCGCCAAGGATCCGGGTGCCAGAGGGTGAGTATTGTGGTTTTTTTTTTTGTTGACTTGTGTCGAGGTAAGGTTTTTGCAGCACAATTTTTGTGCTGTAAAACTCGGCTTATACATGGGTATATATGTACATGTTTGTGCGGGAAAGTGACATTTTTAGGGGCTTATATTTTATTTATTTAAATGTTTTCAACTTTTTTTTTTTTTTTTTACTTTCTTTACTTTATACAAACTTGAACTTGAAACAGCAATGCTCTGATCATTGGTTCAAGTCCAATACACTGCTCTACAATAATAATGCATTGTAGAGCGGTGTAAACTGTCTGACATGCTCACGCTACCTGGAGACATTGGACAGTCTTGGGGCACTGACCATAAGGGGATCGTATCCCCCAATAAGCAGCATGAAGTGTCTAATCCTTTGTGGGAACACCCGTACATGCTGCGGTCATGCTTGACAGTGGTCTGAAAGGGGGTAACACTTGCGATCATAGCTGGCTCTGATCGCCAGTGTCAGAGCACGGTGTCAGCTGTAATAGCCTGTGCTGGAAGCTGGGCATAACAGCGTGTCCCGGTACGGGAAGTATCTTCCAACAGGGACGTACTATTACGCCCTGGTGCGCGTAGAGCAGGGGTAGGGAACCTATGGCTTGGGAGCCTGATGTGGCTCTTTTGTTAGCTGCGTCTGGCTCTTTAATAAATAGTGATGGCTGCTGTGTGTGTCTTAGACTGATCACTGGACACAGGCAGTGATGTTACCGCTGCCTACATCCTTTGTGCGACCCAGGCGCCATCACCGCCATCATCTAAGCCTGGTTCAAAGAGAAGAGTGTGGGAGCGATGAGGAGCTGGCTTCAGAAAGCGCAGGTGAATATGAATGAAGATGATGTGAAGATGAATATTCTTTTCTTTTTTTTTGCTGTGACTACCTATTTTCTGGGAACCATGTGCTGTGGCTACCTATATATTGGGGCATGTGGTGTGGTTAGCTATCTACTTGGGGGAATGTTCTGTGGCTATCTATATACTGGGTGGCATGTGCTGTGGCTAGCTATCTACTTTGGGCATGTGCTGTTGCTACCTAAATACTGGGGGGCATGTGCTGTGGCTACTGATCAACTTAGGGACATGTGCTGGGGCTACTTACCTACCTGGAGGCATATTCTGTGGCTACCTATATACTGGGGGTGGCATGTGCTGTGGCTACTTATATACGGGGGGCGGCATGTGCCGTGGCTACCTATATACTGGGGGGCATGTGCCATAGCTACCTAAATACTGAGAGGCATGTGCTGTGGCTACCGATCTACTTAGGGACATGCGCTGGGGCTACTTATCTACTTGGAGGCATGTGCTGTGGCTACCTATCTACTGGAGGTATGTGCTGGGGGGACCCATCTACTGGGAGGCACGTGCATATTGTAGGGCTCTTATGGAATAACATTTTAAAATATGTGGCGTTCATGGCTCTCACAGCCAAAAAGGTTCCTGACCCCTAGCGTTAAAATACTAGGTTAAATACTCACAGGTGTGTCCTGAGGGAGTTATGGCTTCAGGCAAGTCGAACACAAACAGACAAGAAAAGTAAAACATATCATATGCCAAGCTTCCACCACAAATAGAGAGTCTTTGTAAAAGGTATGTAACAAACAGCACTTTTGAGTGCTCCAAATAAACAATAAGAGCTTGCAATTTGTTTCCTTTTATTTTTCCACTGGTCCGGTAACTGTACACACAGCTTCAAAGAAAACGCACTATGATTGTTCAGCAGTTAGGGGAGTAAGTGATCTGGCCTGGGTGCAACTGCCAAGTACACAAAGCGGAAAGCGGATTCCTCCGCTTGAAGAGAAATTGCAGTGAACCTGAACAATTCAGGAGCCATGCTAAAGAATTGTCACAGAGGTTTCAAGATCGGGAGTATCCACGTAAAACTATAACAAGGGCATATCAGAGAGCGTGCCGAACCGACCGAAGTACGACTTTTCAACCAACAATCAGACCAAAGGATGACAAACCGGTCCTGGTTACTAATTTCAATAATCAGTGGCAAGATGTCTACCGGATACTTCGTAAAAACTGGGGGATATTGAAGAGTGACCGCAGACTTTTACCGCATGTCCCGGAAAAACCGCGAGTGGTGGCTAGGAGGGTGAGAAACCTTCGGGACTCACTTACACACAGCCATTTTAAAAGACTGGCCACCAGCCTTGGACATGGTCAACGGCTTAAGGGCACATACCCCTGCGGGGGCTGTTCAATTTGCCCCTTTATACAACGAGGGGCTGTGTTTCAGATCCCTCATAGTCAAGAAACCTTCAACTTGTGGTCCTTCATAAATTGTCGTTCCAGAAATGTCATCTACTGCCTACGGTGCCCTTGCTCCCTTTTGTATGTGGGGCAAACTACGCAAGAACTGCGAAAACGGGCACAGAAGCACATCTCCACAATCATCAATGCCAATAATGATTTGAGACAAGGCAAAACATTGACAACTGTGGCCAAACATTTTCTCCAATACCATCGGGGTGACCCACAGGGACTTCGTATTAGTGGGCTTGAGAAATTACAATCCAACATTCGTGGTGGAGACATCACACCAGCCCTCTTGAGGGCAGAATCTAAATGGATTTTCCGTCTCACGTGCCAAGCCCCATCAGGGATGAATGAAGATCTTTTCTTTGGTGGTTTTTACAAGCGGTAAGTAGGACATCAGTTTTCACTTTTTTCATTGCCGGTGCACGGTGTTAGCCCCTTGCAAACACACACCTTCACTTCTATTTAATAGGTCCCACACCAGGGCCTTTTCATCCCCCAACTTTTTCCTTTGGTTTGACACGTTGCACTCCTTGGGTCACCTTACATGGCATGGCAACTGGTTTTCATGTGACCCCTTCTTCACGTTTTCACCTCTTGGGTTAGTAAGTAGCCCACATCACACTTGGTGAATGTTCACTTTCCCTATTTCGTACATCCATTTCACATTCCCCTCATTGTTCTCACACCACCATTGGGCATTGACCACGTCACCATTGTTCACTTTCACTATTTTCCGCTTTGTGTACTTGGCAGTTGCACCCAGGCCCGATCACTTACTCCCCTAACCCTCCGCCCCCCGCCTCCCCCTTCCCCCCTCCCCCTTCCTTTTGTGCCCCCTTTCCCCTCCCCCCCCCTCCCCCCCTTTTTTCCTTGCACGTTACATTCCACCTAACTCCATTCATTGTATACTTACCGTTCAGGGTTATGCTCCACCTTGCCCTTCCCACTCTGAGATTCGTGTCTGATCAATCTATCCCATGACTCCTCCTGACCTTTTGACTACATAGGATAATAACATCCATTGAATAGCCCAACTGGACGACTTGCTTTTCTAAAAACCTGACTCCCCTGCCGGATGCACCAGCGGTCGAAATTGTAAATTTATGATATAAGACTGTTGTATTATGTATTTTTATGATCTTTCTATTTCTACTTGAGATACATTTGTTTCTATTGATTATAGTACTATATTATGTTGTTCCGGTTCTATGTTGCTTGGCATTTGCTCCTCTTGCTCCCCTTGTCACACAGGCTTCCTGCACTTTGATATGTATGGTGAGTGGGTGTGTGGATGTATGGTTCATGGGCCCATGAAAAAATGAATGTACATCTTGGCATACGCGTGGGTATGAATACCCTTGTTGGGCACAACTTCAATCACTGACACATAAATGCATAATGAATTGTTCATCTAGATTAGTTTGTCATTTAGCTGTATAATTATATTATATTGTATCATACTGTAGAATTTTTATATGTGTACCCACTTGAACACTAATTTTTCAATTGCAATCCAAGAGTTCAGGATACACTAATACATAACATCCATGTATCCTTTCCCTGACCCCAGACTGCTTGATGCATTCTAGAGTCTGCATGCACGATGTCACTTTACCCCACATACCATCGTGGTTTGGGATTACTGCCCACAGGATGTTAGTTCACATATTCACCTGTCACTATTGTGCAATACCGTTGTGAAACAGCAGAGGACATGATCAGGAGCGTGCGCCAGTTTGTGGCGCATGCGCAGCAGCGTGCACCAAATTCTGGCGCACGCGCGATCACTTACACTCCTGAGACCGCGCTAACACGCACATGACAGAGACATACTAGACTTCCGGTCTGGACCGGAAGTCATCAGCTGCGGCTCGTTTTGCCCCATGAGAGACGCTAGCACATAAATAGGACAACAGCCAACACCACAACACCCCTGAGGAAGCCAGTTGGGTGGCGATACACGTGGGGCTGTGTGCCCCAGCTTCCCCTCACCTCTCCTTAGCGTCTATCCCGGTTGCAGCAGGTAGATATGTGTATCCATCTTGTACATATACCTCATTGCACTTGCTTATAGATTGTTCTGTTGGAGGATTGCTGGTTTACTTTTTGCTGATTCTCCCGGGATTATGAGCTTTGACCACACACACTGGATATCTCCTCCACTATAAGATACATTTCTGGATTTTGTGCGGCTAGGGGGGTGTTATCTCAGGAGGGGGAGCTGGTGGTTTGTAGGGGTGACCAGCACTATCACATGCTAAATCCCCTTGCTGGATTGTTTGTTTGTGTGTTGTTCACACTTTTAAATGTTTTTATGTTTTTTTGTGTTGTGGTGTAACTTATATATCAATAAAAGTTGTTTATACTTTACCTTTTTTGGTCCTTTGGCATACTTCTGTTTTCTTGTGAGTTCCATGGTTTTCTGTCAAATGACATCAATACAGACAGTTGGCTGAATGATGCTAAGGTGTTGTTCTCTGAAAGCGAACTGCCAGAATCCTCACAGATAACGTTGACTTAAAGCTGCTTTAAAAATGCTAAAATCTTACCATCATCTACATGGATCACATTAGATGTTGGTGGGAAATAGAAGGCCTAAAAGTTACCTTGAAACAAAATAGTGCACAGGGGCCTCAGAATCCCAATGCATCCAGCTATAAGATTCAGATCCTCTTCCTCCTAACTAGAAGGAACAAAGAAGTCACAACAAGTTCCCCAGATACATTGACAGATGCTCCAACTCTTCACTAAAAACATGCTGCTTCCTCTCACGGGCCCAAAAGACAATTTGCGTAGGTCTGCACTATAGCACTGCCTATGGCAGTTCCCATGAGCAGGTGGTAGAAGCTGCCATTAGACAGGAAGAAGTTCTGGGTGAGTATAAATTCAACCAGATAATAAACTAGTCATCTTATCGCACTATTGTTGAAGTAAGAACAAACTAACTTTGTTGAGAAACACTGCAAAATTAAAAGAGAGTATCCAGTTAGTTAGAACTTTCTACTTAGACCTTGATTTGAAGAAAAAAAGAGAAGGCTCTTCAAGCCACAATAGAAAAATTTACCAACTTTATTAAAAAATGTAAGCACTTTCAATTAATCAGGGATCTTAATGGCTTTAAGAAAGACAAGAGATGGTGACAGGAGTCCTGGTAACATAAATATAGAGGAACAACGATTCTTGTGTGGGAATGCAGAAAAGAAACCAAGTAGTCATATTAGATCCAGTAAACTTGGAGATGGAGGGAGGGAGGAAACCTAATAGGACTGCCAAACATCACAATACAGGCAGTCCCCGGGTTACATACAAGATAGGGTCTGTAGGTTTGTTCTTAAGTTGAGTTTGTATGTAAGTCGGAACTGTATATTTGATCATTGTAATCCTAGTCAGAACTTTTTTGGTCTCTGTGACAATTGGATTTTAAAAATGTTGGGTTGTCATAAGAATCAGGATTAACACTAAAGCTTCATTACAGACACATTTGATAACTGTTATAGCTGTTTATTGTAGCCTAGGACTAAAGTACAATAAATTACCAATATCCAGAGGTCCATTTGTAACTATGGGTCGTATGTAAGTCGAGTGTTCTTAAGTAGGGGACCGCCTGTACTGCTAAACACCACATTCCCAAGTGACAACATGCAGATCATACATTTATCTCAAAGGAAGCTAAATAATGATGAATGTGATCTCCTAGCTATGGGACTATCATTTGTGCCCAAGTCTGGATATGACTTGTTCTCATGGGTGTAGGGATCTGTCTTTAAGAGGAAACTCAGATAGTCCAAATATATAGCCATCCAGATTAGAAAAATTAACAAAGACCATAGTCTCAACATTGAGGACCTGGTTGACCTTTGGGTCCTAAAGCAACTGTGGGTGGAGGGCCTAGGTGAGAGAGGACCAACCCCTTCACAGACCTAAGGGTAAAAACTATCAATCTGTATTGAGGAGCTGTAATTGAGGAATTGACTAAGATACTTTAAGAAAGAGAGGGCAAGGATAGTCTAAGTGTAGAACTTCTTAAAGCACTTTTGGAGTTGGAACAGGTTGAATCCATCATCATTAAACCCTCTGACAAGAAGAGCTACATTGCGGCCACCTTCTATTACCTAACGAAGGTCCATAAAGGCAAAATACCTCTGAAGGGGAGACCCATCATGTCAGGGATTGATTGCCTCACACAGTTTATAAGCACACATTGTGAAAGAATTCTAAGACTCTTTGCAACGACATTACCATCATATGTCCAGGACATGATGGATGTGATAACCTGTTTGGAAGATCTCACTGCAACACCTGGCACACTTCTGGTCAGCCTCGGTGTTGAGGTCTTGTATCGCTTGATTCATAATCAACATGGCTTTCGTTCTGTGGAACACTCACATCAGGAACAAAAACTACCAGTTTACCATATAGTTGAATGGTGTATACCAGAATTTCTTGCTGTCTAATAGCCTCATTAGACCAGGCCTCCTCTGCTGATACCAGGCCCATGATCATGGCTGGCCACAACACATAATGCCAGTGACTTCGGTAGTGAGGACCCAGTCTTCCTCCAGCTACCTGAAAAAGGTCAGGCCCCAGTGGGGGATGTAGCAAGTGCCGTTATGAACAGGATATCTACTTCTGTATCTTATGCTGGCACTTTGAACTGTTTTTTTATTGAACTGTGTTGCCTAACCCTTCTGGTAATCCGGTTAAGGTCCTACTGTGATTGAACCCGGACTTTTTAAATTCTGCTGCCATGTGCTGTCGAGCACTGCTCCAACACCTACAGGGTTAACATCGGCAAAGAACTGTGTCCGCTCTGGTGTGCTGTGGAACACCGCTGCAGAAGCTGTGCTATGCAGCAAGAAAGTACAGCTCGCCCGAAAACCCGGGCTGCAGGTGCTAAGCTCCCCCCCCAGCGTGTGTGGTGCGAAGAACCTCGGAGGAGGAGCCGAAGCTGCAGCAATCCGTCGAGGAAGAGGGTTTATCGGCCATCTTGGATTCTTCCATGAATGCTGCTGAGGAGCCTGCTGCCCATGTGCGCATCCTCCGGAGTGCCAATCCAAGTGATCTGCATCCAGAGAAGAGCATTGCTTACTTCAGCTGATTATCCCATGCCTGCTGACCTTCCGGAGAAGGATCGATTGTGCACGGTAGCTGTCCCATTATCTCGGCTGATCCTGAGTGAGAGAGATTGTTTCTAAAGCTAAGAATATATTGGGTCACCTCCTAGGAAATAGCGTCCCCATTACCAGCCATCACCCATAGCAACAGATGTTACTAAGTCTCCCTACCCCTCTGACTGCAGGACCTTGGAACACCCATGTCAGATCAGAGGACACCATGCTGGAGTGACTTCTGTCACCACCACCCTCATCATGGCGTCGGAGTCTGCCAAACCCCCCGGTTAGCCTGCCTAGTTATAGTTGAACCAATGCCACCATGGTTATGCCCCTGACTATGCCCTACAAACCCTCTCTGAATTTTTGGCCAAGATACTAGTTGTCTTCAGCCTGTATCCTCTTACAGAAGAACAGAAAGTGGGCATTCTAACTGGCAGTTAAATGGGCCAGCTCTCCATGAGGTCCCTAAATATGCTGAAGATTGTGACCAAACCCTGTGGGAATCATTTATTAATAGGCTTCTGGATAAGCATCACAAATGCCAATTGAAAATGTTGTATCTTCAACACTCCCAGATTCCTTTCCTAGAGTCTGCCACTGACATCCTAGAAGAACGTCAGCCAGTTGAGCGCTAGGAGGAGTTTGAGCCTGCGAACTTGAAAGATGCTCCTTACCCAGCCCGACTGGATACACCACCTGCCGCTTCTTTACTGCTGGCCTCCCCCTGTGTCTCCTGGGACTGCCAGCGCCCAACTCCGACAAAGTCCCTGAACACCGTGAGTCGAAGAGAAACAACGCTGCGGTGTGCCTTCTGTGTCAATACAGGCATGAAGACAACGAATGCCGTAGGTTAAATGACGAACAGACAAATTTGCAGATCCAGTCCAGATAAAGAATCATCGACCTGTTTGCTTTCAACCTGGGACTAAGACTGTGGTATGGTGCTGAGCCTGCATGGGTGTTCAATGTCAAGACTACCAGGTCTTTGTAGAACTCTTACCAGTCGATAAAGACCTACCCATTCTGATGGCCAGAAGTCTTGTTACCGTATCCCGAGGACAAGTCCCTATTAAGCTGTTGAATGTGGTAAACTGAGAAGATATCAAACTGGTACTACCCTCTTCAGTGTTCACCCCGAACATTTGGTGGAAAAGTCCCTGACTGCCTCACAACAGTTGAAAGTCAACCAAAGTGCTGAAGGCAAACTTTCTGAACAATCCTGGGGTCTCCAGCTCAATATTGGGGATGATGACATCACTCATGCTGATCAGGTACGAGGTGTACTGGAGGGTGTAAGGAACCACCACCTGGCTTTCATTAAACACCCTTTTAACATACCATCCCCACTGGCTCTCACCCTACTATCAAAGAGAGATACCGGCTAATTCCTCCTTCCTGTTATCAAGAGGTGAAGAAGCTGGTCCAAGAGAAGCAGACAGCCAACTTCATCCGTGAGAGTCACAGCCCATGGGCTTTCCCCCTGTTCTCATCAAGAAGTATGGAACCCTTCACTTCTGTATTGATTACAAAAAATCAACAATATGACCTAGAAGGACACCTTTCCACTGCCTCGAATCGAGAAATCCCTCGCAGTACTAGGATCAGCTGCTCTCTTATCCACCCTCCACCTGACTATTGGCTATTGACAAGTGGCCATGGTGCCAGGAGATAGGGCGAAGGCGGATTTTACCACCCCAATGGGCCTCTTTGAATTCAAAAACATGCCCTTTGGCTTGTGCAATGCCCTGGGAACTTTGGTTTTATGTTTGGGACATAGGAACTTTGAAACCAACCTACTTTACCTAGATGACATCATCAACTTCAACATCTGGCTGAAGTGTACCAAATCCTGACCCGGCATGGGTTGAAGGTCAAACCATCTAAGTGCCATCTAAAGCCTAGTTTAAAGTACCTAGGATACGTGGTGAGTGCTGTCAGGCCCTGAGAAGATTGCAGCTGTACACCACTGGCCTACCCAGTCTACAACCAAGGATGTCAAGAGCTTCTTGGGATCTGCCAGCTACTACTGGCAGTTAATCTTGAAGTTTGCCCAGCTAGCTGCACCACTGCAAGAACTCATAAGGAGACTGCGTTGTTTAGGGAGCCAGAACAGGAATATCAAAATTATAGCTTGTTCAAATTGGAGTTCTTGGCATCAGACTGGGTAGTGACTGAAAAGTTTAAGGACTATCAGGCTGCTGTCTTTTTACGAACAACCGTCTTTACGAACAACAACCGCTTGGTGCATTTGAATACTGCCCAGCTTGGAACACTTAAGCAGTGGTGAAATTCAATTACCATTAAGTACCAGGTAAGGCCAATGACAACGCGGATGCCTTATCCCATCTCCCTGAATAGGAAGCTGGTCCTTACACAGAAGCCCAGTGGGGAGAATTATTTGAGATGCCCGCCTTTTATGAGTCTCCAGCGGAAAAGGACCTCTGGTTGAGTCTCCAAGCAGACAGTCGAGTGATCGGCAAAGTGATGGAATACCTTTCTGATGGGCGGGTGCCTAAAAGGATCTGTTGGTGCCAGGCTGATGGAGAATTGTCCCAACTGTGGAACCGGAGGAAGAATCTAAGTCTGCAGCAGGGTCTATTGAAGAGGAGAACTCTGGACTCTATTACTTATGTCCAACTGTTCCAAATTGTGATCCCCAGGAGGGATGTTAAGATAATGCTGGACATGTACCACAACCAGTCCATGCACTTTGGCACTGAGAAGACTGAGGCTACCCTCCGGAGACAGTTCTACTGTGTGAACATGAAGCACAACATTGAGGCTTGGTGTCAAGAGTGCCCATCCTGTGCCTTCGCTGGAGGAGAGCGACAAGACCAAAGGGCTAAATTACACCTCATCATGAGCCAACATCCCCTGAAGATTGTGGCCCTAGACCACGCAAAGTTGGAGTCAAGTCGGTCTGGCCATAATCTATGACCATCATCGATCATTACACCAAGTTCTTGGTGCCTGTACTAGTCAAGGACCTGACTGCCAGAACCACCGTGGCAGCCCTCACGGATCAAGTGTCAGTGTTTGAGTCCCAACTATTCCAGAATTTGTGTGATCTCTACGACTGCACAACTGAACCACTTAGTATCACCCTCAGGGGAATGGACTCTGTGAAAAGATGAACCAGAACCTCATCAACATGCTGAGGACCTTGCCACCTGCAAAAAGGGTTGACTAGCCGAAACTCCTGCCGGAGCTGGTGTATCACTACAACAACACCACTCACTGCTCCACTGGATATACCCCCTACTACCTGATGTTCAGGGCTAGGACCATTTGGCGTGCATAGCATATGTTTTTTTTTTCGGTTTTCCAACAGAAAATTCAAAATACATAATAATCAAGTGACAAGGTACAGGTATGGTCAGTACTTCAACATGGTGCATTACTTGACATTTTACAGAACATTGAAAGTATACTGTAAGATCAATCTGGATTTTGCTACGTGATACTAGTCGTTATTGGGGGTCTTACCTCCTTGTTAGGGTAGGGGTGTCAGTGTGTAACCTTAGATTCCCCAGTGTCCCTTTAAGTTCCTTCTGGTTATACCACTGAGTAAAATGGAAGGGGTTTACCAGTTCCACAATTTCTGTTCTGGACATGTGTGTCGTGACAAATTTTCTCCATTTTCTGAAAAAGCCTTTTGTTTGTTTTTCTTTATATCTCATCGTCTCTAACCTTATTAAATATCTCATCTATGTTGTCACTTTTAATATATTGGTGTCGAAGGATGTATCCAGGGCTTCATTATACTATGAAGGCCACCAAAAGAAAGGCGTGTATGTCTGATCTCATAACACCCTGAATTTCCTTGTTCCCTATATCAAGGAAAATCAGTACAAGGGGGTCAAGGGGTAAGGTAGTGGGTCTAGTGGGTGGTTATTTGATCCCTAACTTTCTCCCAAAATGTCTGTATGCTGTTGCATGCCCAAATGCCATGCCAGAGGTCCGTGCTGGGGGTCGAACATTTGGGTCATTCCGTTATCCTGTGAGGTCTGGCAGCTGTCTTTGGCAGGTTAAAACCGTAGTACGCCTGGTTGAGAATTCTGAAATATGTCCCTCCATTGTTCACACATTTCCTGACTTGTTTCCACCCTTGCAATAGCGCCTCTGACACCTCTTGTTCTCCAAATCTACGGACCCAGCCTTTCCCTACTTGTGTCACTCTGGTTTTCAGCATCTGTTGCTTCCAGTCAAAGTAGTGTGTCAATATGCTTTGAGTGCTTTGCTCTGTACCTATTATTGAGGTTTCTTTACTAATGTCTGTTACCTTAGATTTTATGAAATTATGGATCTGGTGATAGGTGAAGGCTACACACCCTGTAAGTGAATATTTGTCTTGGAGCTCCTGCTCTGTTAGCCATTGTGGTTCTGTCTCATAAAACACGTCTCATATTGTCCTAATCCCCTTCTCTTTCCACGGACGGAACAATCTTCTTTCTGTTCCTGGTTTAAAATCCCTATGGGACCATAAGGGCATATGTGTAGTTTCCTTACTTCTTTCCACGCTACCAATGTGTCACGGACGAGTATAGACTGTTTCGCTATTGGTGGCCATAGTGCATAAGGGAAAGTAAGTCATGTGGCGCCGCCAATGCCTTTTCTAAATCTGTGCTTGAGTAACTGGTTTTGTTGTGTAGCCAATCTATAACATGTCTCAGCAGTCTAGCTAAGTTGTAACCTCTTATGTTGGGTAAGTTCACAACCCCCTCCTCCTTATACAGCATCAGTTTTTTTGCTGCAATTCGGTGGTCTCTTGCCTCGCCAGATAAAGTGCTGGAATGCTTTCGTTAATCTCTCCACATCCTTATGCTTCAGGAGTACTGGTATGGTCTGCAAAGGGTATAACAGTTTGGGGAAGGAGACCATTTTTATTAAATGGCATTTCCCCAACATTGTGAGCGGGAGCTGGTGTCAGCAGGTTAATTCTTCTAGTATCTTGTTTATTAGGGGTGGGTAATTCAGCGTGTAGATGGAGTCAGGTGTGTGGCTTATGTGTATTCCCAGGTAGGTGTGGGAGGTGGTCACCACTCTGAAGGGCAGATCGGGACAGTCTCTCCTGAGGTTATCTCTCTTGTTAAGGAGGTCAAGCACCTCACTTTTGTCCACGTTTATGTGGAAACCTGCAAACTCGCCGAAGTAAGAGCTGTGTTGTAGCACTGGTTGCAGATGCTGCTGAGGGTTAGAAAGGAAGAGTATGACATCATCTGAAAACAGGGCAATTTTAAATAGAGGTACGGCAGCCTCTTTTCCGATATAGGAAGTACGTCAAAATGGTAATCATGATATGATAGGCGGATACATTTGTCTTTCAGCACTTGGGAAATATAGTAATATCTCTGATATAAACAGCTTTATTACAACACTAAAATATTTAAAACTTTAAAAAATAATAAAGTTTTTAAGAGACATGTAAATAAGTGGTAAGTACGGCGAAAGTATGCCCATTTGTCTGAAAGAGTAAATTAAATATTGACCTTTAGTTATAAAGTGGTGTAAGATCCGTTGGGTCCGTTGGTCCGTATGAGGGGGATTCCTTGAAGATCTATGGAGACCCGGGTGCTAATAAATCTGCTGTTATGGGCTAAAGGTTTAGCGTCCACTTCCTTAGTGACCGGACGCTCAACCATAGCAACTGGGAGCATGGTGTTGGTTTCTACGGAAGCCGACTGTGATCAAAAATGTTTACTCCGTTCTTCTGTTTGTTAGTATCGTACATTGGAGGTACGATCTATCCTGTCTGTTTGATCTCCAATGGTACTACGAGTTCCTGGTAGTGGTCTTAAATAGTCTCTAATGGTTCTACAAGTTCCTGGTAGTCTATAAAGGTATTTTGGAGGTACCGCTTGGACTTGATCTGTTACACCACGGGTGAAGGATGTATAATGAATATTTGTGTAAATTCTAGTGCATCAGGCCATTGGTGCGTGAATGAATGATTTTAGAAATAGGAGATGATATGTTATTAATTTTCAAATGTTTCAATTGCTTCATTCAACCCTTCAGGGGTTAATTTATATAGTCTGAAGATCCAATAGGATTCTTTTTTGTTCAATGCTGTTAACCGATCAGGTGTGTCCTCTGGGATGTATTCAGTCCTTATTATGTACTGTAGTCAAATGTTTAGACAGGCTTTGAAGCAGAAAGCCAGTGTGGTTCGTCCCACATATTGCCAAAGTTACAGTTAATTAGGGATACTATGAAGTTTGCATCACAGGTCATTCTATGTTTAATACAAAATTCTTCTTTTGTGATGTTTGAAAGGAAGAAGGTTTTTTGTCAGTGATTGTTGTACAACACAGACATTTCTTGTGATGACATTTGAAAGCATTCTTTGATAGTGTTTCACTGCTTTCCTAAATGTAGTGGCCGGTACATTTGGCAAGGATTTTCCCAAATGGGGGTCGTTCTTCTATATTTTCCATTTTTTTTGTAATAGGGATGTATTAGCAATATTTCCCTTGTCAAATGTAGTTATAAAATTAGATTGTATAGATATGGGGTCCTTGGGGATGCATTCTTTTGTTTTTTTAGGGAGCAGACATTCTTTTTGGGTTCTATATAAATTTTTAGGCTATGCCTTTTGTATGAGCGGCCTCGGATACCCCTTCATCAGGAATCTATTAAAGATAGTTTTGGCTCGAATTTTATAATCGGTCATGGTGGTACAATATTTTCTTATCCTGTGGAACTGGCTGAAGGGGATGTTCTTTAGCCATTTGTTATAGTTGGCATTTTTATAGTTCAAATAACTGTTCCCATCGACTTTTTTGAAGTGGGTCCTGGTTTTAATCTGATGTTGGTTGACTTTACTGATTTCCAGGTCCCCAACAGTTATCATTGACATGGTCCACGAAGGCTTTAGCTTCTATTTCACTTCCCTTCCAGATTACAAACAGGTCGTCCATGTATATTCTATACAAAAATGACATTTGACCAAAAGGGGGAGGCTTGTATGTATTGGGCTTCAAATCTCCCCATAAAGAGGTTGGCATAGCTGGGGGCCGCTCGGGTCCCCATTGCTGTGCCAAATGATTGTGTGAATATTTGGCCTTGGAACTCAAAGATGTTATGTTCTAATGCAAACTTGAAACCCTCTATGATGAACTTAATTTGCCTCTCGCTCATGTTGGTTTGGTTGTGTAGATACCACTCCATTGTTGCATCCTTCACCGTGGTGTAACAGAGCAAGTCCAAGCAGTACCTCCCATCAAAATACCTTTATCAACTACCAGTAACTTGTAGAACCATTAGAGACCATTGAAGACCACTACCAGGAACTCGTAGTACCACTGGTGATCAAACAGACAGGATAGATCGTACCTCCAATGTGCCGACACGAACAAACAGAAGAACGGAGGAAACATTTTTGATCACAGTCGGCTTCCGTAGAAACCAACGTTATGCTCCCAGTTGCTAGGAAGTGGACGCTAAACCTTTAGCCCATAACAGCAGATTTATTAGCACCCGGGTCTTCATAGATCTTCAAGGAATCCCCCTCATACGGACCAACGGACCCAACGGATCTAACACCACAAGGTCAATATTTAATTTACTCTTGCAGACAAACGGGCATACTTTCGTCGCACTTACCACTTATTTACATGACTCTTAAAAACTTTTTATTATTTTTTAAAGTTTTAAATATTTTAGTATTGTAATAAAGCTGTTTATATCACAGATATTACTATATTTCCCAAGTGTTGACAGACAAATGTATCCGCCTATCATATCATGATTACCATTTTGACGTACAAATTATTGGAAATATTGGAAAAGAGGCTGCCATACCTCTATTTAATGTTGATTGTGTTTTAAACTGTTTATTTTATTATTACTTTGAACCTGACGAAGGCGCTTGTCCAGCGCTGAAACTCGTAGTTTCTTTTCTGTAAAAATAAAAGTCACTGTATGAAGATGCGCTACTCTTGTGGATCTGTTTAAACTTGCATATGTGATATACTCCTCGCCTCGGAATCAACCTATGGACGCTGACTCCTCGTGGCCACCCTTTTCACTGGCAGCTCTTCATTGAGATATAATTACATGCTTGGCTAGAGATAGCCCAAAGGTGAGCACTCTAACCTTATACCTATTACAGTTGTTACTTTAATACTACACTTGAGATGTAGTGCCCTGTATCTTCCCTTTTGTCATTTTTACCCAGCAAAACAGTCCATGCCAGAATAAGTTCAGCCACGGCCACTTGATGTTATCGAATGCTTTTTCAGCATCCAATGCCAGAAGAACTGGGTGTTCTCCATCTTGTGATCTTACTTTTACTCTTTCCAGAACTGTAAGTACTTTCCTAATGTTTGTGACTGCGGCTCTCCCCTTTATGAAACCTACCTGGGACATCCACACCAATCCTGGCATGTACTTTGCTAAGCTATCCGCCATTATTTTTGACAATAACTTAACGTCTTGGTCGATTAAAGATATTGGGCAGTAGGACCCAGTGTATACTTTTACTTCTTTAGGAATAAGTTTTATATATGCTGTTTTGGAATGATGCGGGAGTCTGCCCTGTCTCAGTATTGTGTTGAAGTGTGATTCCGCTATGTATCCATCAGGGCCTGGCACATTGCCATTTTTCAGTACCCTGTAGCTCTCCCTAACTCTTCTTCTGTGATATCCCCATTCAGGGAGTGCAACTGTTCCCGGCTGCTTTCATCCCTCCTCGCGCTTTGTCTGTGTATAGTGCTGCGTAAAAGTCCCTAAAAGTCTCGTTTAGTCTCGGTGCGGAGACTATCGCTCCTGTGGGTGATCGTAGTGCTTGTACGTGGGTGGGTTTGTATCTCCCTTTGGGTAGCCTGGCTAATAGTCTGCCTGAGTTATTACCGAATCGCAATAGTTCGGCCTCAAAAAGTTGTACATTTCCTCTCTCCTGCCTAGCCACAGATCATAGTTGCCTCTGGCTTTGTCCCATGCTAATTTAGTCACCTGAGAGGCGGTGTTAAGATAAGGCGTGTATGCTTTGGCCTTCTTGTATTGTTTCTTGACTCTTTTCTTAAGCCAATAGTGTATGCCGTTACTCTCCCCCTGAAGACAGCCTTTGCCGATGTCCAATATGCCGCCGAGTCTGATCTATGGAAGCATGGTCAAGGTCATGTTCCAACCACCAGCCATTTAGTAAGTCCGCGGAGTCATCCTTTGTCAAAAATGATGGGAAGAACCAGAGTATATCAGTGCCTTAGGGGTGTACCCTATGTAGGTTGACCTGCACCGGGGCGTGATTGGAGATTGCTATGTCTCCAATTTCTGACGACAGCAGCCGTTGCCAAACATTGTCTGGCAAGAGGATATAGTCTATACGTGACCAGCTAGAATGCGGGTGCAAGAAATGAGTGTACTCTCGTGCGCCAGTGTATGATAGCCCCACCGCTGCATGTTTGCAGCGGCATACATCAAGAGGCTTCCGCCTTTTGATGTTTCGGGGCAGCCGGCTGCGCAGGGCCTGGCGTAAAAAAAAAACGCAGCCGGCGACTTTTCACATATGAAAAGTCACCTGCAGCAGAGAGTGCCGGCCGCCACCCTCTTCATCGGGGCAAATAATTGCAAGTGCTAGCAATAAGCTAACATTTGCGATTATTTCAGGGCCTCTGCGCCACTGGCCTGATAAATGTGCACCACTATATAGACCAACACTCCCCTTCTAAGAGAATTGTATTCTAAGAGAATTCTCACCCATAGTCCCTCCTTGTCACATTTTGTGTTCAGTACTGTCTCTGCTTTCCCATTACTGTCAGGGGGGACCCATACAACTGACCTACCCAAAGCTTTTGTAGGCGAAATAAGTCTGACTCGTCCTGGTGAGTCTCCTGAAAGAGTACTATGGCTGCTTTTGATCGTCCTAGGTGATGTAAAATTTTCATACGCTTTTGTGGGGAACGCAGTCCCTTAACATTCCAGGTAATTATTTTCATGTGGTGGTTTATAATTTGGTGTGTAAAGACTTAGCAGTCAACTTCTTTCAGCATGGGCGGCCAGGCGTCGGACCCCCCCCCCTCTTATCGATTCTCAGGTCTGATCCTGTTAGTCTCCCCTCAATGTGTCTTAACCACATAACTAATTGCCTGTTCCGTAATGACCATATTAACAGTACTTTCCGCACATCCTGCGAAGAAATATTTTACTTTGTGAACAGTGATAACAACAGTAACAACAAAAGCTCACAATCAGACAATCATTAGTGAGCAATGACAACCCATGGCCATTGTAGAGTGTGTCCCACTTGGGTTAAGGGACTTTAAGTTCGGGAGTCTAAGCTGCGGAAGTGGCGTCGCGGTTCCCTCCTGCGATGTGGTGAGGCCAACCTTTTCCTTCCACTTCTTGGGGGACTCGAAGATGATAGAAGACGATGTCTGCTATTGCCTCCTCTGCTGCTTCTGGTATGGTGTAGGTTCTCATTGACCCATCCTCATAAAACACACACAAGGTCGCTGGAAAAACAAGTTGAAAGCGTAACTTCTTGTCAACCAATGCCGAGCAGATGGTACTGAAAGCTCTCCTCTTCTTGGTTACTTCTGCTGAGTAATCCTCAAATAAGAGAAGTTTCGACCCACGGAACAGCAGAGGTCGCGAACGCTGGTGGAAGGCTATGATAACGTCCGTTTTATCATTATAATCCAAACATCGCATTATGATCTGTCGGGGTCGCATAGTGTTGAGGTCTTTGGTAGAAAGCTGCGGGTTTGTCTGTTTTGGATCTGCACCCAGTCGATGGGCCCTTTCCACTCTGCATTTGCCTTGAAGTCCCAGTGCTCTTGGCAGGTCACTTTCACAGAAAGTTTGCAGTTCTCCCAGACGGATGGCTTCCGGAAGACCCACTGGACACAAATTGTTGCGTTGTGTGCGGTTCTCGATATCATCAAGTTTTTCTGATACTTTTCTCATTTCTAGGGTAACCAATTCGAGTTGACGTTGTATATTATAGCGTGAGTCTTCTGTCTTTGCTACCCAGTTCTCCACCTCTGTAATTCTAGCGTCATGGTTTGATATATCATGCCGTAGTGACTTGAGAGCCGCCTGCGTGGTTGACTCTAGCACTTTCTGGATATCCGGAGCTAACTTTGCCACCACCTCTGCCGCCAGTTGTTGGTAATCAAGTTGCAGCATCTCTAGGTCCCCGTTTTGAGTCACTATTGCTCCGTTCTGTGTCGGAGTGCCCATGTGCGGGGTTTGGCTTTGTGCCTGGTCTTGCGGTGCTTTGTCCTCCATTTCCTGCATTGGAGGTGGTGCTGTCTGTGCGTCTTCTGTTTCAGGGGGCTGGGATTTTTGGGCACTTCTAAGAAGGTATCTCTCCATGCAATTTCCGTGTCCTCACCCCATCCATGTCAGGCAGAGCTGGGACGGAACCATCCTGATGGATGTGTAACAGTACGCCCTGTTACCTGACACTCTCTAGAGGTTTGCTGGAGCTGGAGTCTCGTGCAGAGGTAAGACTTCAGGTTGTCAGTAACACGTTGGGCGTTCAACTATCTGGGCCAGGACAGCTTCCTGCTTATGCTTATCCACAGATGTTCTCACCCTTGTATTTGGCTACTGCTGCTGCTGCTGGGGTAATGGCCGCCGTTCCTGACCCCTGCCGTGGTGTCTTGTGTACTTCCCACTATCGCGGGTCACTCATTATGGTGTGGCGCTTCTGGACTTCCCTCCTCTCCTGGTGGCTTCAGCATGTCTCCAGGGAGTTTGCGAGGAGCCTGGTGTGGTCACGTGCTGCCCTCAGTTATGGCTGTTGCTGCGCTGCTGCGCTGTTGTTCCCATGCGTCTGATGGCCTTGTTGTTGCGGGCTGTTTGCAGTCTATGCTCGCTCTTGTGTTTCTCGATGGTGTAGTGTGAAAGGTCATTCCATTTGTTAATATAAAGTATAAAACCTCCTATCGTTTTTACGCAGGCAGAAATCCCATAGATGGTATGTACAGGCAGGAAACCCCCCATAAATTGTATATATAAAGAGGATTCCCCCCATAGATGGTTTATACAGACAGAAATCCTCCTCCATATATGGTATATACAGGAAGGAACCTCCCCTCATAGATGGTATATACAGGCAGGAATCCCCCTGCCACAGATGGTATGAACTGGCAGGAATCCCCCCTCCCCTTAGATAGTATATATACACAGGAATCCAGCCCCCATAGATGGTATATAGAGGCAGGAATCCCCCTCCCATAAAAGGTATATCATAGGCAGGAATCCTCCCATCTCCTCAATAGATGGTATATACAGGCAGGAATTCACCTCCCAACAAATGGTATAAACTGGCAGGAATCCCCCCCCCCTTAGATAGTATATATACACAGGAATCCAGCCCCCATAGATGGTATATAGAGCCAGGAATCCCCCTCCCATTAATGGTATATCATAGGCAGGAATCCTCCCATCTCCTCAATAGATGGTATATACACACCCTTAGATTGTATATACAGGCAGGAATTCCAACATAGATGATATATATAGGCAGGAATCTCCCCCCATAGATGGTATATACAGGCAGGAATCCCCAGTAGATGGTATATACAGGAAGCACCCCCTTTAATGGTATATACAGACAGGAATGCTCTCCTATCGATGGTATATATAGACTGGAATCCCCCCAAAGATGGTATGGTATAGATGCCTTAGCTAGTTTATGTATGGTTATCTCACCTCCTGCTTGACAGAGTCCATATTCATTTTGTATGAGGTTTATACAAGGTCCACCTTCATTCGCCGTGATGTAAGGTGGGTCCTTAGGATCCATTCTTCATCCAGAGGAGCAGTCTAAGGAGCCTTTCCAGTGAGACTGAGCAATATATAGATAATCTAACATGTCTAAGTAACTGTCTGAATTGTTACTTTTATATTCTATGTAATTTAATAATCAGAATTTATTCAAAATTTCAAAACTTTATTATAGTATTACAAACTGCTGTGCGGAGGGCTATTCAACGTGGACATTGTTTTGCATTCCTATTTTAGATTAACTGTGCAGAACACTTCTGTTTTAATATCATCAAGAATTTTTTGTAAAATAGAAATTTGGCAGTGAAGAGGATAAAAAGTTTGGCAAATGGGTTGAAAGCTGAGTAAATGTATCCTTCTTAATGAGTTGAGGCAGATGTTTTATTAGCAGATAAGTTCCACAGCATGTCATTGCACAACCAAATACCACAAGTCCTGTATTTATGACCTATAAAAAAAATGCATTGTCAGTAAATCAGTTCTGCTATTTTTGTTTTCTTATAAAATGCACTATATCAGTATTTTGCATTTCTTAGATGTGAAATCAACTTTAAACAATACATAAGTGGACCACCCTACTCTAGAAACTCACCACAACAACTCCATAAAAATACATACTGAGAAGGCACATTAGGGTCCTTTTACATTTGTGCCTGAAATCAGTGAGGATACAACGACTTAAAAAAATGGATAAGCAAGGGTCCTTAAACAGCTGCTGAAAATCTTTTTGAAGACAAATATGATATTTTTTATTCCTACTTATTCGCACAGTTTGTATCATTGTCAGCAGCCGCATGTCCTTACTTGACAGAAAGGGGCACATTTACTTACCCCATCCGGAGGTGTTCCCTAAAGTGCATTGTCCGACGACAAAGTTCTGTGCTCCGATTTAATATGATTGTGCACCCGATTTTCTGAATGTGTCGCTTCCCTGATCAGGTCCACTGGAGTTTACCTTCTTCTTCCCAGTGTATGTAAGTGCATGTCTTGGGACACAATTTTAAAGTTAAATCCCGAGCTCAGTCCGAATCCGTTGCATTGTCTGATGGCCTGCCTGCGATTTCTGTCGCGAGAAAGTCGGCACGATTGTGCCAAAATACCTGTCCCAGCCGTGCAATACCCGAAAATGTCGGAATATCCAAGGAAAGTGCGGCCGCGGGACGCTTAGTAAATAAGCCCCAAAGTCTATGGCCTTTCAGTCAGCCAAACAAGTATCCTACGCTGCCCTGAGGGGTAACAGTGAGCTGCAGTATGGCTTCATTTCCTTCTGAAAGAGACTTTGTTGTTTGGCTAATATCCCAAGTCATGTCACAAAGTTTCTATAAGTTGAGAATTGATCTACACTCACCGGCCACTTTATTAGGTACACCATGCTAGTAACGGGTTGGACCCTCTTTTGCCTTCAGAACTGCCTCAATTCTTCGTGGCATAGATTCAACAAGGTGCTGAAAGCATTCCTCAGAGATTTTGGTCCATATTGACATGATGCCATCACACAGTTGCCGCAGATTTGTTGGCTGCACATCCATGATGCGAATCTCCCGTTCCACTACATCCCAAAGATGCTCTATTGGATTGAGATCTGGTGACTGTGGAGGCCATTTGAGTACAGTGAACTCATTGTCATGTTCAAGAAACCAGTCTGAGATGATTCCAGCTTTATGACATGGCGCATTATCCTGCTGAAAGTAGCCATCAGATGTTGGTTACATTGTGGTCATAAAGGGATGGACATGGGCAGCAACAATACCCAGGTAGGCTGTGGCGTTGCAACGATGCTCAATTGGTACCAAGGGGCCCAAAGAGTGCCAAGAAAATATTCCCCACACCATGACACCACCATCACCAGCCTGAAGCATTGATACAAGGCAGGATGGATCCATGCTTTCATGTTGTTGACGCCAAATTCTGACCCTACCATCCGAATGTCGTAGCAGAAATCGAGACTCATCAGACCAGGCAACGTTTTTCCAATCTTCTACTGTCCAATTTCGATGAGCTTGTGCAAATTGTAGCCTCAGTTTCCTGTTCTTAGCTGAAAGGAGTGGCACCCGGTGTGGTCTTCTGCTGCTGTAGCCCATCTGCCTCAAAGTTCGACGTACTGTGCGTTCAGAGATGCTCTTCTGCCTACCTTGGTTGTAACGGGTGGCGATTTGAGTCACTGTTGCCTTTCTATCAGCTCGAACCAGTCTGTCCATTCTCCTCTGACCTCTGGCATCAACAAGGCATTTCCGCCCACAAAACTGCCGCTCACTGGATGTTTTTTCTTTTTCGGACCATTCTCTGTAAACCCTAGAGATGGTTGTGCGTGAAAATCCCAGTAGATCAGCAGTTTCTGGAATACTCAGACCAGTCCTTCTGGCACCAACAACCATGCCACGTTCAAAGGCACTCAAATCACCTTTCTTCCCCATACTGATGCTCGGTTTGAACTGCAGGAGATTGTCTTGACCATGTCTACATGCCTAAATGCAATGAGTTGCCGCCATGTGATTGGCTGATTAGAAATTAAGTGTTAACGAGCAGTTGGACAGGTGTACCTAATAAAGTGGCCGGTAAGTGTACATATATACTGGATATACAGCTCGACGGTACTTTGTTTTTGCGGCTGTGCCTTTAGGAAGGACGGAGCCGGAGGGCGCATGTGCTTGCGGTCAGGCAAGTGTGCGGATGTGCCAGTGGGTGGGAGATTGAGCGGGCAGGAGATTGAACGGCTGTGCAGTGAGTAGGAGAGTGGGCGCGTTTAGCAGAGCAGGCCCCCTTACATTGCACGTAAAGGGACACCTATTACTGCTGTGCGCATAACAGGGAGAGAGGGGCCTGGTGGAACGGCATAAATGCTCGTCCATCCCGGGCCCCTGCGTAGCACGGGCATAGCAGCTGCAGCGGCTATTGTTACACCACTGGTTTGATTACTCAACTCGCTGGCTCACATTTATAAAAAACAATACAAACTGCACAATGTAACGCACATTAGTCATGTATCTTGTGCCCCCTGCACTGTTCAGAAAGTGTGCACCTTTTTTTCTGTTTTGGTGCACTTTGTTCATGCTGCAGAATTGTTGCACAGACACAATTGTGGTGCACGTTGGATAGAATTGTGGCGCACAGTTCAACTGAGAACTAATACACCGCTTTTGGTGCACATTTTTTCAGTTTAGTTGGACACAATACAGCCGCGACACAAAACTGGTGCAAACTCTTTATAAATACATGTTTAAGCAGTTTGCACATTCTTTCTAGTGCAAAGTCAGATAAAATACTGGTACCACTGACTTACTTTTCAGTGTGTATAACAATATGTATGTGACATGGTACACAATGCAACTGCATTGAAAAGAGAGGGAAGGGCATACAAAATTTGCCTGTATGTGGTCCCAGAATTCATGAGGACTGTTCTGGCTTGTGAGGTGGCTTATAGCCACTTTACCCGATTAGAAAATAAATGAACTGATGGCCACGCATGTGTGCATCTCACCAAGGCTGGTTTTAGACAAAGTGGGGCCCTAGGCAAAAAGATGGACCCAAAAATAAAACTATTTTATGAACAGTCACATTAAGTAAGAGGCTCCCTTTAGCCCTGTACAGTAATAATAAGATAGACAGATGATCGTTAGGGCACATTCACACAACCCTCGGGGGACACATGTATGGTCGTAAGCTTGCGGCCCTTACATATGTCCCCCATAGACTGTTAGGGCACACAGGCTCTGTACGGTGAGCCAACAAGCAACGAGCCATAGCAGCAAAAAGATAAGTCTGCTCCATCTTTGGTTGTATCTACAGCCGTGCAGCTGTTATTTTCTAGGGGAGTGCTACACCCCCTCCTCCTCTCCCGTGCGCCGACGTGTCCCCGCCATGCTACGGTGCGTGTGAATTTAGACTCTAGAGAGATAGAGCCTTAAGAGATAGATAACTGGACAGATAGATAGATGATAGATATTTAGACAGGAGATAATAAGCATCTTCACCCAGGCATTCAACCAAGGGGTATTAAAAGAGCAATACATCTTCTGCCCAAAAAAGTCCACATTCAGGGGACCCCTCTAGGAGAGGGGGCCCTAGGCAGATGCCCAGTTTCCCGTCCCCCAACTCACTCCAATCACCTCCATGCGAGTCACATAAAACTGATGAGCACACTTGAAGTATTTTAATTATATTTACCCTTTTTTGCCACTTCCAGCGCAGGACAACTTTGTGGTACCGTATCCTAGTGAATGTTACCTAAGGGAAAATTAAAAGAATGGTAATTTAATATAAATACATTTCAATTCCATGTCAGCAGTGGTCTAATTACATAATACTGAAAGCTAAGAAGGCAAACACAAGTAAAGTGTTTCAATTTAACAAAAAAGTCTTTTGTGTTTGTGTGATTGCCTTGTCTGTTTTTAACAGATTTTCTTGCATCTTTTATACTAAAATATTAACTGTAAACTCAGAGGCGCTCATTCACATCCACAGCTGCATGCCTCTTCCTGCTGCCGGCCGGGAAACTAGGAGAGGGCACACGTCCCGCACACTCTTACAATTTGGTCCAAGACCTCTTGCTCTGTAGATCCTACCAGTAGGAAATCGTCCAAATAGGGAATAAACAGACCCTGTCCTTCAATTATGTGGGCTGCCGTTTCTGAGATTACCTTGGTGAACACAATTGGTGCGATAGCTACCCCAAAAGGAAGGGTTTAGTAGAAATGAAAAATATCCCTTCCCACCTCTATGGCAACCCTTAGAAATTTCTGACAATCTGGATGAATGGAGATAGTAAGCATCTGTAAGGTTGATGAAGGGCATAAAGCAACTGGGAAACAGAAGATTTATGGTTGACTTCAAGGTCTCCAATTTGAACCTGGGAACATGAAGGTGTCTGTTCAGAGGTTTGAAATTTAGAATAGTTTTTTATTTTCTTTTTTAGTGATATCTATTTGTCATCCTCATATTTTTGATTTCTTCCTCCAAGTTTTTACAGCTACTCTCAACCCCCTTAGTTTTCTCCCGTAGTTTCTTCATTTCATCCTTAATAACCATCAAATCTGACTGCAAAGATCCCATTTGTAAATTTAATTTTTCTATGGCTGTTTTGGACTCATCAACCGACACTTTAGTTTCTTTTACAGCCACCAGAATTCACCAGATGACTCCTCCACCTGGGGAAGTACCAGCCTGGGGCCTTCATCTGACCCTTCCTGCTCTTTAGGTGTCTGTCTAGTTTTTGCACAACTTGTCTATGCCCCCTCCGGACTTCCGCTCTGCATTTTTAGGACCCATTGTACCTCAAAAAAAAAAAAAAAGGTGCCCTCAATATGATAAACCAAAATCCAGAGCCACCTAGAGTGTATCACTCTAAATCATATATGTTTTCAGGATATTTAAGCTTTGGTGCTTAGTCCTGCCTTAAAGCAGCTCACAGAAGCACTTGTTCTAAGAAGCAACAATCACACCATGTATTTCACCAGAAAATGAAAAAGAAAAAATAAATAAATTACAGAGTGTTACATTTTGTTCGTCAGTCCTTCATAACAGCAGTTTAAGAAAAAGTTCATTACAATAGTTCACATAGACACATGTTTTTAGAAGGAATAGTTGTTACACCATATATTCATATGGGAGTGGAGTAGTGCCAAAACTAGATAAACCCTGTAGTCCTGTACCACCTCCAATCCGATATGCTGCATCATTTCTCAATCCTAATTAAACCGTAACCATGTCCTTGCAGCAAAATAAACAAGACCGGTTAAATTATGTCTTCAAATTTAAGGCCTAAAAAGACCTCAACAGTTCCACAGTAAACATGTCCAGTCCAGTAGCTCGTGTTCCATTCTAATCAGATCATGATCATGCCTTGACAACAGGAAGTGTAAATCAGACTAAATTGTTAATTCAAGTTCAAGGTCCAAGAGAACCACGGCATTTCCACAGAAGATATAACGCACAATTCACAAGAGGAAAGAAGGGGAGTAGACCTTATGTGGTCACCCCCTATCCCATACTCCCACTTGGAATGGATATGTCAAATCTAATGTGTTATCAAAGAGTTTTTCCAAGCCCTAGCGCCTTGATATGATAGTCAAAATAGCAGCAGCGTTTACCATTCCAGTTAAAAGGACTAGTGTCCACTATTTTTTAATCACTTTTAGATAGTCCAAGACCAGGAAATTCAATGGAGGTTAGCAGCCCCCACTTCAGCCAGCCTCAGTTAATATCAGTAATTCCACTCTCTTCGCACGCACAAGCCGCTACCCGTCCAGGGCGTTTTTTTTTAAATCTCACCCATTTAGACGAGATGACCACGGCTGCAGCCTTGAGCTTGTCCTCAGGAAACAGCTTCCACGTAGTGCAGTGCAGGCAAGACATAATGCTGGCAAGATGGAGGCCAGAGGTGGCTGATTGGCATTCAGGTATCGGTCCCACGCTTCACCCTCGGCCGCCTGGACTTAGATCACAGCAGGAGCTCCAGCTCTCACTCTCACATCAGCAGCGGTACCTGTCGCTTTGGAGCCCACTGCGGACCGGGGCAGAAGAATGCAACCGCGCGGGTAACAGCAGGCGGGAAGAGGCTCGAGGTGAGAGGCAAGGAGGAGGGGCAGGAGCGACGCCCTCTTACTTTATGCCATCACGCATATCCAGCCATCTTGTTGACATTCTTGGCATGTCATCCACTAGCCCCCATATAGCCCCCACATTATAGTGTGTGCCCGCCGGCAGATCGCATGGACGCGACTCTGCCGGCCAGAGAAGAAAGAAGAGAGGAGAGGAGCCGCCGGGAACCGCACAAAATATCAGGAGCCTCACGACGAAGATCGGGAGCCGCGCAAATGATCCGGACAGCGGAGGGTGAGTATTACGTATTTATTTTTTAATTGACTCGTGTATAAGCCAAGGTAAGTTTTTTCAGCACATTTTTTGTGCTGAAAAAAAAACGGCTTATACACGAGTATATACGGTATATCCTAAACTGTCTTAGGTTATTTTTCCTCTTCTACATCCTTGGTCATTCTGACTAACTTTAAGAGGTGATCCGTGTCATCAATAGCAAACAAAGGCTGCCCGACGTGTTCCATATCAGAGGCAGAAGAAACTGAGGGCCCTTCATTACTGGCAACACCTTCCTCTTCTTCTGAGCTTGATCTATCACTTACATATACAGAAGCTGAAGTAGCAGGACGCTCAGAAGCTATCAAACATCTTGGGCTGAAGTATCTTTAGACTTTAATACTTCTTCTCTAACTACATTACGCAAGGACTCAATCCAAACAGTCAACTGTTCAGTCACAATTTTTCCAATGCTAGTCACACAAGAGGCTTTTTATGACCACAAATTCTGCACTCTTTATGATGCATCTTACAAGTCGCCTTTTTTGGCACATCTTCCCCTAAGATAAAAAAAATTAACACCCAAGCACCCAATGAGAATACTTTAGTAAAAGCGGATTTACACACCACGTAATTACCAGGGCCAGGGTTCTGGGTGTTTCAGCGGTATCACATATTTCAGTCACCAGGCTGAGAAGGTGAAAGGAAGTAGATGATACCACAATCATCACACTGTATCTGGGTTTATATAGCCCACCAGCTGATGGAGGGGATGTGGTCATGACAATCCATCCAGTCTGTATGCCGCCAATAATAATAATAATAATAATAATAATAATAATACTATATTTTGTGACAAACAACAAATGGAGAGGGCAACCAAACCCTGGGCTTCCCCTGGTCTGTCACATATTAACCCCTCCACCCCCCCATCCTCACACCGCCAGGGACAGTGAGGGACCCAAACTGGCAGCAGTTCTCTGATAGCTTCCAGTTGGCATACGCCCGCCCCCAATGACTCAATCACCTCACTGATGCTGGGCACAATTCAGCATTCCGGACACAGACCAGGTACCATACCTCCAACCGGAGGCAATGCTCACAGCATCCTACAGAGGAGGTTCGTAAGATGCTGCATGCTCAGGTCCAATGGCATGCTCAGGTCCCCTTCGAGGGACAGGAAACGACTGAAGCATGAGAGGAGTAGTTGCTTTTTATGCTCAGGTTTCCTCTGTTCACATCATTGTGAAAGAGCCCTAAGTTGGTAGCAAATTCTACACATCAACCATCTTGATCTGCAATGCATAACTCCACACACCTGTGTTATTTCACAAACCAGCCACAAATCTTCTTACCACAAACTAGGTAAAAAGAAAGGACTAGTGTTTAATAGTGAAAGTGGGACAGTAGGCCAGCGTGGCATATGAAATATGAAAGGTGCCGTGGCTTCGACTGATGTTGAGTGGTAACATAACAGAGTCTATTTTTGGTGTGATTTTGATTGCAATGGGCACATTAAAAATTATAATATTTTGGTGGGTCTATTGGAAGAAGTGTAATCTGCCCCGTGACCAGCATATTTTTGTTGCTCTCGGACCAGAACAGTTTTGTGGTTACTGACTTATGAAGACCTTTTGCGGTACAAAACTAAGCATTATAGATCATAAATGGCTCTGTGGACAGTTATTTGCTTTTAGTGTCTCATTTGGGGTGAACTCCCTACACCTGCCAATGACAATAATGAAAGACTGCATGACCTAACTTATCTATTCAGTGGAAACACATGTGCCCGTTGTGTTTGACTTCTGTTTGTTAACTAAAGTAAAAAATACTGTGTGAACAGGGCCTAAGGGTGCGGTCACACGTTTACTGCATGCGTTTAAAAACACATTGCTACAGCTGAAGGGAGATTTGCCTAATTAAACAGCTGTTAACGTTTGCGTTTACAAAACGCACGTGTTAACACATTGTTAACACATGTGTTAACATCGCGGTTAACACATGCGTTTTGTAAATGCAGGTGTTAACAGCTGTTTAATTAGGCAAATCTCCTTTCAGTTGTAGCAATGCGTTTTTAAACGCATACAGTAAACGCGACGTGTGACCGCACCCTGACAGAGATCTGCACTGGCCCTTAGTTTCAATGGAAACTAATATAAAATAAGTAACAGATGAAAGGTTGGCCCTCGGATTCTATTTTTCTGGTAGGCCCAAGGTATTCCAGTCTAACACTGTGATAAATATAGGACAATTATGGAGGCTGCATAAAATTTGAAATTTGGCATAGCTTCACTTTCCAGCAAAGGGGTGGGCAATTAATTTCCATATGAGCCCACATAGGAAATTGGAATGGTTTTAGAAGGCCAAACTAATTAACTTAACTTGGTTCTACCCAATACTTTATTCCGTATATAATCTATCCCTACATAAAACTATAGTAAATAAAACATGATTCTATGAAAATATGGCGGACATAATACATTATTATTTAATGATAGGGAGATCAAAGCAGTTTGTGCATAGACTGCCCATAAATACATGTAAAAAGTGCTTGCACATGTATTTATGAAGTGTTTCCGCCAGTATTGTGTCGCAGCTGCATTATGCACAATACTGTGTGAATAAAGAGGCATGACATGCACCACATTTATGTTGGTAATCCAAAATAATTGTGGTGCATGCCAGTTAAACTGAGTGCACCAGGAAAAAACTGCACTCAGTTAATGCACTTTGGGCAACCTTGCTCCCGTCTCCATGAATCGAATGCAATCTGCACATTTGTGGCGTGACTTGAAAGGTGCTGTTCACTGACATTCTCCAACCAATTCGACTGAGCTAGAACTGTTGTACAAAAAATTCCAGCCTCCAGATGTGCAAAGCTAGCAGAGTCATAGAGTACCCCAGCAGACTTGTAGCTGCCATTGAAGCTAAAGGTGGTCCTACCACCTGGCTAAGGGACAGGGGGCTGAGTACATATGCATGATATACTTTACAGTTTTTAATTTGCAAAAGTATATATCATTTTCTCTATTTACACTGAAACACTAAAATATCAATAACTATTGGAACCAACCAGAAGAAAGTAGTAAATGGCACTACTCTGTGTATTAATAGTGCAGGATGATTAATTTGACATATATGCGTTGGTGTAAGTCAGATCTATGGGAGACGGGTGGTGCTCTGATTCTTTAGAAAAATACAAAAATTCATACGGCAAAAACAGGAAAAGTAGAATGGCACTCACCAAAGTAGCTGCTTTCAATCCAGTTTATTGGTAATACTTACAAACAAGCATGATGTGCAAAAAACATTACGGCAGGGAGGGAGAGACGCAGGGACTCACACAAGGACAAGGTAACCGACAGCTCTTTTGCGCCCGCGGTGCTTCATCTGACTTGCCTGCTCAAACAACATATAACAAATGGCTATTTAACCCCCCCACCACACCTGCCCCTTCTGTTTAAAGCCTTCCTATTGGTGCTCCATAGACTTATATCATTTAATTAACCTCCAGAAAGCAAGTAGGCGTGCTCACGTTAACATACCATTCGTGTCATTGTTCACACAATACTGTGTTGGTGCTGTGATGTGGTAGCGTGCCGCTGACTCCTCTGCAATAGCGTCTGCCCATCGGGCCGGTCTCGCAGCATCAGACGCAGGGCTGCGTGTAATGGGGTTCCAACTCCTCCCTGAATGGCGTCAGCTAAGGAGGTGTGTCAAGCGTCTCGCGATATTTCACATACTCGCATAGGGCTGTAGGCACTGCTCGCCGATAGCCATGGGAGCGTCAATAAACAAAGGTAGGCGTTCCCATAGAAACGTGAGAGAAATAGGTGGTGGAAGCGTTCGGGGCAGGATAAGGGGTGGAACAAGCCATAACTTTTTAATAAAAATTGTCCCTAAAGATAGTGACAATGTTGAGGAATAGGAATTCTGTCATTGGGCACAAACAAGCCACATATGGCCACACAAGCCATACTCCATGACATCTTTTTTTCTTCTATTATATAAGTCAATACCATTATTGTACTCATTATGGACATTTTGAGTTGGTGAGTAGTCAAGTAATAATGTATAACGGGGGAAGCAATGAGGGGATCTCAGAGAAAAACACTCATGTCCATGTAAAATCCATCTCCCTTCCTTCTGGAGCAGGAGGCGATGTCTGTCACCTCCTCCTTGCAGTATAGGAACACATTCTATGCCTTAACCTTAATGACTTGGGGTCTGAATTGTGATGGGTTTTGACCTGCTCGATTAATCTCAGGGCTCCATGGCCCGATCTCAATGAGCTAATATGTTCACAAAAGCGGGTATTTAGTTTCCTAATTGTTTTCCCTATATAAAACTTTCCACATGTACAATAAAATACATAAACTACAAAATCCGTCTTGCACATGATCAGTTATTTAATTCCTATTGTGTAACCCCCACATGTCAACCTTTTCGTTTTTATGAACTGTGCACAATGGCTACAGTTTCCACATCGAAAATTTCCTTTAGGCATAATGGTTTCTAGCCAATTCTCTAGGTTGGGGTTAAAGCCGCTACTGACTAACTCAGATTTTATTGTTTTCCCTCTGCGGAATGTAACTAGGGGACCTCGAGAGGCTACTTGGTGACAGGTTTATGGTGACAGGTTTAAATAGTCATTTGTTATATGTTGTTTGAGCAGGCAAGTCAGATGAAGCGCCACGGGCGCAAGACAGCTGTCGGTTACCTTGTCCTTGTGTGAGTCCCTGCGTCTCTCCATCCCTGCCGTAATGTTTTTTTGCACATCATGTTTGTAAGTATTACCAATAAACTGGATTGAAAGAAGCTACTTCGGTGAGTGCCATTCTACTTTTCCTGTTTTTGCCGTAAAAATATCAATAACACTTTTTGACTACAATGTTTAGAAATGAGGCGTTTAATAGATATGAATACTTTTACCTACTGTATGGTGCATTCAGATACAACTCAGCATGTTTATCGTCAGATTATGCAATAGTGAGAAAAAGTTATAAATATTTATGTTCTTACCATTGAGTAAAGTGGAATGAAAGTGGAGGGCATTAACTTGTGAAGTATGTTGTCAAGATACTTTCGATAAAGAAACCACATAGAGTTGACATGGGACCTCATCTGTTGAAAAGATAACAATAATGATATTAGAAAAAAAGCTTTTCTCTTCCATTTCTAAAGCAAACTAGTGTCTTCACCACTTTTTAGCTTCTGAAATTGTTCTGTTGTCTCAAAGGAAATCAACCAGTCAAATAAAGTCAATCCTGATCCCGGTGGTAGTCCTCACTAATCTTGACATGCTGGGATCACTTAAAAACAAGACGAGATGTCTGGGGCTCAGGGCTGCCAATTATTCATGCCTCCTATCACGCAGGAGGCATAAATTCATGCCTCTCATGCAACATCACCTACCTCTCCCAGCATGGTGTGAATAAATAGCAACCCCCGGCACCGGACATTTCATCCTCGGGCTCTGTGCTGCTTTTTATAAGTCTCTTTTTTAGGTGATTCCGGCATGTAACGATTAAAGACCACCGCAGGGATTAAGATGAAGAGGACAGTAGATGACTATTTGCAGTGTTTTTTTTTTACTTTTTCTGACTGGTTGAATTCCTTTTAAAACCTGTGCCTCTTTAAGTGTCCTAAGAAGTCTCACAACAGGTCCTGAAATGTGCAAAGAGCGGAACCTTGGGGTTTAAATCTGCCATAGGGAAAAAGAACCCTGTAAATATTCAAGAGCTTGGTAGCTTGTTAGAAGAAATGTTTGGAGGCTTCAACAATGCCAAAGTTTATGCAACCAAGCATTAATTAGGGATGCCTTTATTGCTGCAGATGCTGTTTATTCTTTGAAACTGCTACACAGCTGTATACAGTCATGGCCATAAGTTACAAATGTTAATTTTTACAAAGTCTACTGCATAATGTTTTATAATGGCAATTTGCATATACTCCAGATTTTGCCTGGAAAATGAACTTTTTCCCCTTTCAACACCTTTCAACTTCATTGCAGGCCTGCCTTAAAAGGAGTAGCTAACATCGTTTCATTGATTGCTCCAGTAACACAGGTGTGGGTGTTGATGAGGACATGGCTGGAGATCAATCTGTCATGATTAAGTAAGAATCACACCACTGGACACTTTAAATTAAGGCTGGTGCTTGGCATCATTGTTTCTCTTCTGTTAACCATGGTTATCTCTAAAGAAACACGTGCAGTCATCATTGCTCTTCACAAAACTGGCCTAACAGGGAAGAGTATTGCAGCTAGAAAGATTGTTGACTGAGGTGCAATCTATCGCATCATCGAGGAATTCAAGGAGAGAGGTTCCATTGTTGCCAAAAAGGCTCCAGGGCGCCCAAGATGGACCAGCAAGCACCAGGACCGTCTTTTAAAAGTGTTTCAGCTTCGGGATTGGACTACCAGCAATGCAGAGCTTGCTCAGGAATGGCAGCAGGCAGGTGTGAGTGCATATGACGCACTATGAGGCGGAGACTCTTGGAGCAAGACCTGGTGTCAAGGAGGGCAGCAAAGAAGCCACTTCTCTCCAGAAAAAACATCAGGGACAGACTGATATTCTTCAAAAAGTACAGGGAATTGACTGCTGAGGGATTGGAGTAAAGTCATTTTCTCTGATGAATCCCCTTTCCGATTGTTTGGAACATCTGGAAAACATCTTGTTCGGAGAAGACAAGGTGAGCGATACCACCAGTCTTGTGTCATGGCAACTGTAAAGCATCCTGCAACCATGTGCAATTATGTGTGGGGTTGCTTCTCAGCCAAGGGAATCGGCTCTCTCACAGTCTTGCCTAAAAACACATCCATGAATAAAGAATGGGACCAAAATGTCCTCCAAGAGCAACTTCTCCCAACCGTCCAAGAGCAGTTTGTTGATCAACAATGCCTTTTCCAGCATGATGGAGCACCTTGCCATAAAGCAAAGGTGATAACTAAATGGCTCAGGGAACAAAACATAAGCAACAAAAGACCCAAAAGCCTGGTACAAGACCCAACAAGGGGGGGGGGGCACTTCTGGACCTTACCTTGACCAATAGACCTGACAGGGTATTAGAATTACAGGTTGAGGGTCACCCAAGTAAGAGTGACCAAAAGACTATTCACTTTGAATTAATCTTCAATATGACTTTCAGAAGCGGGGCAAAGCGAACTCTGAACATTAGAATGGCTAATTTTCAACAGCTAACGTGCACCTTAACCCTTTAACAACCCGTGACATAATAGCATGTCCAAGTCGGCTGTGGGTGCATAGAGAGGGCTCACGGGCTGCATATGGTCTGCATATGGTTAACCCGCACATCGCAAGCGGCGGCTTCAAAGAGATGGCGGCCCATGGACACCACAATCTTGATGGAGATCATCGCTCCCTGTGACCTCTTTGGGGACCGGCAATCCACTGCCATGACATCCTCGGGTCTTCCGAAGACCTGAGGCTGTCTCGTTTTAATCCATTCATTACAATGTGCGATCAGCACATTCTAACTGATATAAATGTAAATAAACAGTAAAAGATCAGTATAAAATAGCGCCCAAAGTCGAAAATGGCACTTTTTTACCATTTTGAAAAATATTTAAAAAATCTATAAAAAGTGATCAAAAAGTTGTACAGTCCTAAAAATGGTAGCATTGAAAACTTAATCAAAAGTGACACCAGCGACAGCTCCTTACACCGAAGAAAGTTACAGATTTTTGATTGTGGGGAGTGAAAAATGAAAAAACAAAAAAGGGCAAGGTCTTTAAAGGGTTAAGAGCATAAACTGGGACAATGGGACACATTTACTTAACCAGTCACAGGAGTTCACTGAAAGTGCATTGTCCGTCTGGACAATGTGGATGTAACACACTGTCAGGGCATATGGTGGGGCGCCATTGGGGAAGGGAAGAAGCGCCATTGAGCTTTGCAGGGCACAATAGTTTTCAGATCCCATGACGTGTTTGTATATACCCTAGGGTCACATTCACACGTGGCATTTTGTTTGCATTTTGAAACACAATCTAAAGGCTCCACCTGCAATCACATGTTGAGGTAAGATTGCATTTACTTTGCGTTTAGTTAACATGTTGGAAACACAATGTTACCAAAATATGTGATCATGAGTGGAGCCTTTGGATTGCGTTTCCAAATGTAACCAAAATTCCACTTGTGAATGTGCCCTCAGGTACCACAAGGTACAGAATCATATAGCAAAAGAATGGCCACTAGACAAAACAGAAGTCAAAACACAGAATAGCAAACAAAGATAGCAAGAGCACAAGATACACAGATAAGACTGAATAACCATCACCCAATGAAGGGGCTGTGCAGAATATAAGACAATAATGGACACTACCTCCAGCACGGACTGGCTCAGCTGTCCATCAGTCAAACCATAGCTGTAGACAAAACGAGTTCAAAGGCACACCCAGCTTTCCCAAAGATCAGAAAGGGAGCTGTCAATCACATGCAGCTCTGGGCATGGTTTTCTGGGACAGAAGCTTGAAAGCTGATCCCATCAAAACAATTAGCGACACAAGGCCTATTTTTCAAAACTAGCATGTATCACTTTATCCAGTTATAACTTTGGAAGGCTTTGACTTAAGAGTTAAAACACTTTAAGTGTTTTTGAGTTTGCTTTTCGTTACATTTTGTACTTCAAGTTAGTGGGAAATTTTATTTATGAAAAAAGGTGAATTTGGTTAACATTTTGAAAAAAAAATTGCTATTTTCAAGCTTCAAAATGGTCTCTTTTTCAAACTGATAGTAATACTACTCAAATTAGTTACTAACTAACATTGACCATATCATATAGCTTTGTGTTGGCGTCCTTTTATAAGTGTACTTTTGTTTTATTGCGACGCTAGAAAGATAACAAGTTGAACAGCATTCTCTCAAATTTTTAAGAAAATTTTACAATCAATTATTTTAGGGACCATTTAATTTCTATAGGGGTTTTAGAAGTTTTGTTAATAGAATCCCAGCACATGTCACCCTTTTCTATTAACTTCACCTCTCAAACTATTCAAAACAGCAGGTAGGAAGTTTGTTAACCCTTTGTATGTATTTTACAGAAATTCAAACAAAATGAAGATTTGATTTGGAATTCGCTTATATTCATCATTAATACATTCATTTAGCTGCAAAATTTACCCACATAAACTGAATAGAAAATGCATCTAGGAATATAATGGGCACCCCACATGTGGAGACACACCTCACACCCCACATGTGGATGTAACACACTGTCAGGGCATATGATGGGGCGCCATTGGGGAAGGGATGGAGCGCCATTGTGCTTTTGTAGGGCACAATAGTTTTCAGATGCCATAACGTGTTTGTAGATACCCTGGGGCCACATTCACACGTGGCATTTTGTTTGCTTTTTGAAACACAATCCAAAGGCTCCACCTGCAATCACATGTTGAGGTAAGATTGCATTTACTTTGCGTTTAGTTAACATGTTGGAAACACAATGTTACCAAAATATGTGATCATGAGTGGAGCCTTTGGATTGCGTTTCCAAATGTAACCAAAATTCCACGTGTGAATGTGCCCTCAGGAACCACAAATCCTTATCCCTGGGAGTTTGGCAATGTCAGAACCCTTTAAATTAATGCAGATCAAAATTATATATAGATTATATTATACCCCCAAAAATATTAATAATTCTAAGAGAATACAGACAGAAAAGTGCCTAAGGTGCCAGGAACTTAATGCAGATTTTTTGCATATGGTATGGAATTGTAGGTGGGTTTTCACAATTCTGGGAGGAAATTTATGTAGAGATCTGCAAAATATCTGGGTTGAGCTTCCCTAAGTCACTGGACATGATGGTACTTGGAAATACCTCTGATATAAATGGTTGTTAGAGATCAAGTGCAATGCTTGATGTTGGCTCTATAGATAGCTAGATGTATGTTGATATATGGGTGGAAATCAACCAAACCTCTAGTGATTAAAGATTGGTATAACAGATTGAACAGAAGATATAGATAAAAAGATTTGAAAAAAATAAATATATAGAGGCAAGGAAAGAGAATCCTGCATCTTGTGCCTTTATAATTGGAGTAAAAATCATATTCATACCATTTTGGGTACTGTGCGACCTTTAGACAACCAAATAAGAAAAGCAGCAGCCATCAACAGAGACAGGTTTAAGGAGACCCATCACATTTAAGGAGACCCAGAGTCCCCCTAGTCATCACTTACAGCCCTCAACTGGACATCCTATGTCATATTGCCAAGGAACTCCAACATATTATACATAAAGACACAAGACTAAAAGAAAAATTCCCAGTCCCTCCTCTCCTGTCCTTCTGGCAACCACCAAACCTGAAACAACTGGTTGTCCGGAGTGCCCTGAGACCTCCATCAGAAAGTGGTACCTCACCCTGCCTGCAAAGCAGGTGTAAAACGTGCCAGCACATTCGCACAGGTGACCATGTAACTGTACCTCAAACACAGCAGGTACATAAGATCAAGGGGACCTTTTCCTGCAGGTCCTCTAATGTGGTCTACCTTATTATGTGTCCAACAGTGTCCAACCAAAGGTCTTTATGTTGGGGTAACTTGCCAGAGACTCCATCAGCGCATGAACTCGCACCGACCTGATATTAAAAATGAAAGATCTCCCAGTAGCTGCACATTTCTTTAGAGAGGACCACACTATGAAAGATTTGCAGATTACTATTTTAATGGGACATTTTAAGACACAGAGGGAAAGGAAAGAATAGGAGTATAAATGAATGCAGAGATTCAACACCTTACAAACTGGTCTTAAAGGGTTTGTCCACTTTGAGCAAATATTTCATATGGTTTATGTAAGGAAAAGTTATCCAATTTTCCAATATACTTTCTGTATGAATGGCAAAGCATAAGGGAAGAGGTTGGCCGTTTTAGACCGCCAGGTGGCCAGTGCCAATTAGCGGTGTGCATAAGCGGGGACGCGCTAAAACGAGAAGAGCGACGCTGGAGCGCGGCGAGGTAAGTGAACCTGCTGCTGGGACGAAGGGGCACAGGGAGGCATATGGGTGAGTCTGCGACCTGTCTGAGAAAGGGAAACATCACCGTTTGTTTAAGCAGTCTTCTGAGTATGAGTCTCTGCCCAAGGTCTACAACTACATGAGTGTCTACAATATACGACTATGGACTACGCTGTATAAGCAAACAAAATATATTTACGACAGTGACACTCTCTGGAATAATATTGTGTTGCAAGCACTACTATTTATTGCATGAAACCATGAAAGATATTGCAATTTGCCTGTAAATATTTAGTACTTAAAAGTAAAAAGAAAAATTGGTTTAAAGAAAAAACTTTTTTGTCTTGGATATGGTCTGTTCTGTTAGACACAATTCATGGATGAGTCTGCGACCTGGGACATGGGTCGCAGGAGAACCCGTGACCATAATTATGTGTTAAATGATAAATTTCTTGATAAAACTGATAGAGAAAAAGACTTGGGGCTACTGGTGGATAGTAAACTCTGTTCGCTGTTAAAGCAAATAAAATTATGGGATGTATCAAGAGAAGAATAGATTCACAGGATAAGGACATAGTTTTGCCCTTGTACAAATCACTGGTCAGTCCATACATTGAGCATTAAGTACAGTTTTGGGCACCAGTGTATAAAAAGGACACAGTAGAACTTTAATGGGTGCAGAGGAGAGCTACTAAAATTATTAGGGGAATAGAATACACCGATAGATTACTAAACTTGGAGTGATTTAGCTTAGAAAAAGGACGAGGGTAGATCTCATTACAATGTACACAATTCTGAATGGTCAGTACAAAGATCTTTCCATAGATCCTTTTATTCCTAGGCCTGTGACCAGGACAAGGGGCATCCTCTTTGCCTAGAGGAGAGGCGGTTCTACCATCGCCATAAACAATAATTCTTCTGTGCAAGTAGTGAGTATGGAACACTCTGACACCTGTTGTAATGGCTGATCATTTTTAAATGTTCAAGAGAAGCCTGGCTGCCTTGCTGGAGAGCAATAATATTGTATGGGAATAAAACTTTTTGTTAGTAGTTTCTGTTGATCCAAGGAGTTTTACTGTCCATGAGATTATTATTAGGGATCAGGAAGGAATCCTTCAAATCCTTCCCTGCTTTGGCCCAATGGGCATCAGCCTTGCAGGGTTTTTGCCTTCTGCTCGATTAACGCAATATAATTTATAGGTTGGACTGGATGCACTGATGTCATTTTCTAACCTTTTTACTATGAAACTATGATGATACATTTAATACAGTAACTCGAAGAAATTGTGTTGCATGCTGTATGTTAAAAGTGCATCTAAAAAAAGATGTTGCACACTTTATGAGTAAGATTAAACATTAAGAGTAAACATTAACCCCTTCACGCTCCGTGACGGATATATCCGCCATGGAGCTGTGAAGGTTGTATGAAGAAGGCTCACGGGCTGAGCCTTCTTCATACAGAGATGGGCTTTGCTGCATATCGCAGCAAAGACCCATCGCTATCACCCGCGGTCGGTGCTTGCACCGATCGCGGGTGTTAACCTTTTCTTTGCCGCCAGCAAAGCCGCTGGCGGCACTTTAAATTTGGCGGCGCATGGGCGCCGCCATCTTACCTCCGATTGCCGCTCCCCCGAACGTCATCGGGGGGCGGCGATCGGTTGCCATGGTAGCCTCGGGTCTTCGTTTGACCCGAGGATACATGGCTTCTGCACATGCATAACAATGAGCCTGTGGCTCATTGTAATGTATAGTGAGCAGAAATGCCATATACTGCGATACAGTAGTATTGCAGTATATGGCAGGAGCGATCAGACCATCTAGGGTTAATGTACCCTAGAGGGTCTAAGAAATAGACCTGTGGCTCATTGTAATGTATAGTGAGCAGAAATGCCATATACTGCGATACAGTAGTATTGCAGTATATGGCAGGAGCGATCAGACCATCTAGGGTTAATGTACCCTAGAGGGTCTAAGAAATAGTGGGGAAAAAAAGAAAAAAAAAAGTTTAAAAAATGTAAAAAAATAATAAAATATTAAAAGTTCAAATCACCCCCCTTTCCCTAGAACTGATATAAAATATAATAAATAGTAAAAATCACAGACACATTAGGTATCGCCACGTCCCAAAATGCCCGATCGATCAAAATATAAAAACGGTTATTGAAGGCGGTGACCTCCGGAACGGCAAATGGCGCCCCAAATGTCCAAAACGCGACTTTTACACCTTTTTAGATGACATAAAAAATGTAATAAAAAATTATCAAAATGTCGCACAGTCCTCAAAATGGTAGCAATGAGAATGTCGGCTCATTTCGCAAAAAAAGACACCTCACACAGCTCCAAAGTATGAAAAAGTTATTCGCGTCTGAAGATGGCAAAAAATGTTTTTTCTTTTTTGTACACATTCGTTTAATTTTTGAAAATGTATTAAAACGCAATAAAACCTGTATAAATTTGGTATCACCGCGATCGTACCGAACCAAAGAATAAAATAGAGGTGTTATTTGGAGCGCAGAGGGAAAGTCGTTAAAACTGAGCCCACAAGAACATGACGCACATGCAGTTTTTTTCAATTTTTCCACATTTGGAATTTTTTTGTGGCTTCCCACTACATGGCATGGAATAATAAATAACATCATGGGAAAGTAAAATTTGTTACACACAAAATAAGCCCTCACACAGCTCTATACACGGAATGAAAAAGTTATGGATTTTTGAAGATGGAGAGCGAGAAATTAGCGAAAATAACCTGCGTCCTTAAGGGGTTAATAGTAACAAAACAATAGTTTAACCTGCTAAAGGTAATCGATAAACTTTGGGGGGTTTATAGACAACAAGACAAGATAGGGGGATAGTAGGGTGTAGGGGGAAGGGAGGGGGGAAGGGAGGGGGAATGAGTGATGAAAACGTTTCCTGCCCTGTGCCTACACTCTCGGTTCATGTAGCCCGCATAGACCATGTGATATGGAATTGTCTGTATCTTCCATTCCTCCATATGCGTAATTGAGTCCACCGCCTCTATGCAATTGCAATCAGCTGATCTCCATAATCTGGGGATTATTTGTTGCATGGCCATAAGAAAGTGGTGTAGTAGGCTTTTTTTGTATTTAGCAATGGTTCCAGAAAACATGGACAGAAGCACTAACTCAGGGGTTGGTGTGATCTTTCCCTGGCAGATGTTTTTATAGAGATCAAAGATGGCCTATCAGAGGTCCTGTACGGGTCCACACTCCCACCATATGTAGATCATAGAGACCACCGGTGACAGAGGGAAACATTTTGTGCAGCCTTACTGGCGTTTTTCTACCATTGTGTCAGTATTTTGTAACTTATGTGTCTAAATCAAGGCCTTCTGCCATTGCGCAAAAGTGAATTATTTATTAAGGTCCCCTTCCCAGACACTTGCGGGGAGGTTGATGTTAAGGAGCACTGATTTATGTGTGTTAACTTTAAAATTGCTTACCCTGCCTGTTTTACCCTGTTAAATTCCTTTAGAATTGCAGGCAATGTTGTTTTAGGTGACGTAAAGTATAACAGCAAGTCATCCGCAAATAAGGACAGTTTACAGTGTCTTTCTACCACTGTAAAGCCGGGGATATCAGTGTTTGCTCTTAAGGAGTTCGCCAAGGGTTTCATTGCTAATAGATAAAGGAAAGGGGGCATCTCTATTGTGCCCTGTTCGTAATAGGAAGTGGATCTGATAGCGAACCATTGACTTGAACTAGAGCTGTTGGATCACGGTAGAGTGCCATTATGACATGCAGCAGTTTAGGGCCCAAACCTATTTTCTGGAGCACTGCTTACAGGAATTCCCATCTCACTCTGTCAAAAGCCTTCTCCACATCTACCGTAAGAAGGCATAGTTTGTTTCTGTTTGTGCATGCTCTCGTCATTGTGTTGTCTTTGGCCTCCCTTCCTGGCACGAAGCCCACTTCTTGATGTGTAAGATCTGGGATGTGTGGTAAAGGCGTAAGGCCATCATTTTCGCAAACAGTTTTATATCTACATTTAGCAGGGATATAAGCCTTAAGTCCCCGCATGTGGTCAATGGTTTTCCCGGTTTGGGCAAGACTGTGATAGTTGCTTGTAGGGATTAACCCAGGAAGGGGGGTGCCATTCACTGTTGTGTTAAATACTTGTAGAAGTATGGGCGTAATGTCACTAAACATTTTAAAGAAGCGAACTGTGAAACCACCTGGGGCAGGTATCTTTCCAGATTTCAGGTCTTTACAGAACATAAGAGTAAAAGATTCATTAAAGTCCTGGTCCGTAATATTACCTTTTAATGTTTCCCATAGTTAGATGAACTAGATTACATACCGCATGGCTTACAGCTACAATTAAATGGTCAATTAATGAAAAAAAAAGGCATATAAAAATATAAATCTGACGTGTCACCTGAGGCAGTAATTACAAAACACTTACCAAAATCTGTAAGAAGGAATCACAATCAGCCAAATTACAAAATGAAAGACAGATGGCCAAAGATAGCAAAACAAATCCTAAGACATTTTTTTAAGTATATCAATGCAAGAAAAAAATGGGTTAGAGCAAGTTGGACCCCTACATTCTGAAAATGGGGCATTGGTGACTGGAGAACAAGAGAAGGCGGAAATACTACATAGGTTTTTTAGCTCAGTTTATACAACAGAAGAAAGAACTTCTGCCATGGGTGGTGCCAGTGTGACGCATCCTGTAATATACTAGACTGGCTAGTATATTAATAGATTTTTTATATATTAAAGAATTCAGTTCTGTTATTGCTGTGCCGCTGTGTTAAATCTTCAGGGATTCCCTAATGCCTGGTACAAAGTCAAGTGACTGTGCAAGGCAAATGTGGTGCCAATATTTTTAAAGGCTCTAGAACTTTGCCAGGCAATTACAGGCCTGTAACCTTAACTGCGATTGTGGGAAAAATATTGGAAGGGTTGCTAAAAGACTACATACAGGAGTATGTGACATCAAATGGTATAATAAGTGACAGCCAGCATGGGTTTAACTAAGGATAGAAGTCTTCAGACTAATCTGATCTGCTTCTATGAAGCGGTGAGCCGCTGTGGATATTCTGCAGAGAGCTTCAAGAAGGGTCTAGATATCTTTTTACACCTGAATAACATTGACGGTTATAATAATAATAATTCTTTATTTATGTAGCGCTGCACAAAGCATGTCAAATTGGTCCCTGTCCCCATGGGGCTCACAATCTAAACAACCTAACAGTATGTTTTGGAGTGTGGGAGGACCCAGAGAAAACCCACGCAAACATACAAACTCTTTGCAGATGTTGACCTGGGTGGGAATCGAACCCAGGACCCCAGTGCTGCAAGGCAGAAGTGCTACTCAGTCAGCCACCGAATTGTTTCCCCTAAATCCTCCTCATCTAATTCCTTCCCTTCCTTGGTCTAACTTTATGGACTAGTGTCTTTTTTTGAACTGTATAAATTATGATACTATTATACGAAAGATTTAGACTTTTTCTTAATCTGATGCCAATAACTTTTTCAAACTTTGGAATATAAAGGGTGTCATTTTTATAGGTATGAGCCTCATTTTGTAGACTATGAACATTTGATAACTTTTTATTAAAAGGCTCTTTCACAGATCCTGCTGCGGCAGTCATGGGCTGTTATAGCACCTGTTTGGTACTCCCTGATTACATCACACCCAATTGATTCCATTTTAGTAATGTTTGATTGCAGCACTTAAAAGAGGGGTACCATCAAAATCAAGCATGATAAATCAGGGACTCTTATTAATACATCCATGCACTGTGACTGAGGTAATCTTCTTTTATCTCCTTCCTAATGAGCCAGAATGGCTCAGGAGGTGTATTTCCAGAGCCTCTTTGTGCTGTGGCTTAATTGGCTGTTACACTCTGCCAGAGCACTTCCCCCCTCCCACTGTGTACTAAACTTACTGCTGCCATGAGATTTCAGCAGACAGAGGAAGGAGAAGTGCAGAGGGAGATAAAGAGGGACATGCTTACGCCCAGTGTAAAAGCAAGTATGCATGGAGGGACTCTGGTAACAACCCCAGTTCGCTTCTCATTAGCATAATGTTAAAGGTTCATTTTAGGAGGAAGCCATAGATAACAAATACAAGAAGATTACCACAATCACAGTGCACAGAACTATGAGTAGGAGTCTCTGGTTTATCTTGATTTTGATATTCCATTCCCTTTAATCAAAAATTCCTCTGTTTTAACCCCTTAACGACGCACACCGCACTATTACGGGTGCGGGTACATGGAGATGGCTCACGGGCTGCCCCCTCTCCATAGCCGGTAAGTCTTTGCTGCATATTGCAGCAAAGACTTATCGGTAACACCCGCGATTGGTGTGAGCTCCACCATCACCATCAGCGAAGCTGCCGGCGGCTTCATAAGGATGGCGTTGCATGGGCGTCCCAATCTTGCCGAAGATCGTTGCTCCCCATGACGTCATCATGGAGCGGTGATCCATTTCTATGAAAGCCTCGGGTCTTCCGAAGACCTGAGACTGTCTCGTTTTAACCCATTCATTACAATGTGCTAATTCCACATTGTAATGAATGAGGAAGAAAATCCCTGTGGTATGGCAGTATATGGTAGGATCGATCAGACAAACTAGGGTTAAAGTACCCTAGGGAATCTGAAAAATAGTCAAAATAAAAAAAGTTTTAAAAAAAATTATAATAAAAAAACATAAAAATTCAAATCACCCCTTTGCCTAGAAGTCATATAAATATAAATAAACAGTAAAAATCATAAACACATTAGATATTGCCGCATCCGAAAATGCCAGATCTAGCAAAATATACAGAAAATAGTGCCCAAAGTTGAAGGTGCCACTTTTTTGCCATTTTGAAAAATATAAAAAATTCAGTTCTAAAAATGATAGCATTGAAAACGTCACCAAAGTCTCAAAACCTGACGCCACCCACAGCTCAGTACACTGAAGTATGAAAAAGTTATTAGCACCAGAAGATGAAAGGGAGGGAAGGGTCTTACTCCCAGTGATGGGGGACCCTATGAAATCACTTATTAGGTATAAACAGAATACAAACAGTGATTAAGAAATTTAAATTACTTCTTTATTGCCAATTATATACAAAGGAAAGAAGAGGTCTTTGTGGAGTTTTTGTGGATGAGTTTGTAGTCACTGCACTGATGGTCAGTCTGTAGGTAAAAAGAGGATGATTGAGCATATAGAAATCTGCTAAAGGTGACCTCAGATATAGTTTATATAGTATATAATGAGGACTCACCTTAAGTGTTGCTCGTGTTTATCAAGAATCCTCAACAAAAAGAATCTGTGTAGCTTGGGCAATAGCCAAAGTTAATTCACCTTGGCCTAGATGACTGTCAAGCAGAGTCAATAATGGTCTTAGGTGAGGGAGATACAGATCCCACAAGGGTACACAGAGTGCAGAAAAGAAACGGAAGGGGTGAATCATAGACGATAGTCCAATTGGGCTTTGGTTTGGTTAACCAGATAGTCATGTAAAGTCCCTAGATAGGCCCTATTTAGGACGAAGTCTATCACTCCCTAGATGCCTAGCCTCGGAACTCTGGTTCTATGTGACCAGAGTGCCGACGGAAGGGGTGAATCATAGACGATAGTCCAATTGGGCTTTGGTTTGGTTAACCAGATAGTCATGTAAAGTCCCTAGATAGGCCCTATTTAGGACGAAGTCTATCACTCCCTAGATGCCTAGCCTCGGAACTCTGGTCCTATGTGACCAGAGTGCCGACTGGAACCTGACCCTGCGATAACTGGCCCTATTGTAGACCAATTCAGCAGGTATAGTCAGGTTTGAAAAGTCCTTTGACATCGAGTGCTGTCACAACTCAGTGAAAGAACTATGTCATGTGGTGTAAATCACGATGAGGGTGTAGAACCCGAGTCCCGACAAGGCTTGTTTCGCCCTATTGGGCTCATCAGGAGAACGCTGGGTTCTTCAGGGAACGCCCTATTAACAGACATTGCATATGTGCCATGTTAGTCCCCACGGGTTAAAGGTGGCAGACAAGAAATTATGCATTGTATATGTAAACAAGTGTGTTTAAGTTAGGTCTTACCTTAGCACCGTAGGGGATAGCAAGGGAGTAAAGGAGGAAGCCAGGCCGTATGTGGCTGTTCAGAGTGGCGGTGCAGCTCCTGATATCAGCCGTGCTCACCAGTGGGTCGTCCTGACTGAGTATAGTGCAGGGATTTTAAAGTGACGCGCCATGACAGGGGGCACGCCTCCTTCCGCCCCGGATCGCCCACCCACCAATCATGGAGGTACTGTGAAATAGGAGGGGCGGGCAAACCGGGCGCACGGCAGGTGTGCGCCAGAAAAATCTTTTCCGGCGCAGAGTCGATGCAGGGATGCGACTCGCGCATGCGCAAAGGTGACGGAGACCCGCCGAGCGTGCGCACACGCCACTGCGCGTGCGCATTGTCGCCTGTACGATCCTGCACCCATGGGCTAATTCCCAGAGGTGGGCGGACCATAGGCAGCAAAGGGGAGGAGACGGGGAGGTAGTAGATGAAGTCAAGCGCAGTCGGCATGTGTAGGTAAGGATAATAAGAACAGCACGTGCCATATTAAAATTGGACCACAATGTGCCATTGGCACAGAAAGGGTCCTGATTAGGGATTTGAAGGCATGTTGATCCCAGTAACTGTGTGTAGGAGCGAGGTAATAGTGTCGGACACAGGAGTAATCGATAGAAATGAATTTTTTGGTTGATCTTCAAAAATAGTTCGTGTGACAGGGGACCCTGTCATTGGATAGTGAACATCTTGATGTTAGTTACAGGAAGCATGAGAAACTTAACTGTTCATTGAGGCCCAGTGGAGATTCCGTTTGCATGCGGAAAATCCATCTGGTCTCTTTTTGTCTCAAAAGTCGGTCCCAGTCGCCTCCCCTGTCAGGGGGTCTGACCAGATCTATACCAATAAAGAGGAGGCCTGCTGTGTCACCCTGGTGTTGGTCGTGAATATGTCTGGCCAATGGTTTGTCCCTATTGTGTTTTATGTCACCCAGGTGTTCGCCTATCCTGCGGCGGAATTCGCTGAATGTTTTACCAATATACTGTTTCCCGCATTTGCAGGTAGCTAGGTAGATCACACCGAGGGATTTGCAGTTGATAAATTGGTTTATGTTGTACGTGCATCCTGTGGTATTACTCTTGAAGTTCTTGCAACTTCTTATCACTGGGCATGCAATACATCCGCTGCAACGATAGCAGCCTTTTATGTCGTGTCTGAGCCAAGTTTGTGCTGCCTTCCGTTTTACGAAGTGGCTGTGTACTACCCTGTCCCTAATGCTGCGACCTCTTCTGTAGGTGATGGAGGGTTGTTCAGTGGTGACAGAGGTTAAGTCAGGGTCCATACGCAAGATATGCCAGTGTTTGGTCAGTATTCTGCGTATGGTGTCTGCACCTCCATCATAAGTACCTATAAGTCGAATGGTCTGTGGCATGGGCAGTTTAGGTTGGGTAGTCAGTAATTGAGTTCGGTCTAACAACCGGGGCTCTGTTATATGCAGTTTTAAGGATGGAGTCTGGATGGAGCCAGGAATCTAGAGCGGAGTTCCTTGGCTTCTGTGGGGAATTCCTTTAGAGTGGAACAGTTCCTTCGAGCACCAGAAGATGGCAAAATCAAAAAAAAAAATCTTGTACAGGAGGTTTTAATTTTTGTAAATGTATGAAAACATTATAAAACTTATACAAATTTAGTTTCTCCAGGATGGTACCGACCTAAAGAATAAAGTAGGCATGTCATTAGAAAGTAGACAAGCCCACTAGAAAATGACGCAAATGCATTTTTTTCACCATATTCCTGCATTTGGATTTTATTCCGCTTCCCAGTAAACAGCATGTTATATTCAATACCATACGCAGAAAACAAGCCATCACAGAGCTCTTTACATGTAAAAAAAAAAAGTTATACATTTTTGAAGGTGGGGAGTGAAAAATGGAAATGAAAAAACAAAAAAGGGCCAGGTCGTTAAGGGAACGTTAACAGAACAACTTAAACTGTACCTCTTTGTAATTGTACATGGCCAGGTCTGAAATTGCATGAGCATCAGGTACCCTAAGTTGTGAAAATTCGGGGACACAGATTCCTGCAAAAAAAATAAAATAAAGGAGGAAAAAATAAATTAAATAGATAAAAGCACATTGAAATCAACAAAGTCATAACTGATTTATTGAGCCATTAGCAGATTTGACATAACGAGTATTTTGTATGTGTCATATGCATGGCTAAATCTTTGAGAAAAGCATATACTACTGGCAGAATCAATCCTCAATGAAACATGTACAAAGAAAAAAGAGCCAACAGGGGGCAGTGCCTCATGTAATATTTTCTAGCAATGCAAACCAACATCATTAATCCCCACAATTAAGGTGCTCACGAAGGTGGGGGGAGAGGGCAAGGGAGTGCGGGGCAATTTGTATTAGCACATGAACTGCAAGGCCCCACAGTACTCGTTGAAGCCAAAAAGAATAGAATCTGGTTGAGGGTTGCTAACACAAATTCTTAAAACATTGATGACCTGCTGAGCCCTGCTCACAGAAATCCAACAACACAATAAGGGCTTGCATTTTATCCAAAAATATGGGGAACTATAGGGCACTTTCACCTTAAGCTATTGGTTCCAGGAATGCTTATGCAAAAATATTTGAGGATTTAAAAATGAAGGAATTTTATAAAAAAAATATAAAACATACAGCACAGAGATACTACCAGCACATCACCGGGCCAGAGAAAGGAGAGTGGTGTGCTTGCTGATAGTAGCTAGCATCCAACTAGTTACAATAGAAATGCGGCAGGAGTAAAATCTAGGCTGCCAGAGTATACAGACACACACTAGCTGAGCTCCGCTGCCAGCACAGGGGTTAAAGCAACCATACATTGTAGAAACAGAGCGAACCTACCCAGCTTTGGTGCCTACCTCACCACACTACTGCATGAGGCACCAACCAGAGGGCACAACTCTGTACCTGATGTTGGCAACCATGCACCGAAAGATGAAGTAATGGATTTTTTGATGGCTTTTGGATTGCGTCTTCAGATATATTGGAGAATAAGCTACCACTATCCTCAAATGCACATTCAAAAGGGATCTGACCCATCTACCGGTAGTATCATAGTATCATAGTGGTACAACCGTTTTTATTTTTAAAGTTGCATTCTCTTCTGCAACTCCTACTAAATTATTACCTACTATTGCTCGGGATTGGAGTATTTGCTCCAAAGTTGCAACTTTTTATAAAACAGTTTTTATTGTAGCAAGCATCATTAAAGATCCTGAAAACATTCAAGTCATTAGTGTATATTACGTTTGGATGTACAAAGTCTAGAGCGAAATGTAGAAAACAACTGTGAGTACATTCTTATGCATATGTAGATCTTTTACAATAGACAAATAATAGATACATTTAGAAATTGAGTGATAAACAAAAAAACAATGAAGTGAGTCATAAGAACATTTGCATCATCAACTTAAATAAAAAGTTGGTGCAGCATGATTCAAGTTTTTAAAGGAGCGAAGACAGCAGGAACTCTATTAGCTTATAATGTAAAAAAACAATGAAAAATCCAACCTTACCAAAGGGAATTATTATGTGACAATAGAGAATTGAACCTATTTGTGTTGTAGGGTAAGGAATGTAAACGTTGTCCTGCAATGGCAGAATAATTTAATGATCTTGATGTAGACCAGGGGTAGGGAACCTATGGCTCGGGAGCCAGATATGGCTCTTTTGTTGGCTGCATCTGGTTCTCAGACAGATCTTTAATAAATAGTGATGGCTGCTGTGTGTCTTAGACTAATCACTGGACACAGGCAGTGATGTAAACGCTGCCTACGTCCTTTGTAGGACCCAGGCGCCATCGCCCCCATCGTCTAAGCCTGCGTCAAAGAGAAGAGCATATGAGCGATGAGGAGCTGGCTGCAGGGAGCACTGGTAATTAAATATTCTTTTTTTTTTTTTTTTGCTGTGACTACTTATCTACTGGGGGGGGGGCATGTGCTGGGGCTGCCTATCTACTGGGGGCGGGCATGTGCTGGGGCTGCCTATCTACTGGGGGCGGGCATGTGCTGGGGCTGCCTATCTACTTGGGGGGGCATGTGCAGGGGCTGCCTTTCTACTGGGGGGGGCATGTGCTGGGGCTGCCTTTCTACTGGGGGGGGGCATGTGCTGGGGCTGCCTATCTACTGGGGGGGGGGCAGGTGCTGGGGCTGCCTATCTACTGGAAAGGCAGGAGGCACTAAGATCCAGCAGGGGAAGCTGGGAGCCACCAGTCTTTATAGGGACCCGGGAAGTGGGCAGCGCCAATCAGCGGCGCACTGGCCCTTTAGATCTACAAGTGCTGGTGCGCGCTGGCCATCCAGGACAGAAACTGGAAAGTGGAGAGTTGAGTGAGCTTGGAAAGGGTCGCCGCCATGGAGAGTAGCACGGGTGTGCCTGCGATCTGAGATGTAGATCGCAGGGGCACCCGTGATACTGGGACTACCTATCTACTGGGAGGCATGTGCATATTTTAGGGCTCTTACGGAATAACATTTTAAAATATGTGGCGTTCGTGGCTCTCTCAGCCAAAAAGGTTCCTGACCCCTGATGTAGACTGTACATTGTGTTTTTAAATCTAGGGACAAAGTAGTTAGTGTCTGACTAGTTTAAAAAAAATTGCCATCTTCTGACGCTAATAACTTTTTCATACTTTGGTGCACGGATCTGTGTGATGTGTCATTTTTTGCGAAATGAGACAACGTTTTCATTGCTACCATTTTGAGGACTTTTCATTACATTTTTTATGTCATGTAAAAAGGTGTAAAAGTCGGGTTTCGGATATTTGGGCGCCATTTCCCGTCTCGGAGGTCACCGCCGATTATAACCATTTTTATATTTTGATAGATCGGGCATTTTGGGAAACCTAATGTGTCTGTGATTTTTACTGTTTATTATGTTTTATATCAGTTCTAGGGAAAGGGGGATGATTTGAACTTTTAATATTTTAGTAATTTTTTACATTTTTTAAACTTTTTTCTTTTTTTTCACTATTTCTTAGAACATCTAGGGTACATTAACCCTAGATGGTCCAATTGTTCTTACAATATGCTGCAATAATAAATGTCAGCCCCCATATAGTATACAGCCAGCCCCCATATAGAATACAGCCAGCCCCCATGTAGTATACAGCCAGCCCCCATGTAGTATACAGCCAGCCCCATAGAGTATACAACCAGCTCCCAGTAGTATACAGCCAGCCCCCATATAGTATATAGTCAGCCCCCATATAGTATACAGCCAGCCCCCATGTAGTATACAGCCAGCCCCATAGAGTATACAGCCAGCCCCCAGTAGTATACAGCCAGCCCCCATATAGTATACAGCCAGCCCCATATAGTATACAGCCAGCCCCTATGTAGTATACAGCCAGCCCCCATGTAGTATACAGCCAGCCCCCATACAGTATACAGCCAGCCACCATGTAGTATACAGCCTACCCCCATGTAGTATACAGCAACCCCCCTGCCAAGCGCATAAAAAAATAAAAAACTTAATACTCACCCTCAGGTGTCCGGATCGTCGGCAAGGGTCCTGATCTTCAGCGCAAGGCTCCCGATCTTCGTCGCGGTTCCCGGCGGCTCCTCTTCTCTCTTCTTTCTTCTCTAGCCGGCAGAGTGGCGTCCATGCGATCTGCCGGTGGGCGCACACTATGAGAGAAGAGGAGCCGCCGGGAACCACGCCGAAGATCGAGAGCCTTGCCAACGATCCGGACACCTGAGGGTGAGTATTAAGTTTTTTATTTTTTAATTGACTCGTGTATAAGCCGAGGTGAGTTTTTTCAGCACATTTTTTGTGCTGAAAAACTCGTCTTAAACACTTATACACAAGTATATACGGTAAACCCTGTCTATAGTGGCTCTAGCCTGTTTAAGCCGGCTAGGTGCCAAAATATTTATTAGATTACAAGATTATTATTAAAGGGAACCTGTCACCAGGAGACCCATTTTTCGCACTCCCCCATTCCCCACAGAGCATAGTACATACACTGCCAAAGTTGGCTGTATACTACATGGGACTGGCTGTATACTACAATGAGCTGGCTGTATACTACTTGGGGCTGGCTGTATACTACAGGGGCTGGCTGGCTGTATACTACATGGGGGTTGGCCAGCTGTATACTACACCCTCGGCTTATACTCGAGTCAATAGGTTTTCCCAGTTTTTGTTGGTAAAATTAGGGGCCTCTGCTTATACTCAGATCGGCTTATACTCGAGTATATATGGTAATTATACTTTAAAGTTATAGGAAGTTTTAGAAGTAAAAAATGAAAGTCTATGTATGTTCTCTCTGTGTTTGCGTGGGTTTCCTCTGGGTCCTTAGATTTCCTCCCACCCTCCAAAACATCCTGGTAGATTGAGTAGATTGTGAGCCCCACGAGGGGCAGGGGCCGATTGGGCAAGCTCTGTGTAGCAGTGCGTAATCTGTGTGCGCTACATAAATAAAGGAATTCTAATTATTATTACAAACCACCTTTAAGCAGAAGAAAAAAACCAAATACAGCTCTAAAAAGCTAAAAAAAAAGTTGTGGAAAAGCTAAAAAAAAAGTTGTGGAATTTTGAAAAGTGGGGAGCAAAAAAGGACGTCATAGGGGACCTGCTGCTGCCGTCGGATAGGGATCAAGAAGAGGATCTGTGTGTGTGTGTGTGCGGGGGGGGGGGGGGTCTGCGTTGATAATGTACAAAGTCTATTTTTCTTTATAAACCCGAGCATAAGTCGGGTGGTGCTTTTTCGGCACAAACTCGGCTTATACTCGAATATATACAGTATATTGGATTTATAATTCCTTCAGGAGGATTCAAATGGGGTCACTTTTTCTCTTTGAGACTTTTTGGGATATTTGTACCACAATTTGCAACTTTTCAACAAAAGTTATTTGTCTTAAAAATCCATAAACCTGTGTGTATGCATTTTAGAAAAGTTACATACCGTATATACTCGAGTATAAGCCAAGGCATCTTGGTACTTTAATTAGTTAAAAAGTCCCCTCTCACTTTGGTTTCAATCTTTTTAGGCACCAGGCATTTGACTTGACTAAGTGTACCGTTTGGTCCTTTATTGGGACACCTTAACCAGTTTAAAGGGATAGCCCTCACTTCCAAAACATGCAGCAAGAACCTTACTGGTCTGAATAGTCATCATTCTCATAAAATTTTTCCTAATTCTTTTAAAGTGACCAAATTATATGTTGTTCAACCTTTTTTTTGTAGTGACCGTTCCTAAAAAGGGCTGATCTCTCTTCATACATTGTGGGTGTTGGCTGCTATATGGAGCACGCACCACCACTCACACCTGCCATGGTGGCTTGCACCGATCGTGGGTGTTCACCACTAACCTGCCGCTGGTGGCAGGTAAATTTTGGCAGTGCGTGGGCACCATCATCCAGGATCGGCAATCCATTCCCATGACAGCCTGGAGTCTTTGTGAGACTTTAAGACCTGTCATTTGGCAGGATCTACAACAGTAAACCAGATTATTGAAAATTCTTCATATACTGCAGTACTGTAGTACCAGTCAGTGCACAGTCTACAGTACATACAGCCATTGGTCTACAGTCTAGTTAGGTTTCACATAAAGTGACAATTATTTGTGATGGTTAAAAACAGGTCTCCAAGAAGAGGTGGCAGAAGGAGCCAAAAGGTGTTTAGTAGGGGATGGGAAATTATAGCTAGTTCACATGGCTGTACTAACAACACGTCAACAGATGAACAACTCATCCAACAACGATCTTGGTCACATTTTACAGGTAGAACGTAGCAGAATTCCACAGATCATAGTTTGTTTAATGCTTTCTATATCCCCTCAGGACAACAACACTGTACTTGAACCATCACCACATCAAATAGCTGTTATTCCATAGGGATTGAGGGACCTGTACTAAGAATAGACATGCAAAAGTTTAATGAATCTGTCACATATGCAACATCCCCCACCGGGGCCTAGCCCTTGAGGTGCGGCCTGGAGTCAGCCGGGGCCCGCGGTACCGGAGTGGCTGGCGGTTGCGGCCTAAGCACGCTGTTGTCACGGTGCTTGGTACAGGGGAACCGGAGGGCTGTCCTACAGCCTGGCAGGTCTCCAGCAGGGTGGTGTTGGCAAGAAAATGATATGGGAGCGGCTGCTATAGCGGATCTCCCTGGGGCAACCCCTTAATGACCCGAGGGTGAGTCTCTGGGTGATGGACAGGGTGCCGGTGATGAAGGCAGCCGTATTAGCAGGGACCAGACGGAGGCAGAAGTTGAAGCAAACAACTTACAGTTTATTGCAACCGGCAGGAACTGCAGAAAACGTGCCTTTAACAGGTAGGTAGGGTGCCGAGATGTGAGTTGGAGGGAGCCTCAGGAGATAGTTCACCAGCCTGGATGTAGAGGGCAGGCTGGGTGGCAGCTGTGTCCTTATAGGAAGCTTCAGCTTGTCCTGTAGAGCTTCAGGTATCACCCTTGAAGGTAGGAATGATACCCCTTTCCTCACTACACTACTCTAGTCTAATAGCTCCACTCTTCAGAGGCAGGGGCTAGGCTCTTCCTGCTCTGGTATGGGCTAGACAGAGTTACACTCGCTCACTCACTACATAGACTGAGAGACTTCTCTCAGTCTAACTCTCTAAGAGTGCTTGCTGAAAGAACTCTGGAAAGACCTCTCCTCTCTTCTCTCTCCTGAGAGAGACTTCTCTCTAAGACATTCCTCCCCAGAGGTTTTATTACCTCCCTTTGGTCAGGTGGTGGCTGCTCCTCCAATCACATCTCAGCTACAGAGCACAGGATGTAACACATATCATTGGTTGACATAATTACATCATACATTAACATCTGCCTTGCCAGGCAGGATTAACCACTGCAATTTCCCCTTGATCCTATGAGGACCATGTAGTGTAAGGTGGTGTTACCTACAGGTGGGACGTATTCGCAAGCACTACCTCGCCATTGCATCGGCGAGGGTGTTGCACATACAGTACACTTTTCATTGATAAACTATAGCCAATATGAAAATTAGCTTGCTAGCTAAACCACCACTTTAATTCCAAAGTCATGAAGGTGTTGGTTCATGATAGTTCCATAAAACGGAGAGAGGATAAAGTTGTACAGATGCCATGGGGGACATAGATCAAAGACTTTATTCCGGAATTTTTGATAAAATAAAATTTTGCATTTATATGCAACTTTGTGCATGTATACACCACTGATAACATTTTTAAATAGAAGGCAGAAAGCTCTGTAAGGTAAGCCTGTTAAAACAGATCTATATTAACTGTTATCTATAAAAAGTTGTAAACATTCGAGTACTCCACAGTAAATGAGTGGCGGTGAAGTAATATGTAACAAATAAATGAGTCTGTAAGGATTGTAAATCCAATGATGGCTGGTGATTAAGGTAATGCAAGTAAGAATCTGGCAGATATTAATAGTATGAAAGTCAAAGGCCTAGTACTGCCTGTAGAAGAACATGATATTATGCTAAACTAGTTAAAGAGCACATTCATTTTATAGGCTCTAAAGTGATATTATCATTCTAGCCTCTAACAGTGACTCATCCTTGGAAAAAGTGACTCTTCTCAGCTCATTTGCAAATGATTTTGTGGACAAACAGGTGACATAAGACAGGGAATACTGGAAACTTCATTTAATACCTTACCCGAGAGCTCAGGTAGTTAAGTGGGTTATAACCTTGAGAAAGTGTCTCATTAATGCCGCCTAAGTTTGACCTCTAGTTTCCTTTTGTAAGCTTTTTCTATTCTCCTTCATCAACAGATGCATGTATCATAAGAGTTGCTTTAATACTCACTGAAATCATTGCCATATTGCTCCATCAGTTCAGAAAATACATGGCAATCTTCAAACCCCTGTAAAAAGAAAACAAAAAAATGACTTGGTAAAACTAAAACACAATACACATTACAGTTTCTTTTTTATAATATTACCAGAATATTAAGATTTTGCTAAGAATTGCATCTAGAATTGGTCGAGGCAGTTATCGGTGTTTACATCACACAATGGGGCCTGATACTATCGTTGTATGTGCAACAGAAATGGACAAAAGCTCTTTAACCTAATGCAGAAAATTATTTTCTTTTATCTGATACCTGAACCAATGGTTCTAGCTACTAAAGAACTCAAAGCCTGACTCTTCTGTGGCACAATATATGTCTGTTTTCTGCTCATTTTCATATGACTGTGGAGATTTGTTATAAAATAACTAGAAGGTATTACAAAGGGGATTTCTAGAAAGGATATACTGTGCTGCTCAACATTATAGGCACCCCTTCATTTTTTCATAAACTGAAAAAAAATCTTTAGAAATAAGTGGAAATGCACAAAAGTGATAACCTCAGGAATTCTTAATTACTAGTCAAAGGTGATACATCAAAATATTTCTCACATCTACTTTAAGCTTTAGCAAAGAGCTATAGCCATTTTGTGTTTGATCTCTCTTCTCCAGGGGCTACCAAATTGCATATCTTGCCAAAGAACAATGGAAACCTGTTATCACAGTATGGAGTACTATGCACAATAGTCAGGTGGGATTCAGATGAGCACCTCATCTGGAGCCTGGTGCTTTTCCACTTGATCCAACATTTTTCTATATGTGAATACTCTAATCAGGCTCCACTATAGTATTCCTCATGATGTAGGCTGCGAGATTAATGAAATCTGTTATCTTTTTCCATATGTGGAATAATTACATAATTGGTCCCAGAATACATGTAGAAGGAAATTTATTATTGTATTTTTTAAAGCTGCCAGGTGGTCTGCGTCCCTATCCAGATTTGGGTCCAGTTTCATTCAAATTAATTTTTACCAAGTTCTGAACCACACAATGTTGCCATATATGCCAAAGATATTGCAGCTATGCTATTATGTGTAATTGTCTAAACTGCCACATAAAGTTTTCTAAGTTGTACCACCAATTAACACCCAAAACCACTCTTTCCATCAACCCAGTTCCAAACGATTTTTCTGATCTTATAAACTTAAGATATTTGGGTGGGGTCTTTCAGATTTCCTTAGATACAGCAAACAATGCCTTTGTCATTAGCCATTACATAATATAATCTACCTGTTGAGCAATAGTGAACAGAATGTACCCTCACCACCAAGGGTTGCATCTCCTAATCCCTGAGTATTCTGTCCTTGTTAGGATATCTGGTCTACTTTCCCCATTGGTAAATTCTCATGACTGCTCGAACTCCAAATGGAATGGATGCAATTAACCCCTTCAGGACATAGCCAGTTTGTACATTAAGGCTAAGAATCTTTTTTTTGTAATCTGACATGTGTAGCTTTATATGGCTATAACTTTTAAACAATTTAAAATACCAAAATGATTTTAATCTTTTTCATGTCACATTGGCCCAGATTCACTATTATAAATTTCCCTGTCTCTGCTAGTTTTTGGACTTCTGCGCATCGCTCGCCACTATGGCCCGAGCTTGGGCTGGGGTGTGAACACCTGGTCAGCCACATTTCCTATAGTCTCCGCCTGGTCTACAGGTCGAAACTGGCAGATTTTTGTGCACATATTCACTAAAAGGCCAGACCACCCGCCAAGGAATGAATTCCCCCATTGTACTTCATGTTAATGGGAAAGTTTGGTTCACATGTTTAAAAATGATGAAAACATATAGTTGAGATATGGGAACTGTTAGTATGTAACTAATTTGAGTGGTACAACTATTGGTCTCAAATTCAGATAATTTTGAATTTTAAAGTGTCCTTTTATAGACAACGTCGAACAGACTTTGCCTTTTTGTTCCCAAATTTCTAGATTTACATTTTTGGGGGTAATTTTTTTAACACCTTGATGACATGGCCAATTTATTCAAATATCACATGTGATTATAACTTTGGAACACTTTAACATATCCAAGTGATTTTGAGACTGTTTTCTCTTGCGCACTTCATATTAGGTGACAAATGTAGGTAATATGTTTTCTATTTATTTATGAAAAAAACATATTTGGCAACATTTTTAAAAAATTCTTGATTTTTGAAATGCTAAATTTTCTACACCAAAATAACTAACATTTAATGTCTGCTTTATGTTGTAGAATGTTATGAGGTTTAGAACTTAGGAGCGATTTTTCACATTTCCCTAAAAACCGCAAAATCATACTTTTGCGGGATCTGCTCATCTTTCATTTTGGTAGACCTAAATAATAGTAAAACCCCAAAGTTTAATACCCAATTTTTATCAAATATGCAAATACCCCATATGTCGTGGTAAACTGCTGTATGAGCACACTCCATTGCATTGAAAGGAAGGTGCACCATTCAGAGCAGATTTGCATTGTCACTTTTTTTTTTAATTACTGCAAACAGATTTATTTATTAATGACATGCTATATACAGTAAAAGAAATAAACTACATGATTTCGGCATTAAAGGGAACCTGTCAACTCCGAGCAGCCAAATAAACCCTGGACAGTACCTTAGCACACTGTAGAGTCATCTCAATGCTTCTAATCCTGTTACTCTGCGTTGCTGTTGTGTTATAAAAACAACTTCTTGTCATTGTTCATTTATGCAGTCAAGGAGGCCAAACAGCTTTCCGATCCACTCAAGCTCTGCTTGCCTCCTCACGGCTGCTCTCGCTTGAACCCACTTGCACACAAACTTCCCCACACACGAAGGCTCATCCCTGAGCCGAAACGCGCGTCGGGGCGAGCGGCTCAGTCCAGGCAGAGGAACACTTGCTATCATACTGGTAAGGACTTTCTTCCATCACTGTGTAGGTTCCCACATCATTGGTAGAGTACCAGGCACGGTGGTTATTACCAGCCAGAACTTTAGTGGGTTCCTTTCCCCCCTTTTCCAGGGTGTATTTACAGTCCACCATGCTATACACACAATTTTTCCTCCACTGCCTTGGGCTCTGACCGCTATTTCTTTCTGTGTCATCACCACACTGTATCCATTCGTTTACATGATTTGTCATTTTATTGTTGTTATTCAAAATAAAAGTATTTTATCTGCAAATTCACATAGTTGTTCTGGTTACTCCTCCTTTCCCTCCTATTGGTTTTGGGGGGATACTTTTGGGTTCTCTTGAAACTTCCCCACATGCACAGTCCGCCTGTTAGTCTGATCAGAGGTTACGGGTTCCCTTTAAATATAATGTCCATGTACATAAAAAGGACAACCAAAAGCCAAACAAAATTTATTCTATGACCCCGTGTATATAAAGTGAGCTCAAATGTTTTTTTAATATATTTATCATAACGATATTAAGCTAATTTATTATTACGGTATTTTTCGGACTTACAGTGCAGTGCGGCTTATATATCCACCGTACTTACAGACAATAGCTGCCTTGAACTGTGCACAGGTCTGCCACCTGCTGGTCATTGATCCTTATAAACAGGTGCACCTTATAATCCGATTCGTCTTATATATGAACCTAGACGTTTAAGCAGGCATTTATTGAAGATGCGCTTTATAGTCTGAAAAATACGGTACATATTAGAATTTAGGATTCTTTGATGTGTAAACCCTGTAGCCAAAAGAGTGCTCTATGCTCAAGGTGCCCATATCTGTTGGTCACATTCCCACCTAGGCCTGGGTATAGATGTGCGCCATCTCAGACCTCTACCACCTGTAATGGGCATCTTTAGATAAAAGATTTAGAATATTTAGAGTGGATTATTATTCTCATTTTTTTAAATTGCACAATTACAGACCTTCAGCCAACAGACAAAACAACAATATTCAAATGAGAAAGTGTGTGTGAAAAGTGGCGACACCCTAACCACCCTTTTCTTTGCACTCTTTGGGCCCCTTGGTACCAATTGAGCATCGTTGCAATGCCACAGCCTACCTGAGTATTGTTGCTGACCATGTCCATCCCTTTATGACCACAATGTACCCAACATCTGATGGCTACTTTCAGCAGGATAATGCGCCATGTCATAAAGCTGGAATCATCTCAGACTGGTTTCTTGAACATGACAATGAGTTCACTGTACTCAAATGGCCTCCACAGTCACCAGATCTCAATCCAATAGAGCATCTTTGGGATGTGGTGGTACGGGAGATTCGCATCATGGATGTGCAGCCGACAAATCTGCGGCAACTGTGTGATGCCATAATGTCACTATGGACCAAAATCTCTGAGGAATGCTTCCAGCACCTTGTTGAATCTATGCCACGAAGAATTGAGGCAGTTCTGAAGGCAAAAGGGGGTCCAACCCGTTACTAGCATGGTGTACCTAATAAAGTGGCCGGTGAGTGTATATAAATAAGTATCACCGTAATCGTAAGAGTTAATAAAATTGCATCAATAAGTTAAAGACCCACTAAAATGAATTTTTTTTAACAGTGCAACCCGTCCTGCTAAAGGAAGTACTCAGCAAACAGTCTGTTCCAAAAGGGGGGTTAGGATGGACACTATATACTACTCCTAGACCTGCGAGGACTCCAGAGGGACACAATTTTAGTTGCTCCTCTGGTATATTCCGCCTCCTTATACGCAATGCATTCACAATTCACATCAAACTTTTGTTGTGAATTCATTTCCGTAAAAGGAATTATTGTAACAACTGTTAGGTCACAATGCTCCCTGTACCCCTCAATTATTTCAAACTAGGTTCACTTATTGGTTGTCACCCATGGGGGTGTGGGAGAGTCTCTTGGGGCTAGAGGCTGTGGACTCCCTGGACCACCGTGGGGGATGATGGTACTAGCTGCAACCCGTGACCGGAGTCTAAGTGGCCCCTGGTCTTCGCAGGACCTCGGGATGGCAGGACCTCTAGATGGCAGAACCTCGGGAAGGGAGGACCTCTAGATGGCAGAACCTCAGGATGGCAGGACCTCAGGATGGCAGGACCTCAGGATGACCACCGGGATACAGGACCGCCACAGGAATACAGGACCGCCACAGGAATACGGGAATGTCACAGGAATACGGGAATGCCACAGGAACACGGGAATGCCACAGGAACACGGGAACGCCACAGGAACACGGGAATACAGGAACACTGGAGAATAGACACTTGGAGTAAACCTGGGAACACTAGAACACTAGGAAACAGGAGGGCTTTCACCAGGCCAGGAGCCCGGAGAGGTGAATATGGGCCGGGGGCATAGACGCCACATTGCAGAGCATGGGTGTACCCGCGATCTGCGACATGGATTGCGGGGGCACCCGTGACATTGGTTTTATGTTTTTTATTTAGGTTTTCTATTTCCTCTCCAAACATCTGGATTTGTTAGCAGATCCTTTATAATTCTCCTACAATTTCTTTATCTATCTATTAATTATTATTATTATTATTTATTTCTACTCCAAGTGCTTTGTCATTCCAGAGCCCTGCTATATTTTCTGGATAGCGTTTAGGATCACATGTAGGGTCTTTCTCGCATCAGGAAACATGGCTTCCTAATCAGGGGGCTGACATTTCACAGTGGCACAAACTGGGCATCACATAACGGGAATTACATAACAGGCATCACTTATTGGTTGTAACATAATGGACACCACATAACGGGCGTCACATAATAAGCACCGAATTTGCCAGAAATAATTGCAATTTCCATCTTGGGCATCATATTTGGAAACCACTTGTATGTTCAAAATGCTTATTTCACCATGTGTATTACACTACAACACATATTACACCTTGGGGTGTGCGTTCAAAAATTAGGGTCACTTTTCAGGTTTTCATCTGTTTTATACCACTAGCTCTCTCCAAATGCATCCTGACACACGTAAAGGATTTCTGCCAAATTTGGCTTCTAAAAGGCAAATATTCCTCTTTCCCTATACTGTGCACCCATTTAACATTTTATATGCACATGTGGGGTACTTCTACACTCGGCAGAAATAATTTTACACATTTTTGGGGGTTATTTAATATTTTGTCTCTTGTGACTATAAAAAATTAGGGTTTAAAGTGAAAAAGGGTTTATAAGAAAATTTTCACCTTTTTCCTTTTAAGGGCCTAATTGGATCATACACCTGTATACACATAAATACACATATCACTCCTTGCTAAATTCTCTAAGGCAGCGTGCATCCAAAAATTAGGGTCAATTTTTGTGTTCTTCTCTGTTTGATACCACTAGGGCTCCCCAAATGCACGTAAAAGATTTCTGTCAAATTTGACTTCTAAAAGGCAAACATCCCTATTTCCTTCTACTGTGTGCCCATACAACATTTTATATACATATGTGGGGTGCTTCTACGGAAAAAATAGTTTAACACATTTTTGGGGGTTATTACATTTTGTATTCCCATTGGCCATACAAAAATTAGGGTAAAAGTGACCTTTATAGGAAAATTAGCTTTTTCTCCTTTTTAGGGCCTAATTGAATCAAACACCTTTATGGGCAAATACACATAATACACCTTGCTAAATTAACCAAGGGGTGTACTTTCCAAAATGGTGTCACTTGTTGGGTTCCCCTCTGTTTTGTACCACTAGGGCTCTCAAATTTGGCTTCTAAAAGGCAAACATCCCATTTTCCCTACTGAACCCTACTGCGTACCCATACAACATTTTATATACATGTGTGGGGCAATTCTACACTTGGGAGAAATAGTTTTACACATTTTTGGGGGTTGTGTCATCTTTTATCCCTTATGGCTTAAATTAATTTGAGTTAAAAGTGACATTTTTGAGAAAATTCTCACATTTTTCATTTTTGGGGCCTAATTTAATCAAACACCTGTTGGGGAAAATACACAAGTTACACCTTGCTAAATTCTCAAATGAAAACTTTTTTAGCCGTATTTGTCTTCCAAAAACAAAACAATGCTCTTTCCCTTCCAAGTGCCCCCCTGTGCCGATACAGCAGGGCACTGGCAATGGGTATTGGCATACTCAGGAGTCAGGAGGAATTGCACTTAACATTGTAAAATGCATTTTCCTTTTTAACCAATTGTGAATGTGCAAATTTTAGTGTTGAATGAATATATTGTTAGATAAAATTACATTTTTGTAATTTCACTTCCATATATTTTTAACCGTCATAAAACGCTCATAGGGCTAAAAAACTTCCCAAAGGTTGTTTTGAATATTTTGAGGGGTGCAGTTTCTAAAATGGTGTAATTTGTGGGGTTTTTCTATCATACAGGCCTTATAAAGTTACTTCTAACTAAATTGGTACTCCAAAAATAAGTTTTGATGAGTTTTCATGAAATTGGTAAAATCATTCCTAAAGTTATAAGACTCTTAACATCCTAAAAAAAGTAAAGGGTGTTTGAAAATGTATGCCAAGTTAAAGAAGACATGAAAAATGTAAGTTAAATGATATAACTAACTTTCCAAAAAGTAGAAAAATTTTTTTTGAAAAACATCTTTTTTTTCAAAATTTTTGGCAAATTTCCATTTATTTCATAAATAAATACTAAACATATTGCTTAAATTTCTCAACACATATGAAGTACAATGTGTCACGAAAAAACTATCTCAAAATCACCTGGATATGTTACAGCATTCCAAAGTTATGACCACTGATAATGACACATGTCAGATTTTAAAAAAAGGGCCATGTCAGGAAGTCGTTAAGGGGTTAAAAAAAGAATAAAAGTACCCTGAAGTCCCATTCCATGCAATAATCAAATAAAAAACACACACAAAATCACAAAAAACACACAACATATTGAGTATCAAAACGTCTGTAATAGCCACTACAATAAAATAAAATTGTCACTGAACCCATATTGTGAACACTGTAAAAAAAAGTAAAAGAAGCTCACAAAAATTATGAAATTTTCACATCTAACCTCATAAAAAGCGCTTAAAAAGTAATCAAAGAGTAACATTTACCCCGACATGATACAAGGAAAAAGTAAGCTCTAAAACAGCTCTATAAACCAAAAAATATAAATGTATTGCCCATTGTTACATGGTGATGCAAAAACAAGTAAATTTCTCACAAAATGAGTTCTATAAAAGAGTTAATAAAATCTGATTATTATTTATTGAACATCCCCCCACCTCCAGAAACTATGTACCTGAAAGGTGGATCTCATCCACAACCTAACCTAAGAATACTAAAAATAAACCTCCATATGTCCAAATTACAAAAAAAATAAACATTTTATAGCCCATAAAATGTGACAATGCAAATTTGCTCTGAATGGCACTCCTTCCGTTCTGTGTGCCCATACAGCAGTTTACCACCACATATGGGGCACTCGGGTGAAATTGGGTATCAAACTTTGTGGTGTTTTCATCATTTAATACTTTGTGATGGTTTAATTTTTGGCCAAAATTAATACATTGTCTAAAAAAAATAAAGGCTTGTATATTACACCTCCATTTTGTTTTAACCCTTGTGAAATACCTAAAGGGTTAACACACTTCTTAAAGTTGATTTTTCATACATTGAACGGTACAGTTTCTAAAATGGCATAATTTACTGCTATTTAGGCCTCTCAAAATCACTTAAAGCTGAGCAGGTGCCTCTATATAAGGGTTTTTGCCTTGAGAAAGAGGTGTGGTCTAAAAGTTGATGTGACTGGGTGGGAAATAGTCCATGCACCAAATAAATAAGGTGGGTGGGGTAAAAACAAAGCTAAAACAGGTCTAAAATTGGAACTCAACAGTCTTAAACTGTGACATTTTCATCATCACAATGATGAATCATCACTAGAATATTGTTGTTGAGCTCTGCAATGTCTGAGCCTGCAACACACAGTCATGGCCATAAGTTTTGAGAATGACACAAATATTATAATTTCACACGATCTGTTGCCCTCTGGTCTTTATGTGTGTTTGTCAGATGTTTTTATCACATACAGAAATACAAGTGCAATCATATTATGAGTAACAAAAGCTTTTATTGACAGTTAGAATGAGCTAATGCAGCAAGTCAATATTTGCAGTGTTGGCCCCTCTTCTTCAGGACCTCTGCAATTCTCCCGGGCATGCTCTCAATCAACTTCTGGACCAAATCCTGACTGATAGCAGTCCATTCTTGCACAATCAATGCTTGCATTTTGTCACAATTTGTTGGTTTTTGTTTGTTCACAAGTTCTCAATGGGATTAAGATCTGGGGAGCCAAAGGGGGATATTTATCAGGACCTCTGTGCACCGCCAGTGGCACAGAGGCCCTGAAATAACCGCAAATGCTAGCTTATTGCTAGCTTTTGCAATTATTTTCCCCAATCCGCCACCTTCACACCAGTGGGGCGAGAAGGGGGGGGGGGCGCGGCTGGCCGAGCGGAGGGCGCAGCCAGAAAGGAGTGGGCCAGGGCGTTACTGTCCCCGCGCCTGCGCACTCGCTGCTGCCGCCGATGCACGAACGCCAGCATATGATAAATATCCCCAAAAATCTCTATGTTTTGTTCCCTGAACCATTTAGTTATTTGCTTTATGGCAAGGTGCTTCATCATGCTGGAAAAGGCATTGTTGACAGTTGGGAGAAGTTGCTCTTGGAGGACATTCTGGTACCATTCTTTATTCATGGATGTGTTTTTAGGAAAGACTATGAGAGAGCCGATTCCCTTGGCTGAGAGGCAACCCCACACATGGATGGTTGCAGGATGCTTTACAGTTGGGATGAGACAAGACTGGTGGTATTGCTCACCTTGTCTTCTCCGTACAAGCTGTTCCAAACAATCGGAAAGGGGATTCATCAGAGAAAATGACTTTACCCCAGTCCTCAGCAGTCCACTCTTTGTACTTTTTGCAAAATATCAGTCTGTCCCTGATGTTTTTTTTCTGGAGAGAAGTGGCTTCTTTTGCTGCCCTCCTTGACACCAGGCCTTGCTCCAAGAGTCTCCGCCTCACAGTGCATGCAGATGCACTCACACCCGCCTGCTGGCATTCCTGAGCAAGCTCTGCACTGCTGGTAGCCCGATCCTGAAGCTGAAACCACTTTTAAGAGACGTCCTGGCGCTTGCTGGTCCTTCTTGGGTGCCCTGGAGCCTTTTTGGCAACAATGGAACCTCTCTCCTTGAATTCCTTAATGATGCAATAGATTGTTGATTGAGGTGCAATCTTTCTTTAGAGATAACCATGGTTAACAGAAGAGAAACAATGATGCCAAGCACCAGCCTCCTTTTAAAGTGTCCAGTGGTGTGATTCTTTCTTAATCTGTCCTTATCAACACCCACACCTGTGTTAATGGAGCAATCACTGAAACAATGTTAGCTGCTCCTTTTAAGGCAGGCCTGCAATGAAGTTGAAATGTGTTTTGAGGGAAAAAGTTCATTTTCTAGGCAAATATTGACTTTTCAGTTAATTGCTGTTAAGCTGATCACTCTTTATAACATTCTGGAGTACTGTATATGCAAATTGCCATTATAAAACCTGATGCAGTAGACATTGTAAAAATTAACATTTGTATCATTCTCAAAACCTATGGCCATGACTGTATTAATGATTTCCTCTTTGTGTGTTTCCATATTAATTTAATCTAAAGGGTGCCAATATAAGTGACACAAATAGATTAAGGTTTTTCTATTTATTCCTAAAGTTTTGTTTTTGTTTAAATTATTGTTTAACATTTGCTCTGTTTCAAGTGCTTCATAGAAATTTTCAAATCTCCCACATTATATTGAAACTTCATGGTTGGCCAATAGCGAGGAGCAGGACTCTGAGTCTCTGAGGGTTCCATTAGTTCAATTTTCTATAAGAAGCCTTATACAATAAAGCAGCAGTCTGATCAGGCCACTGCAGTACCTGATCATCTATACGCAGTTAGTTTTAGTCTTTTTTACAAGCTAACACTAGGCTCCGGCTTTAGTAATGGGTGCCGTCAATTAGCCATCACTATTACTAAAAATAAAATATGTTTTATTAAAATAAAAGACATTTCAATAAAAAGGTAAACAAAAAAAGTATATATAAAGAGTGCTTCTCTAGTGTTAATGTTCTTCAATAATCTTATGTAGTCATACGGAGATAAGGAGTAATTATGTACAGGCCATGAACTCCGCTCAGATTTAAAAGGGTCCCTGCATCATGATCAGTCAATATGTCAGTCCTGACACACTGCAGTAAAGAGTTTGCTATGGGGCCCACTCATTCCTAGTTACGCCACTGATCTCCTCTAACTGCTAACTGCACTGCTTATCTTTCACATCTTTCTAGTGGACAATGTGAGAGAAGTAAAGATACTATTTATAAATGGTGTGCTTTTCATCTGTATGGTGCAACAGTGTTATAGGGGTACTCTTTATCTTTTTGTAATGGTTAGACACCACAGTCAGTTTTCCCAATTAGGGACATTTAGCTACAGCTTTATTTTAGCATCTGAAGATAATGTATTCTGATTAAGCTAGAGTAACAAGGATGATTGTGTGAAGTGTTGTTATTTGTTTAGCTTTCAAGTACTATTTGCTATTATTTAATTGTTTTCAATGAATTGTTAGGGATATTTATGTGCACTGTTTTGGCAAATAAATACAACTTACAGCATTCATTCCTTGTCCATAAAAAGGCACAACAGCATGGGCTGCATCACCCATTAGAACACATTTACTGTCCAAGCAAAATGTTGAGCATTTAACAGAGATCAAGGCTTGAGGCGGTAGCAGGAAAAAATCCGTTTTCAGATTGTCCCTTATGAAAAAGAGGGAAAACAACATTATCTGAGAAATAATAATAAACAAGCATTGTTACATACTATAGATTACAAACAACTAAAGTATTTAAAAAAGAATTTAAATGTGTAGAAGCAATAGCCATGACATTCTTCAACATGTATTTCAGTCATCTAGTTATGCCCGCTTAACAATTTATGGTAATTAATGTTTGGATGTAGTATAAGACCAAATTCACAGAAACATACAGGGGACATATGTACGGCAGCAAGCTTGCAATCGGCAGGTGTCAGCTTTGGGGGGCTCAGCTTAAGGCTCACTGTCCTGTTTGTCTTCCTGAGTCCCAATTCCCTTTACAGTTCCCTTTACATGTCACAAAGTAAATATAATTCCAAAGAAGCCATTAACAGGAAATGCTCACCAGATGTTGGTAACCACTCATCCTATCCACACAGGCAAAGATAGCAAACCATAGATGTCCATAGAGTAAGTAATGTGTAATAATGAGAAAAAAGTGGCATGCGATAACATAGTTGTTATTTGTTTAAATGCAGCCAGAAAAATTTGGCAAGTACTTTTAAAAAAAACTGTACGACATAGGAAACTCTGTAAAAGGCTTTTGACTAGGATCGGAAAGTTAGAGCTATCCTTACAGAGACTTTATAATAATTCTTTATTCAATAATAATTCTTTATTTATATAGCGCCTATAGATTCCGCAGTGCTGCACAAAGCATGCCAAATTGGTCCCTGTCCCCATGGGGCTCACAATCTAAACAATCTAACAGTATTTTTGGAGTACGGGAGGAAACCAGAGGACCCGGAGGAAACCCACGCAAACACGGAGAGAACAAACAAACTATTTGCAGATGTTGACCTGTGTGGGATTTGAACCCCGGACCCCAGCACTGCAAGGCAGAAGTGCTACCCACTCAGCCACCGTGCCTGCCAATTAAGGCCGTTTGTGATGACAAGGCAGCCTTAACTCAAAAAGTCTCTGTAAGGAGAGCTCTTACTTCCCGAGCCTAGTTAAAAGCCTCCCATTTAGCTAAACTAGTTCCCTAAACTGTACTGACGAGATTCAAAGACATCAAAACAGCGCTGTCTACAGTTGTGAATTTGTTCCTTTGGAATAGATTAACTGGTTTGGCTTTAATCCTGCATCATGTCATTAGACTCCTTTAAAGTCATGTTTGATGTTAAAGGGGCTGCATTACAAGGTATTTGGGCAATTCTTTCATTATTCCATTCAAGCAATATCTGAACAATTTTAAAATCCCAATATATCATGTAGAACTCTTATGCTCAGAAGATCTGTAGAGCTTCCTTATGGCATTAAGCCAGCTTTTGCTATCAATCTGGAAGCTATCCCTTCCAACCCCTTCCCCATTAAAAATATACATATTTATATAGTCACACTTGAGTTACAATCACACATGTTTATACATTCATATATTCACACACACATTCAGTTCTTCACTGATACACATTTATACACTCACTTGAAAAATGATTTATACATTTATACACACAGTATATAATAATAATAATAATAATAATAATAATAATAATTCCTTTATATAGCACCAACAGATTAGGCAGCGCTGCACAAAGCATGACAAATTGGTCCCTGTCCCCATGGGGTTAACAATCTACCAGTATGTTTTGGAAACAAATGTACCCCTCAAGCAGTGGGGAAAGAAAAGGACCGAGTAAAAAGGTCCATATGAAACAAGAAGTCTTTATTGGTGACACTTGACACTCAGTAAAATGCAATAAAATCATGAGTGGTGGGATACAAAAAGAGAGAAGAAGCAGACCGATCTGGACAGGATGGAGTAACAAGTAAATAAAGGAGAGACATTGGTAAGAGACTGGCCAAATGCAGGCATGGTGCCTAATGTTAGACCACGTTTTTAGTATAACCTATAATTGATTGAAGGAAGGGTGTCAGCTCTTACCAGATCGTTATGATGTTAAAATTCCACTGTCCAGGAAGGGCCGCGATTTGTTACAAATTATAACTCCCAATGGTATGAAATACTGGCACGATATTGGCCAATTCTATTGGGGGACCCAATAGTAGGCAAATATGTCACACCCTACCCCTCAGTAACAGCTAAAAGAGCACAAAAGATATTTAAAAGATATTCTTGTCCGAAGCCACTATACATCTGGTAAATCCGGTACCATCTTTGGGGCAGATCGACCAGCAGATGGATGTAAACCCTGTGGCAACTGTGTTGCATGCCCCAATGTGGAGCAAGAAAATACATTTACGGATTCCTCAGGAAGCAACGTATATAACATCTTACATAGTATCTCATGCAAAACCAAAGCAGTGATATACTATGCCAATGTCCGTGTAATTTGATTTACATTGGCCTGACAAGTCGCGCCATGAAAGGTCGCATTAGGGAACATAAGCGAGATATAAAAGCTACATTGGAGAGTCATGCGGACTTTGAGGGTAAACCAGTGGCACTCCATTTTAAGGAGAAACATAATTCTGACCCGAGTCTCCTGAGGGTATGCGGTATCGACAAAGTAGACCTAGGCATTAGAGGTGGTCCGATTCAGAAAATATTAGCGCAACGAGAAACTCAGTGGATTTGGACCCTACATACCCTCAAACCAAGAGGTCTAAATGAGACCCTTAGTTTTGCTCCATTTCTCCAATAGGTACCACCCTCCAATCCCTTTCATTTCACAATTATTCACTCCCCCCTACTGGTTTTGTGCTATACATTCACACACTGGCGTCTCAACACACCAGTTTTTATTTAATTGTTCTTAACTGTTCTTGTCTGTTGATTCTTATATTTTCAGTGAATTTTCCCACTATTTTCGATTCAACATGCTTTATAAAGAACAATGAACTTTGAAGTTGGGATGACCTTCGATACAAGTTTGTGATCGACTAGGACTGAATCTACTACGAGATGTTCAACCTTGTCTCTTACACTAACATTTTCTCTTTAGCCTCTAGGTCAGTACTACGTACTGCAATGTACCTTATATTTGTGTCCAATGCCTAGATTTTAAAATCAACCCTATACGGTTCCCCACTCCCCTCACTATCACTTCCTCACTCCCTCACTTTTCACACCCCTCCCCCACTCTTCCCTCCACCATTCTTTTTCAACATTTATGTTTCACACATTTTGCCATATCTATTATATGCATTAACCGTTATGCTAATTGCAAGGCACTAGCCTTACAGGGTAAAATTATATTGCCTTATGTTTAATATTCTGTATAAATAATCAATTCCAGCTGGTCATATTGGGTGTATAATGTTCATACTTTTTTAACAAACCATTATTTGTCCCTGTGTACATAAATGCTAATGGCAATGTATTTTTTGATGCATATGGCATTTTCATATATACATGTTATATGATGTACCTACATGTTAATAATTTTTGCATAATGTGCATTTATATGTACTTACTATATGTACCCGTCATTCTGTCTTATATTCCCAATATTTAACATGGCATTTATATGTTTTCATCTATGTGTATGTAATTTTAAATGTATATATATATATATGAATGTGTAATTATTGTAATTATTATACATACATAAGGCACAATTATTTTATGCACAAGTCACTTTAGTTGCATTTACTCTATAAGTCATATATCACCAATTTTTGTATATCTTGCACTTATATTGCAAATAGTATGTATTATATTTATAACATTTTGGTAGGGGGCATACCTTTTTTTAGGTGGTTACCATATACTCATTTAACCAACACTGTTCCATACGACACTTATACCTATTGTGTCGCCATTAGACATTAACATTGTGACACAACTCTTAATGTGTAAATCTAATTCATCCATGTAGTACCTTTAGTAGACATCCTCCTTCGGGGGCGCCTCTGCGCATGCTCCCTGCAGACACTCGTTAGGCATGCAGCCCATAGTCTGATGCACGTCCCGCGTTCTCGCGATACTGAGCCACGTGATCACGCTGGCTGCGATTTCGCGGCTCCGCATCACGTGACCCGTGAGCCGGCAATCACGTGAATCTTTCTTATAATCCTCATTGGTTCATCCCCTCTTTATATACTGACCCCAGTTCAGGAAGACGCCACCCCCAGACGAAGGCTCATCCCGAGCCGAAATGTACGTCGGGGACGCGGCCCTTCCTGGACAGTGGAATTTTAATGATCTGGTAAGAGCTGAAACCCTTCTTTCAAACAATTATAGGTTATACTGCAAACATGGTCTAACAGTAGGCACCATGCCTGCATTTGGCCAGTCTCTTACCAATGTCTCTCCTTTATTTACTTGTTACTCCATCCTGTCCAGATCGGTCTGCTTCTTCTCTCTTTTGTATCCCACCACTCATGATTTTATTGCATTTTACTGATAAAGTGTCAAGTGTCACCAATAAAGACTTCTTGTTTCATATGCACCTTTTTAGTCGGTCCTTTTCTTTCCCCTCTGCTTGAGGGGTACATTTGTTTTCAATATTGGCTATTGAGGACTAATATGACTAAGTGTGTGACCATATAGGGTGACCGAATAGAGAGCCACACATTTGGCCCCGGTTTACATTTAGGGATGATTCTAATCTTCCCAAAAACCCTATTACCTGTATCCATTCTTCTGTTTAAATTTTCAGTATGTTTTGGAGTATAGGAGGAAACCAGAGGACTCAGAGGAAACCCACGCAAACACAGAGAGTACATACAAACTCTTTGTTAATGTTGACCTGGGTGGGACTATAACCCAGGAACCCAGAAGTGCTACCCACTCACCCACCATATATACTTCTTATACACACCCATAGTATACACAGATCAAATACACACACACATACAAACACACCATATACACTACCACTCTAAAGTTTGGGGTCTCTTAGAAATTTCTTAGAAATATCTACATAGGTGTATATAGGTACATTTCCAACAACCACCACTCCAGTGGTTAAAGATGGCTAATTTATGTTTAAAAAACCCTTGGGTAAGTATGCTAGCAAAGCTGAAAACAGTTTGGCTGATTAGAGAATCTATGAGACTGTCCTTTGAACTGGTAGAGAATCTGGAGTATCACATTTGTTTGTTCTATGAAACGCTCACAATGGCCAGAAAAAAAAGAAATTTCATGTGAAACTCCACAGTCATTTCTTGTTCCTAGAAATAAAGGCTATTCATGCAACAAAGTCCCAAGAAAGTGAAGATTTCCTACAACGGTGCGTACTACTCCCATTAGAGGAGAGCACAAACAGGCTCTAACCAGAGTAGAAAGAGATGTGGGAAGCCCCACTACACAACTAAGCAACAAGATAAGTACATTGACGTTTCTAGTTTGAGAAACCGATGCCTTACAGGTCCTCAACTGGCAGTTTTTTTTAAATAGTACTTGCCAAATGCCAGTGTCAACCTCTTCAGTGAAGAGGGAACTCCAGGATGCTGGCCTTCAGGGCAGATTGACAAAGAAAAAGCTGTAACTGAGACTGGCTAATAAAAGGAAAATATTAATATGGGTAAAAGAACAGACATTGGACAGTGGAAGATTGGAGCAGCTTGACCGTATAATACGCAAAAAGTGCCCATCAAGCAAATCCAACTAGTGGCTTCTAGAAGCATGGGGTGAAATTTCTCCAGAGATTACGTCACCAAATGAAAAGCTAGAAAGCCATAATATATTTAAGGCACTTCTGAAAAATCGTATGCAGCTTTATTTGGCAAAATATAGTATATGCATATATCAAAAGAAGTTATAAATGAAAACTTAAATCTTACGATCCAATTAAATTTATGGAGTCTGGAAAATGTGTCTTAAAGAATCCCATTACTTCCTCTGCTTTGCAAAGCTTTTCAAAGTCTTCAAATGGCATAAAGAGAGTACATGTAAATGATTTGTCCTGTGAAAGAAAATAAATGTATGTGAAAATGGAGATTATAAGGGTTAAATAAGTACTTATTTAACCCCTTAATGACATTTTGTAGCTTAAGGCTCAGGCCCATTTTTTATATTCTAATTTACGTCACTTTATATGGATACAACTTTTGAACACTGTTACTTATCAAAGCGATTATTTTTCCTTTTTTTTTTTACTTCATTTTAGTGGTAAATGAAACATTAAAACCCCCCTATATATCAACCCATTTTTGAATCTGCACCCCTCAAACTATCAGAAACAGCTTTTAGGAAGATCGTTAACCCCTTGAGAATTTCATAGTAACTAAATGAAAATGGAGGTGAGATTTAGAATAATCAAATTTTGTTGGTAATACGTTCATCTAGCCCTAAAATGTACACATTTCCGAAAGATAAAAAGAGAAAACCCATCTTAAAATTTGTTATGCAATTTCTCTCAAGTATAGAGACCCCCCCACCACCACATGTGCCATTACTTGTTTTATGGGGGCACAGCGAGGCGCAGAAAGGAAGAAACACCTGCAGCTGCCAGGATTTTAGTTTTCTCATTGGTCCCTTTTGTGGGCTATAAAATTTTAGATTTTTCGTTATTGAGGCCATAGGACATAATTTTTTTGGCGGGATGAGATGCATTTTCCAGTGTTACCAATTTGGGGTTACTATGCTCTATTATTGAAAATGTATTAACTTTTTGAGGGCAGGAGTAGAAAAGCATCCTTTCTGTACTGGATTTTTATATTTTGGGGGTGTTTACCATACATCCAAATAGTCATGTTATCTTTATTCTATGGGTCAGTACGATTACGGGGATACCATACTTTACCATATTTTTTCTTGCGATTTACTAAATTTGCCAAATAAAACCTAATATAGGGGAAAAAAATCGATAATTTTTGCATCGCCATCTTCCAGGTGGCATAACAGTTTGACTTTTTTGGCTACAGATCTGGTTGATGGCTTGTTTTATGGGCAACATATAGAAGTTTTTAACAATATCATTCTGAAGTACATACTTTTTTTGATCACTTTTTATTGCATTTTTTTGTGGGATGCAACAGGTAAACGTCATTACTTTTTGGTGGGTTTTAAACCTTTATTTATTTTTTTAAATTTTTTTAGTGTTAATCAAGTGGGTTCAACAATAATTCATTGTTTATTCCAGGGGTCATAGCAGACACAGTGATGCTATAAATGTGAGGTTTGTGTAATAATTTAGACTTTTTTTGCGTTGTATGACTCTTTATATGTTTATGGGGCTTTTTTATTGATTTATTTTTATTTAAGAACATTTTGTTTTTATGTTTTTAAGTACATATTGTACTTTAAATAAGTAAAAAAAATTTGGATAATATAAATTCTTCATTTTTCAAAGTTCTAAATTCTTTACATTTGATGCAGATAGTCATAGCACACAAATTAATTCATAACTTACATTTCCCAAATGTCTGCTTTATCTCGGCATGGTCTTTTAAGATTCCACATATTTTACTAGAATGTTATGAGGCTCAGAATTTGGGTGCCATTTGGGGGGGAAATTTCAATCCTGTATTTAGAGGGACTTGCTCAATTTACTGTGAGAGGCCTAAATAATAGTTAGACTAGTAAATTACCCCATTATGGAAACTACACCCCTCATTATATGAAAAAGCACTTTTAAGAAGTTTGTATACCCTTTAGGTGTTTTATAAGGGTCAAAACAAAATGGAGGTGTGGTCTACAAATTGTAATGTTTTTGGACAATTGGAAAATTAAACATTCACAGTGGATTAAATGAAAAAAGGCTCCACAAAGTTTGATGGTGGAGAAAATGAAAAATATTTTGAAAAATAATTTTTGGTAAGATTCTTTTTTATTTTTTGTCCATTCACCATACCATCGCTACGATTACGAAAATTTGGAAAAATTTGTTAATTTTAGAATCACCAAATTTTCAAATGCATAACTTTTTTATGTTCTAGCTGACAAATCTGGTTAAGAACTTATTTTTTTACAAAAAGAATTGTTCTTTTTAATGGTCTTATTTTGGAGCAATTAACATTTTTTAAAACACTTTTCAGAGCATTTTTAAAGGGTATTAATTAAAAATGATATTTTTGGAACTTTTTAAAAAATTTTTTACGGGGTTCACTGTGTGGGTCCAGTAATGATTCTGTTTCATTATACAGATTGTCACGGACACTGCAATAACAAATATTTGAGTTTTTTGTGTACTTAATTCAATTTTACTGAATAAAAACTAATTTGGTTAATTTTGCATCAACATCTATTCAGATGCTAACTTTTTGCGAGAAGAGTTCTTTTTACGGGTCTTATTTGTGTTGAGTATGTAACATTTTTTAATAACTTTTTAGAGCATTATTTAAGGGTATTAATTAAAAATATCTATGTTTGGAACTTTTTTTGTTTTTTTTCTGGTGTTTATAACACGGGTCCATTCTGTTTTCTTATTTATTTTATTCAATTGTTACTGACGCACTAATACCAAATATGTGGGGTTGTTTTTTTATTTATTTGTGTTTTTTATACTTTATTATTTGTTAGTACGGGAAAGTAATATTTTAGGGGCATATATTTTCATTTATTTACTTATTTTTATTTTAATGTTTTAAACTTATTGTTTGTAACTCTTTTTACTTATACAAACTTGAACCAGCGATGCTCTAATTGCTAGTTCAAGTCCAATACACTGCTTTACAATGCTATTTCGTAAGGGCTCTAACTGTCCAGGACAGGGCAGCCCCGAAGCACTCGGCAGACCTTCTGATTTTGCCCATTACCGAGTCTCTAATTTAACTTGGGCTGACACAAGATAAGGTACCAAAATTACCACTGCTTGAAAAAATAGGAAGCAAAATAATTATGTAGAGTGCAGTACAACTCATGGGGCAAGGCCCCAGAGCAGATTTCTGAATGGGGCCCTCCTTCCCCCTTAAAATATACATATACTTATACTTGTACACTCACATGTTATTTACAATCACACACATTTATATACTTATATGCATACACATACACCATATACACACGATATACACACATACAACATAAACATACACATACATAATGTACCATATAAACCCATGAAGCATATACGCATCACATATACACACATACATACAATACCAAATACAGACATGCAGCATATACAAACACACATCCGTACAAAATACCCCAGAGCCTGAGGCCCACTGATGCTGCGGGATGTTTAGCGGCTGTCATAGGCTTCTACCCCTGTAGTTACGGCTCTGACTGTACTCAGCACCGAAAGAAGCAACCCCTACCAAACCGGTTTCATACAATTACTTAAATTTTGATGATCTTTAATTTAGCACTCTTTTACAAACCTGTGATCAGGATTTTAATCAGCTCGGGTCAGCATTGGTGAGAAGGGGAGGGAGGAGGGAAGTTGTAAGTGCTGTAGATAATAATGATGATTCTGTGACTTTTAAAGACTTTTAAATTATATTAACTTTTAAAGTGAGTGGAACCAGTAATGTTAATGTAAAAGCAGATTGTGAATCAGTATTAAAAAAACTATGGGAACCTGTCACTAGGTGAAAATGTGAAATCCTGATGATGGGTTCTCTTTATGGGTGCCTTAAAGGAAATCTACCATTTGTATTGATAAACCAAATAATACCTTAAAAATGCTGTAGCTACACTGATGCAGAAACATAGCTTGTTTAATCCCTGAGCCAAGTGGATTTGCTGAAAAAAACATTATAAAATTATGATAATGAGGCTCTCTCGCACCTCAGCGCTTTTTCTCACCCTAATTATGCACTGCTTCAGCCTTGTCCTGTCCAGTGTAAGCCAAGAATAGGTGATCACTGTGTTGTCCCTGACAAGCAGAAGCAATCAATCGCTGCACCATCCCCCAGCTGCTGTGTATGAGTGACCCAGCTCAGATTGATAAGTCCTGCTATGGCAACCCTGGGGTCTGATCAGGACCCCAGAGATGCCTGAAGGCAATGCCATTAAGATGGTGTCAGTGACGTCATCTTAAATGCACACTGTCAGCTATGCATGTGCATAGGCTGACACTGCTAATACCCTGCAATACACCAGTATTACAGAGTATTATCATGAACAAGCAATCAGATGATGGTTTGTTCATGTCCCATGGTGTAAATAGTAAAAAAGTTTTAAAAAAATGTTATTCAATAAAAAATAAGTTTATAAATCAATAAAAATGGCCATAAGCCCCAAAACATATAAAGAGACATATAACGCTCAAAAAAGTTGAAATCATAACACAAACCCCACATATATAAGTATCACCACGTCCGTAACAATCTGTAGAATAAAATTAAATAATTATTGAACCCGTACGATGAATGCTGTAAAAAAAACTTTAAAAACCTGGCAAAAATTATGATTTTTACCTATTGAATCCCACAAAAAATGCAATAAAAAGTGATCAACAAAACATATGTACTCCAGAATAATACTGATGCAAAATACAACATGTCACGCAAAAAACAAGCCAGCCATCGACCCCAAAATTTATCCACCAAAATAGTAAATTCTGAAAATACGGAAAATCGATAATCTATTTGTAAGCTGCGTGACATCAAAATAAATTAACCAGACATTTCAAAAATGATGAAAATGTAAAGTAGACATATGGGAAATGTTATTCAGCAACTTATTTAGGCGGTAAATCTATCTATCTGAAAAAGCAAGGATTTCGAATTTCAAAAATGGCTAATTTTTCAAAAAATTCATCATTTCTTCTTTTTTCTTGTAAATAAAGACAAAACTTACCAGCCAAAACTTATCAGCCAAAATTTACCGCTAAAATGAAGTACAACATGTGGAGAAAAAACCATCTCAGAATCACTTTGATAAATAACAGAGTTCAAAAGTTATAACCATATAAAGAGACGCATGTCAGAATCCAAAAAATGGGACTGAGCCTTAAGCTACAAAATGTTTGCATCCTTAAGGGATTAATTAAACTTTTGCATATTCACAGCCCAACAACGGTAACCATATTTAATCAATAATGCAAATACTTAAGGAGTTATTACGATGAGTTTTGTTTCTATACTTTTACTGTAAAACAAACTGGTAAATAGATTTCTCACCAAATTGGGTAATGCAATCATCATAAATGTGTTTCTTGGCCATATGTGCAAATAATTCGGTTCCATGGCGAACTGGTAAGGAAAATATAAAGACATTTATCTATAGTGACATCACAAGGATTAAGTCCATTTCTATTGTGTCTTTATCTTCCTATTGTGGAATTTTAGAATATAGCTACACTGAAGCAACATTTTACATCTACATGTATAACAGTTGCCAACAAATTTAACCCTATAAATTTAACCCTAATGATTTCCATTTTTCACTTCCCACCTTCAAAAATCTATAACTTTTTAAATTTTTACATTTGAAGAGGTCTGTGATGGCTTGTTTTCTGCGTAACAAATTGCACTTCATAGTGATGGTATTGAATATTCCATGCTGTGTACTGGGAAGAGGGGAAAAAAATCCAAATGCTGTGAAAATGGCGAAAAAATGCATTTGCGTAGTTTTCTTGTGGCTTGGATTTTACAGCTTTCACTGTGCGCCCCAAATGTCTACTTTATTCTTTGGGTCAGTACGATCATGGGGATACCAAATTGGTATAGGTTTTATAATATTTTCATGCATTTACAAAAATTAAAACCTCCTGTACAATTTTTTTTTCAATTTTGCCATCTTCTGGCACTAATAACTTTTTTATACTTCGGTCTAAGGAGCTGTCGCTGGTGTAATTTTTTGTGACTTTTGATTTCCCATTTTCGACTTTGGGCGCTATTTTATACTGATCTTTTACTGTTTATTTACATTTATATCAGTTAGAATGTGCTGATCACACATTGTAATGAATGGATTAAAACGAGACAGCCTCAGGTCTTCGGAAGACCCGCGGATGTCATGGCAATGGATTGCCGCTCCCCAAAGAGGTCACAGGGAGTGATGATCTCCAACAAGATTGTGGTGTCCACGGGCCGCCATCTCTTTGAAGCCGCCGCTTGCGATGTGCGGGTTAACCATATGCAGCAAAGACTTACTGGCTATGGAGAGGGCTCAGCCCGTTAGCCCTCTCTATGCACCCACAGCCGACTTGGACATGCTATTATGTTACGGGTTGTTAAAGGGTTAAGGTTCAGCTGTTGAAAATTTGCCATTCTGAGGTTCAGAGTTCGCTTTGCCCCGCTTCTGAAACTCATATTGAAGATTAATTCAAAGTGAATAGTCTTGTGGTCACTCTTACTTGGGTGACCCTCAACCTGTAATTTTAATACCCTGTCAGGTCTATTGGTCAAGGTAAGGTCCAGAAGTCCCCCCCCCCACCTTGTTGGATCTTGTACCAGTCTTTTGGGTCTTTTGTTGCTTATGTTTTGTTCCCTGAGCCATTTAGTTATCACCTTTGCTTTATGGCAAGGTGCTCCATCATGCTGGAAAAGGCATTCTTTGGGTCAGTACGATAATGGGGATACCAAATTGGTATAGGTTTTATAATGTTTTCATATTTAAAAAAAAATTAAAACCTCCTGTACAAATTTTGACATCTTCTGGCACTAATAACTTTTTCATCCTTTAGTGTTTGGAGTCTTTAGTGTTTGATCACTTTTTATCGAATTTTTAAATATTTTAAAAAAATTGCAAAAAAGTGCCATTTTCGACTTTGGGAGCTAATTTCCTCTGATCCCGGGTGTTTAACCCCTTACACGCCTCGGTCAAGCATGACCGCAGCATGTAAGTGTGTCCGCCGTGGATCGGATCCCCCCGGTGAGCTTACAAGAGGATCCGATCCCTCCCGCTGCAGCTCTGGGAATCGGCGAGTGCCCTGAGGCTGTTGGCTTTGCCGGGTTCCACCTCCTGGTTGGACCCGGCTGTATGTAACTTAGCAAGTGTAATAGTAGTAGCAATAATTAGATTAATAAATAAAATAAAAGTCCCATAATTTCCCCAGTTACACATAAAATGCAAATAAAGTATATAAAACATTAAAAAAGTACATATTTGGTATCACCGCGTACGTATTAATCAGTACAATAAATCTAAATCAATACAGGCAGTCCCGGGGTTACGTACAAGATAGGGTCTGTAGGTTTGTTCTTAAGTTGAGTTTGTATGTAAGTCAGAACTGTATACTTTATTATTGTAACCCCAGTCAAACTTTTTTTGGTCTCTGTGACAATTGGATTTTAAAATTGTTGGATTGTTATAAGAACCAGGATAAACAATAAATCTTAATTACAGACAGATTTGTGTTATCCAGAAGAAAAATAAATAAAGTAAAGCACATAAAACATTGGTCCTTTCATTTATTATGATGAACGTCAGAGCCATAAACAACAAAATTGATAGTGACTGCTCTTTGCAGACAATTTTTACATGAACTTCAGTTTGCTAGCATTCACAGAGACATGGCTTCACAATGGGCTTAAAGGGGTTATACGGTCCCAAAAGCCCAAAATAAAAATCCAGTGAGTTATCAGTGCACCCACTACTCCTCTAAGTACAAAATATTGCACCTCAATGCGTGTGAAATTACTTTTTATAACACAAAAGTACCTTTTTATCCTTGCATGGCAGGTCCGAGAAACAAAGATAACCGCGGTGCTCCGCATCGGGACTTCAAGTCCCATCATACTCTGCTCCCATGGAGCAGAGTGTGCTTGTGCACATAATGCACTGTATACTAAAACGGCTGCTACGAACAAGCTTTATCTCTTGTGCAGCTCATGTGCATGCAGACAGGGAGTGTGTTAGTGGCCGCGGATCACAGACGGAGGAACATGCATGCGCGGAAAGTGCTGGAGACAGTCTACATGTCTTTTACCAGGAGATGGGGTAGAATAAACAAAATATGACCTTATAATTTCAGATTACATTATCTTTAAAAGTACGTATAATCGCTGATAACAATCAATTCATATATAGAGTTACTTTTGTTTGTCTAAAACGTGTGGGGCAATGTAGGCCATCTTACAACCCCTTTTATGACAATAGTATAAAATCCCAGGGAATCGGGTAATTAGAGTAGAGAGGAGGATGCAGGAAAAATGAAGGGGGGTGGTGTAATACTTTACATCTGAACTGAAAATAAAAATCCAAGCTTGGAAAAAGGCATGGAAAAAACCTAGAAACCAAGCTGGGTATGAATAACAGAAAAGATGTCTGGGCAGGCCTGAGGAAGATCACAGGCATGGGAAATAAATTAACACACAGCTCTGAAAGGTGACAAAAATAGAAGTATGAATGAATTCTTCAACAGATCTTAGATGGGCACTTAAACAACCACCAGAGGGCTACCCAAGAGCAGACAGTCAACCACAACACCACTCCCAACTCAACAAAAAGTCGAGTGAACTTGCCAATGAGGTGAATCCTGTATTAGCGGCCATGAAACAAAAGCCAGTGGCCCGATGGCATCTGTCCATGGATACTAAAGTCCCTCTCAAAAGAATTATACCAGGTACTTGTTGAACTGTTTAATTACTGTCTGAGCTGTCAATCAGTGCCAAATATCTGGAAAGTCTCATGCATATTACAAAAAAACGTATGACTATGGCAACTTTAGTCCAATATGCAGACAATCAGATATCCACAAAAACACTATAAGTGATACAAAATATCTTTCTTTATCAAAGCATTTGTTTATAAAATGACACATACCAAAAACTGATAATGTGCATAAATGTAAAGTCCATTAGTAGTCCTTCAAAAGTCCATTAGACTGTACAGCAATCCACTCCAAACATTTAGCAGGGACCTAGCTAGGTGGATTAGATCGGCCCGTACTGAACAAGAGTCCTCGTATTGTACTGAAATATGTAAACATATGTAAATATGTACTTTACATCATGCACAGTATCAGTTTTTGGTATGTGTCATATTGTATACATATGCTTTGATAAAGAAACATATTTTGCATCACCTATTGTGTTTTTGTGGATATCTGGTTGTCTGCATGTGTGGTAGAAGTGTGGGAAGAACCTCCCTATCCAATTTAAATCCACTCCAGTGCAATTGGGTCTGCTCCATTTATTTGTAACTTTAGACCAATAGCCTTAATGGAGTCCTTTCAAAGGGTTCTTCTACTTCACCTGAAGGAGGCTGTTGGTGGGTGCATCGATTCCCTACAGCAGGGGTCAGAACCTTTTTGTCTGAGAGAGCCATAAGCACCACATAAGCGCCATAACTGTATTATGGCCGAATATGTAAGGATCTATCAGACAACCTAGGGTTAAAATACCCTAGTGAGTCTGAAAAATAGTAAAATTAAAAAAAGTTATCTAACGTTAAAAAAAAAAAATCACCCCCTTTCCTTAGAACTGATATAAATATTAATAAACAGTAAAAATCATAAACACATTAGGTATCGCCGCATCCGAAAATGCCTGATCTATCAAAATATAACAACGTTTTTTCACTGCGTTTTAACCCTGTAATGGAAAATAGAGCCCAAATTCGAAAATGGCACTTTTTTGCCATTTGGAAAAATATTAAATAATCTATAAAAAGTGATCAAAAGGTCACACAATCCTAAAAATAATAGCAATGAAAACATCATCAAAAGTTGCAAAAAATTACACCACCCCACAGATCCATACACCGATGTATGAAAAAGTTCTTAGCGCCAGAAGATGGCAAAATCCCCCCCCCCCCACGCCAAATTTTGGTACAGGAGGTTTTAGTTTTTGTAAATGCATTCAAACATTAAAAAGCCTACACAAATTTGGTATCCCCATGATCACACTGACCAAAGAATAAAGTAGACATGTCATTTGGCGCCAAGAGTGAAAGCCATAAAATCCAAACCCACAAGAAAACGGCGCAAATGTATTTTTTCACCATTTTCGCTGTCTTTAGAATTTTTTTTCCCGCTTCCCAGTAAACAACATGGAAACTTAAATACCATCACTATGAAGTGCAATTTGTTACACAGAAAACAAGCCATCACAGATCTCTTAATGTCGAAAAATAAAAAAGATTTTTGAAGAAGAGGAATGAAAAATGGAAAAAAAATAAATAAAAAGGGCCAGGTTGTTAGAGGGTAAAGGCACAACACTCTCTCCATTCTTGTTCACATTATATACATCTCTCTTCTACCACCACTCTTCTGCCACCTTCAGAAATTCTTGGACGACTCAGTTATTGTGTGTTGCATCTGGGAAGGAAATTAAAAAACCTTTAGGGAATAGAGTTATAAAAGTTATGCTAATTGCCCTGAGCTACATCACACGAGCGCCTCAGGGAGCCTTGTATTTTAATTTATACACTCCCTACTTATTCGATAAAATGTGCTCTTTTAGCTATAATAAATGAATGGCAATAGAAGCCAATATGAAGTTAGCTATTGTAGTAGGATATGTAGTTCTCAAATGATTCAATAATTAGCAGAGTTCTGCTGTTAATTCAAATTTCCCAATCAAAAAGTAAAGATAAGGCAATATATGGAATATAACAGTCAACCCATATGTTGACCCGATCCAACAGACTGCACACCTTGTACAGAACAAGAGTCCTTGTATTGTGAAATATGATGCAAGGACTTCCTGTCTTGTGGCCGAACTTTAGTGTCAGCACTTTATTAAGTCTGAAAGTGGTTGAAGGGGACATGTATCTTTATTTCTGCTAGGTAAATTGTCATTGTTGTTGTTTTTGCGTTTTTTGTTTTTATTTTTCATGTACACATTGGTCTGCAGTGTGCCTTGTGTATCTTTATTTTCCAAATGTTCCATGCAACTTTTAACTTATGTATGACTTTTCTTTTGCTTATTTTTGCTTATTTTTTGGCACAAATCTGCATCTGGTCCAGAGAAGGTGCAAAGGAAGGATTTTTTTTTTCATGGACCCTGTTTTAACATGTAAAGCGGAATTATTTCACATGCTTTAAATGTTTACAACTTTGCACATTAACCTTTTTTTGCATTTACATTTTTCTTTAAATTTATTGGTTACTTCCAAGTTCACTCGTGGCATTTTTGTTGCATTTGGAAATGCATTACAACAGCTGGGGAGAGGTGATTTGCCTAGTTACATTATTGTTAACATTTCTGTTTCCAAACGCGATGTAAATGCAATGTTAATGCATTTGTTAACACCAGGCATTTTGTAAACACTAATGTTAACAGTAATTTAATTAGGCAAATTGCCTCTCCTAGGCTTATACTCGAGTCAATAGGTTTTTACAGTTTTTTGTGGTAAAAGTAGGTGCCTTGGCTTATATTTGGGTGGGCTTATACTAGAGTATATACCGTACTTCAAAAACTTACCTCTCCATTTTTAGGAGGTATTGTCAATTCCTTGTATCCATGAGGGATATAAACATGGCTGTAATTAAATCGTATTTTTTTCATGAATTGTTTTCTTACAGCTGAGAAGGCCCCATCACATCCCACAATTAAATCTGCATTTGTATGCTTTACAGTGCCCTGCTTCCTGGTAACAAAAACAAAGATTGAAAGCAATTAGAATGGAAATTATTGTAGTTGTTAATTAGATTAGAACTATTTTTGTAGACTCGCCATCATTATGTCCTTACTAGTGGATGTAGGAAGGAAATAATATGAGTTACAGTTACACATCAAGGGCAGCAGTCAACAAGGGACACTTATACATACTAAAACAGTAGAAAACCTGAAGTGCCCAAAATGTTCTGTGCAGTAAATGTTTTCCTTTGCCTTTGACACAAGTTTAAAGCGGAAATGTCAGGAACTAATTACATATTTTAAAGATTGCTCTTTATTTTTCTGAATTCACTGACATTTGTAAGGAGGGGGAGGTAACTGGCTAAAACATAACAGTTATTGCATATAATAAAACAGGAGCCAAAAATACAGCTATATGTTCCTCCACCATGAATGCAACTGACAACAATAAAAAGAAGTACATCTCAAGTACAGCACTTCTAAGAGCAACCTAAGATTGGGACTGATGTTATCGTAGGCTAGTTACGCTGTAATAGTAACAATAGTCTGAGGAGCCTAACAGGTGAGTGCTAATTCTTGGATATTAAGACACTCAACGCCTCACTTTTCCACCCAATGTTGTAACTACCTACAGCTAGCACTCCTAAGCAAGTCTAAGATCCGACACGTTTCTTGCCAAGTTTCATAAGGGATCTGCTATATTTCTAATAGACATAGATTCTGTTGATTAAGGGAGGTGAACTAATGTTTAACCTATAAGTAGTGGATCTTTATTTTTCTGGTCACAAACTGTGGGCAAAATTTACTATATGCAGTTTGCCTGTGTATTGTGCACATGGTATCAGATTAATGATTTGCAACTCAGGACATTGTTCATCTGAAAAGCGTCAACAGCACTACCATTGTATTTACCTTTGCTTTTAACTCAATGGAATAAAGTTAATTTTAGTTTTACTTGGTCACGCAGGTGGACTTCTGCCTAAGCACATCTTTATTGGTTTTACAGCCCTCCCCTCCTCTCCAGCCATATATGGAACATTTTGAATTCCAGAGAATTTTTTAACACCTTAGCGCTCTTTATCATAGTCCAACCTTTAAGAATTTAACAAATGTTTTTTCCCCATAACCCGTGATATTTTTTCTCTCAGGCCTCTCTTGAACACGTACATAACAACCTCCTGCGGCATAGAGAGTTCCACAGTCTCACTGCTTTTACAGTTAAGAACCTTTGTCTGTGTTAATGGTAGAATCGCCTCTCCTCTAGGTGTAGAGAATGCCACCTTGTTCTGGTCACAGGCCTATGTATAAAAAGATTTTGTAAACTGTCATTGTATTCTAGTCCCCCCATTCCCCTAATAATCTTGGTTGCTCTCCTCTGCACCTGTTCCAGTTCTACTATGTCCTTTTTATACACTGGTGCCCAAAACTGTACACAATAGGCTCTGGTCACTAAAATTAAGTTTACCATCCACCAATACCCCCAAGTCTTTTTCAGCTCATTTTTCCAAGTAATTGACTGTTTAGAACATAATTATACTTTGTTTCCATGGCCCAAGTGCATAATTTTACATTTATATACATTGAACCTCATCAACCATTTCTCTGCCCACTCCTCAAGCTTCCACAAATCCCTCTGTAATGCTAAACAATCGAGTATTAATTACATTACACACCTTAGAATCATCTGCAAATATTGCAACTTGGCTGTTTAAACCCACTACAAGGTCATTAATAAAAGTATTAAAACGAAGTGGCCCCAATACTGACCCCTGTGGCAATCCACTGGTAACGTCCACCCAAACTGAGAATCTGCCATTAATTAATTATGTACCAACTTTTTATGCGGCACGGTGTCAAATGCCCTTGAAAAGTTCAGATATACAACATCCAACATCCTCAAATATTTCCCCACAATAGAAATCAAACTCACAGGTCTGTAGTTTACAGGATCGCTTTTTGAACCTTTTTTGCATATTGGTACCACATTTGCTATGCGCCAGTTCTGTGGAACATAACCAGTCCTCAGTGAATCTTCAAGTATTAAAAATAATGGTTTGTCTATTAATGTACATAGCTCATGCAGAACCCGGGGGTGTATGCCATCTGGCCGCGGTGATTTGTCCATCTTATTGATTTTGAGGCGCCATACCGCTTCCTGCATTAAACTATTTACATTCCAAAGAGAATTTACATAATTCCACATCTTATTTCTCTCCTTCCAAGACCAGTTAACCACATTGGCTTTTTCTTGTTTCGCTTATGCTTTTTCCCATATGGTATGTGTTTCTCACAGGCCTTTTTTTAGAATATTTGTGAAAAAGTCAGATTTTTTTTTTGGGGCGGGGGAGGGGCTTTTGTCTTTGAGAACATTGTCCCAGTTTATGCCTGTAAGTTCCTTCCCTCCTGAAGTTTAAATTGTGTTCATTGTCCCTCCACTAATCCTCTTAGTAAAGCGTAATACAAAATCAATGATATTATGATCACTATTACCTAGGTTCCCCCCAACATGTAATTTTGATACCCTGTCATGTCTGTTGGTTAGGATAAGGCCCAGCAGTGCCCCCCCCCCCCATTTGTTGCCTCCAGTTCTAGTTGCAACAGGTAATTGTCTTTGTTGGCGACAAAAACCTGCTACCTTTGAAGGGTTTGCGGATTTCTGCCACCCAGTCAATATCTGGGTAATTGAAGTCCCCCATGATAAGTACTTCACCTTGCTTTGAAGCCGCATCCATTTGACTTATCAGCATTTCCTCTGCTGCCTCCATTATATTTGGAGTCTTGTATTAAACAATAATATTTTATTATTCTTTTTGCCTCCCCTTATCTCCACTCATAAAGATGTCTTGAGGACAGGCTTGAGGCCAGGCTTACAATATAAACAAACCCCTCCCCCTTTTTTATTTATAAGATCATTTCTATAGTATCAGCCCAGTCATAGCTATTGTCCAGCCATGTTTCGCTGATACCCACTATATCATATTTGCATTCCAACATTATGAGTTCCAGTTACTCCATTTTCTTTGGAGGAACTGGACTACAGGTCAGTCCATAGTAAAAGCCTTTAAGATCCTGCCACAGACAGGACCTTACAGGCACTTTGTCAACCTATGCGATTGCATAGGCTGACAGTGATAATACCCTGCAAAACATCAGTATAGCAGAGTATTATAATGAACAAGCTATCAAATAATTTAAAAAATAAAAATTTGTAATAAAAAATAAACTAATAGATTAACCCTTTAGTACTCCGCCCCATACTAGTACAGTACCAGTAAAAATGTTATGCTACTTGGAAGAAAGCAATGCAAAAATGATAGATTTTCCCCCACATTAGGGTTTTATTTGGCAAATTTAGTAAAACATAAGAAAAAATATTCAAGTATAGTATCTCTGTAATTGTATCGACCCATAGAATAAAGAGAACATGATTATTAGGCTATATGGTGAACAGCAAAAAAAAAAAAAAAGAGTAAAAAATCCAGTACAGAATTGATGCTTTTCTACTCCTGATCTCAAAAAAAGTTCTTAAATTTTCAACAATAGGGGATACCAACCCCAAAATGGTAACACTGGAAAAAGCATCTCATCCCGCAAAAAAAAATGCCATGGCCCAGATAACAAAAAAGCTATAAACTGGCTGCGTCCTTAAGGAGTTAACAGAAATGTCCCCAATACATATGAAATTGACATATCAAACATCACAAAAAAATCATCATTGAACCCGCATGATGAACAGTGTAAAAAAAATTATGAGTTTTCTACAAGCTCTATAGACCAAAAAATAAATGTGTTGTGCCACTGCGAAAATGTCAAAAATGCAAAAATGATTCCCCAAAAAGTCCAATCTAAAATCTTAAAAATACGGAAAACCAATGTTCGATTTGTAAGCAGTGTGAAATCAAAATAAAATATGAAGACATTTTAAAAATCATGAATACTCAAAGCAGGTATATTGGAAATGTTATTTTTTTTACTAATTTAGATAGACTGTCTGAATAGAAGAGAATTTAGAACTTATAAAATGAAAAAGAAAATGTATTTAATTAATAAACACAAAACATATCAGCTAAAATTTACTACTAACTTGAAGTACAACATGTAACTAGAGATGAACGAGCACTAAAATGCTCGGGTACTCGTTATTCAAGACGAACTTTTCCCGATGCTCGAGTGCTCGTCTCGAATAACGAGCCCCATTGAAGTCAATGGGAGACTCGAGCATTTTTCAAGGGGACCAAGGCTCTGCACAGGGAAGCTTGGCCAAACACCTGGGAACCTCAGAAAGGGATGGAAACACCACGGAAATGGACAGGAAACAGCAGGGGCAGCATGCATGGATGCCTCTGAGGCTGCTGAATCGTACCATTATGCCAAAATTATGGGCAACAGCATGGCCATGACAGAGTGACCGAATGAGGTTAGATAGCATCTGCAGTTAAAACTATGTTAGTTGGATCTTGGGATGGAGCTGGCGCTCCGCTGCCAGGCGAGCTTTCGCCTATCCAAGCCCCTGTCTCTCGGCTACTCCCCAAACAGCACTTCTAAGAACCTTTTGTATAAGATCAAGTGTAGTAGTGTTCTTATAAGTTTGGGATATGGCTGGTGAGGGGAATGTAAACAGATGCGCAAGAAGCGCTGAAATAATATCGGTAAATGATAAAAGTTTGCCAGTATATTTTGTGGATTACACAGCAGGGTGGCGACAAAGTTAACAAGTTTGATGTGGAAGCCATGAAAACAACCCAAAATTCTGCCTGACACAGTTCGTTTGATAAGGAGACCATGTATGGAGGCAGCTATATGGACGACTTTTGGAGGCAGCTATGGCGATGACGTGTGGAGGTAGCAATGGAGACAACGTGTGGAGGCAGCTAAAAAGACGACGTGTGGAGGCTGCTATGGAGACAATTTAATTTGGATAGTGCCTGTATGTGGCAGTCCAAAAAAGTTTTCAAACCAGAGGAGCAGGTAGGTGGTCCTCCAGAAAAATTAAATAAATGGAATGCCTGTATGTGGCAGTCCAAAAAAGTTTTCAAACCAGAGGAGCAGGTAGGTGGTCCTCCAGAAAAATTAAATACATAGAGTACTATAGCTAGAGCCAGTTGGCCCTGGCAAAAAAATAGTCAGTTTCCTCTGCTTTAGTGTACAAAGAGGAGGAGAAGGAGGACAATGAGGAGGAGGAGTGCATACATTATTCAGGTTGAGCTTCTTTCACCTGGTGGAGAATGAAAATCCGGAGAAATCCAGGCTTTATTCATCTTGATAAGCGTCAGCCTGTCGGCGCTGTCAGTCGACAGGCGTGTACGCTTATCGGTGATGATGCCACCAGCTGCACTGAAAACCCGCTCGGACAACACGCTAGCGGCAGGGCAGGCAAGAACCTCCAAGGCGTACAGCGCCAGTTCGTGCCACATGTCCAGCTTTGAAACCCAGTAGTTGTAGGGAGCTGTGTGATCATTTAGGACGATGGTATGGTCAGCTACGTACTCCCTCACCATCTTTCTGTAAAGATCAGCCCTACACTGCCGAGACTGGGGACAGGTGACAGTGTCTTGCTGGGGTGACATAAAACTGGCAAAGGCCTTGTAAAGCGTAACCCTGCCAGTGCTGGACAAGCTGCCTGCTCGCCTACTCTCCCTCGCTACTTGTCCCGCAGAAGTACGCCCTCTGCCGCTAGCGCTGTCAGAAGGGAAATACTGTTTCAGCTTGTGCACCAGGGCCTGCTGGTATTCATGCTCACACTCCTTTCCTCTCCAGGGATGAGAGTGGAAAGATTTTGCTTGTACCGTGGGTCCAGGAGAGTGAATACCCAGTAATCGGTGCTGGAATAAATTCTTTGAACACGAGGGTCACGGGATAGGCAGCCTAGCATGAAATCTGCCATTTGCGCCAGAGTCCCAACGCGCAAGAATTCACTCCCCTCACTGGCCTGCCTCTCCATTTCCTCCTCCTCCAACTCCTCTTCTTCTGCCCATACACGCTGAACAGTGAAGGATTGAACAATGGTCCCCTCTTCTGTCTCGCCAACATTCTCCTCCTCTTCCTCCTCATCCTCCTCCACCTCCTCCGAAATGCGCTGAGAAACAGAACTAAGGGTGCTTTGGCGATCAACAAGGGAATCTTCTTCCCCCGTCTATTGTGACGAGCGCAAAGCTTCCGACTTCATGCTGACCAGAGAGTTTTTCAACAGGCCAAGCAGCAGGATGGTGAGGCTGATGATGGCAGCATCGCCACTGACCATCTGTGTTGACTCCTCAAAGTTACTCAGCACCTGACAGATATCAGACATCCACGTCCACTCCTCATTGTAGACTTGAGGAAGCTGACTGACCTGACTACCAGTTCTGGTGGAAGTTGACATCTGGCAGTCTACAATCGCTCCGCGCTGCTGGTAAACTCTGGATAACATGGTTAATGTTGAATTCCACCTCATGGGCACGTCGCACAACAGTCGGTGAGCGGGCAGTTGGAGGCGGTGCTGCGCTGCCCTGAGAGTGGCAGCATCTGTGCTGGACTTCCTGAAATGCGCACAGATGCGGCGCACCTTCGTGAGCAAATCAGACAGTTTGGGGTATGTCTTGAGGAAACGCTGAACTATGAGATTTAACACATGGGCCAGGCATGGCACATGTGTCAGTCTGCCGAGTTGCAGAGCCACCACCAGGTTACGGCCGTTGTCACACACAACCATGCCTGGCTTCAGGTTCAGCGGTGCCAGCCACAGATCAGTCTGCGCCATGATGCCCTGTAATAGCTCTTGGGTGGTGTGCCTTTTTATTGCCTAGTCTCAGCAGTTTGAGCACCGCCTGCTGTCGCTTAGCAATGGCACTGCTGCTGTGCCTAGAGCTACCGACTGATGGCGCCATGCCCACGGATGGCAATTCGGAGGAGGAGGCGGAGGAGGGGTGGGAGGAGGAGGAGGCATAGTAGGCCTTTGAGACCTGGACCGAGGTAGGCCCCGCAATCCTCGGCGTCGGCAGTATATGACCAGCCCCAGGGTCAGACTCGGTCCCAGCCTCCACCAAGTTAACCCAATGAGCCGTCAGCGATATATAGTGGCCCTGCCCGGCAGCACTCATCCACGTGTCCGTGGTCAGGTGGACCTTGTCAGAAACGGCGTTGGTCAGGGCACGGATGATGTTCTCTGACACGTGCTTGTGCAGGGCTGGGACGGCACATCGGGAAAAGTAGTGGCGGCTGGGGACCGAATACCGGGGGGCGGCCGCTGCCATGAGGTTTCGAAAGGCCTCGGTCTCTACCAGCCTATAGGGCAGCATCTCCAGGCTAAGCAGTTTGGAGATGTGGACGTTGAGGGCTTGGGCGTGTGGGTGGGTTGCACTATACTTCCTTTTGCGCTCCAGCGTCTGGGGTATGGAGAGCTGAACGCTGGTGGATGCTGTGGAGGATCGTGGAGGCGAAGATGGGGTTTTCGCACGGGAGGTGTTTGGGCCGGGGTCCTGGGCAGGGGGCTGACTAGCAGATGACACAGGGGAAGGAGCAGTGGTGTGCCCGGCCGGAGGTGAACTGGCTTGGTGCCATTGAGTGGGGTGTTTAGCATTCATATGCCTGCGCATACTGGTGGTAGTTAAGCTAGTAGTGGTGGAACCCCTGCTGATCCTGGTTTGGCACAGGTTGCACACCACAGTCCGTCGGTCATACGGTGTTTCTTTAAAGAACCTCCAGACTTCTGAAAATCTAGCCCTCGCCACGGGAGCTTGACTACGGGAAACATTCGGCGCTGATGCACCAGCTCTGGCCCTGCCTCTCCGTCTGGCCCCACCACTGCCTCTTCCAACCTGTTCTGCTATAGGACTCGCCTCCGTCTCAGAAGCACTGTGTTCACCCGGCCTATCAACCCAGCTTGGGTCTGTCACCTCATCATCCTCCGATCCCTCAGTCTGCTCCCCCCTCGGACTTCCTGCCCTGACAACAACTTCACCACTGTCTGACAACCGTGTCTCCTCATCGTCCGACACCTCTTTACACACTTCTTCCACTACGTCAATAATGTCATCATCACCCACAGACTGCGACCGGTGGAAAACCTGGGCATCGAAAAATAGCTCAGCAGCAACCAGACAAGTGGTTTGTGACTGTGGGAAGAGTCCAGAAAACAGTTCCTCAGAGTATGCTGGTTCAAATGCAAAATTTTGCTGGGAGGGGGCAGACTGGGGGGAAGGAGGCTGAGGTGGAGGAGCTGGAGGAGTGCTGATTTCGGTGACATGGGTGGACTGCGTGGAAGACTGACTGGTTGACAAATGGCTAGAAGCATTGTCCGCAATCCACGACATCACCTCTTCGCACTGTTCTGGCCTCAACAGTGCTCTACCACGAGTCCCAGTAACTTGAGACATGATGAACCTAGGGAGTGTAGCTCTGCGGCGTTCCCCTGCTCCCTCATCAGCAGGTGGTGTCTCACCCCGCCCAGGACCACGGCCTCTGACCCCTGCAGTAGTTGGACGCCCACGTCCACACCCTCGTCCTCTACCCCTAGCCCTTGGGTTAAACATTTTCCAAATTAAAATGTAAACTTTAAATTATTATTTTTTTTTTAAACAAAATGATGCTATCCTATTGCTATGGCTAGTTTCTAACCTACACTGACAGCACACAACTGGATTTTGTGCTGTGCCTGGTGACTTTGAGTTATGAAAATAAATAAACATAAAAAAAATAAATCAGAAGACTGTGCCTAATTCAAATCAAACCCCTAATAAATTTTCCCACTTCGGTGTTTAAGGTGGATATGTGTGTCACTAAGAGCTAAACACAATGGTCGCAAGTCTCCCAGCAAATTCCTCACAATATGGTACTAGCTGCACTACTAGTGGCAGCAAGCCCAGCCACAAGCAAACCAAAAAAAGTAAAATATAACGCTATTGTAGGCCTAAATAAGCCGTTGGGGTTCTCCTATGGCTATTTTCTAGCCTACACTGAAAGCACACTGCTTTGCCAGATTACTTTGAGTTATAAAAATAAATAAACATAAAAAAAAATAAATCAGCAGACTGTGCCTAATTCAAATCAAACCCCTAATAAATTGTCCCACTTCGGTGTTTGAGGTGGATATGTGTGTCACTAAGAGCTAAACACAACGGTTGCAAGTCTCCCAGCAAATTCCTCACAATATGTTACTAGCTGCACTACTAATGCCAGCAAGCCCAGCCACAAGCAAACAAAAAAAAGTAAAATATAACGCTATTGTAGGCCTAAGTAAGCCGTTGGGGTTCTCCTATGGCTATTTTCTAGCCTACACTGAAAGCACACTGCTTTGCCAGATTACTTTGAGTTATAAAAAGAAATAAACGTAAAAAAAAAATAAATCAGAAGACTCTGTCTAATTCAAATCAAACCCCTAATAAATTGTCCCACTTTGGTGTTTAAGGTGGATATGCGTGTCACTAAGAGCTAAACACAACGGTAGCAAGTCTCCCTGCAAATTACTCACAATATGGTACTAGCTGCACTACTAATGGCAGCAAGCCCAGCCACAGGTAAACCAAAAAGAAGTAAAATAAAACATTAATGTAGCCCTAAGAAGGGCTGTTGGGTTTTTGTAGAATCACTCCTGCCTAACACTATTCTAATAGAACACCCTAACGCTTTCCCTGACCAGCAGCAGCTCTCTCCCTAGCGGCATCCAGACAGAGAATGATCCGAGCTGCGCGGGCAGGGGCTAGTCTATTCCACCTACACCTGATCAGGCCAGTCAACCACTGCTATCGACGTGTAAGGGTACCACGTCATGCTGGGTGGAGTGCAGAGTCTCCTGGCTTGTGATTGGCTCTGTTTCTGGCCGCCAAAAATCACAACGGCAGGAGATGCCATTTTCTCGAACGGGCAAAGTATTCGTCCGAGCAACAAGCAGTTTCGTATACGCTAATGCTCGAACGAGCATCAAGCTTGGATGAGTATGTTCGCTCATCTCTACATGTAACCGAAGAAATATCTCAAAATCACTTTAGTAAGTTAACCCCTTAAGGACGCAGGGTTTTTCCCCTCATTTTTCGCTCTCCACCTTCAAAAATCCATAGCTTTTTCATTTTTCCATGTACAGAGCTGTGTGAGGGCTTATTTTGTGCGTAACAAATTTTACTTTCCCATGATGTTACTTATATTATATTTTGATAGATTGGCCGTTTTGGGACGAGGCGATACCTAATATGTTTGTGATTTTTACTGTTTATTATGTTTTATATCATTTCTAGGGAAAGGGAATTTCTAAGGGGCAGTGTTTTTCAACCTTTTTTGAGCCGCGGCACACTTTTTATACTTAGAAAATCCTGGGGCACACCACCAACCAAAATAGCACAAAATGACACTAAAACAGTCATATTATACATATAGTTAATAATATAGATTCTAAATTTATTTTACTCACTCAGTGAATGAGTGTGAAACCTCTTCCTCAACAGTTCTCAGTTTCTCCCTGTTTTTAGTATATGATGCTGATTATTATGTGGCTCATATACTGCAAAATAAAGGGGTACTATGAGAAGTACTATGGCCATGAGGCCAGAGTACAAGAGCCAGCTCATATACTCAGCATATCAGCTGGTACTTGTAGTACTCCAGCCTCATGACTATAGTATTTCTCACTTTACATCACTGCGAATTGCCGGGAAACAAAACACAGGGGGCACCATAGTTTGGGGAACTTCCCCCCGGCACACCCGACCATGTGTCGCGGCACACAGGTTGAAAATCTCTGCTCTAGGGTACATTAACCTTAGATGGTCAGATCGTTCCTACCATATACTGCAATACTACTGTAATACTACTGTATTGCAGTATATGGCGTTTTTGCTTATGATTCATTACAATAAGCCACTGGCTCATTGTAACAAATCTACAGTAACCATGCAGCCTAGGGTCAGGTTAACACCCGCGATCGGTGCAAGCATTGACCGCGGGTGATAGCGATGGGTCTTTGCTGCAATATGTAGCAAAGCCCATCTCTGTATGAAGAGGGCTCAGACCGTGAGCCCTCTTCATACACCCTTCATAGCTCTGTGGCTGATATATCCATCACAGAGCTTGAAGGGGTTAAAAGGGGTTGACCACTTTACCTCATGTTTTTTGTAATGTGTAAGTGTGGGAGGCAGGATACTAGGTAATTTACCAATATACATCTATTAAAATACTTAATATGTAAATTGAAGCCACATGGGCACATTGAAGCCACAGGAGAATGGGCAGACTGGTTCGAGCACCGGGGGCCACTCCTTTCAGCTAAGAACAGGAAACTGAGGCTACAATTTGCACAAGCTCATCGAAATTGGACAGTAGAAGATTGGAAAAACGTTGCCTGGTCTGATGAGTCTCGATTTCTGCTGCGACATTCGGATGGTAGGGTCAGAATTTGGCGTCAACAACATGAAAGCATGGATCCATCCTGCCTTGTATCAACGGTTCAGGCTGGTGGTCGTGGTGTCATGGTGTGGGGAATATTTTCTTGGCACTCTTTGGGCCCCTTGGTACCAATTGAGCATCGTTGCAACGCCACAGCCTATCTGAGTATTGTTGCTGACCATGTCCATCCCTTTATGACCACAATGTACCCAACATCTGATGGATACTTTCAGCAGGATAATGCGCCATGTCATAAAGCTGGAATCATCTCAAACTGGTTTCTTGAACATGACCATGTGTTCACTGTACTCAAATGGCCTCCACAGTCACCAGATCTCAATCCAATAGAGCATCTTTGGGATGTGGTGGAACGTGAGATTCGCATCATGGATGTGCAGCCGACAAATCTGCGGCAACTGTGTGATGCCATCATGTCAATATGGACCAAAATCTCTGAGGAATGCTTCCAGCACCTTGTTGAATCTATGCCACGAAGAACTGAGGCAGTTCTGAAGGCAAAAGGGGGTCCAACCCATTACTAGCATGGTGTACCTAATAAAGTGGCCGGTGATTGTATATTGGCAGGGTTAGACTGTGGTGACTAGGGCCAACCAGTGACATTTATTCTGGGGGGCCACCAAGTTCTTCCTGGATATGGGCAAGCACCCCCCATGCATATTTTCATTCTGGATGTTTTCACACATTACATTTTTTGTTATATTTTCAATGCATTGGGAAAGACTATCCCATTCCACTTTCATTTAAATGCATGTCTTTTTGCCATTCTGTTGTGATGCAATGCTGTTAGAAATTTGTGAGATTTTTAAAAGCGCAAAACAAAAGCAAAAATGCAAGCAGAACCCGCTAGCACCTACGGAAATCTAATTGGGTTAATGCGTGGAAGAGCAAAGAAAGGGCCTCTCGTTGTGCCTGGTGGGAATGCTGGGTTGTCCACGATCAGATATAGGGGTCCTCTCTGATCGATCAGGGATAGGTTCTGTCCTGTCCCTTTCATAATTCACAAGGTATGAACTGTAGTGAAGGAGAGGGGGTGGGGTCTCTAGTCTTTGAGGTCCGGGTCCAAGGAAGGGTTGTTAAGTCCTGGAGACTTATTGTCTGTGCTAGTCCCACCCAAGTCTTGGAGGTTTTAAAGTGGAAAAAGTCTAGGAAGTGGGAGTTGGCTGCCGACCTATTCCCCCATGTCCTCCAGAGTCTGGGTCGATACAGGGACCATAGTAAGGCTCCGAAGCATCTACAAATCTATTTCCAGTATGAGAGCGGTATGTGGATTGGGATAGTTGGTACGAGGTACAGTAGTTGGGGTAGTAGAGTCATCTTGAGGGTGTTAAGTCGCCCAAACCAAGAAAATGTCTTCTTTTTCCAACAGGTTAAGTCTGTTTAAAATCTGGTTAGTAGGGGGACAAAACTGTAAGTAAAGAGGGAGCACAGATCTTTGTCTAATTTAATCACCAGGTATTTTATGCAAGGAGAAAGGAAAAGCAGACCTCAAAGGGGGTAAGGCCACAGGGGGGAGGGAGATATTAAGAGCTTCAGACTTGGTCATATTGATTTTAAAGTTTGACCAATAGCCAAACCTATCCAGCTCACTCATCAGGGAGGTGAAGAAAGTGTGAGGGTCTGTAATGTAAACCAACAGGTCATCAGCAAAGGCTGAACATTTGTACTCCGTTCCGGCAATGTGGACTCCCTGCTGTCTGGGTTATTGAAAATTGCTCCATGACCAATGCGTGTAGGAGCGGGGATAGAGGGCATCCCTGATATGTGCCTTTGTGTATGGAGAAGAGAGCGATAGTATTCCATTGATTTTAAGTCTGGCTGAGGGACTGCTGTAAAGGGAGACAATTTTGGTTGTGAGGTCTGGTCCTTGTCCAATGTTGGCGAGGGTCTGTCTAAGAGAAGGCCAGAGATCCTATCAAAGGCCTTCTCGGCATCTACGGATAGGATCATCATTGGTTTCTGATGAGACTGGCCATAGTGCATAATGTCCAGGGTTTTCAGGGTGTTGTCACGGCCCTCCCTTCCCAGTACGAACCCCACTTGATCTTTATGGATAAGGTCGGCAAAAGAGGATTAAGCCTATTGGGCAAAATTTTTGCTAAGATCTTCGGGACCACATTTAGTAATGAAATGGGATGGTAATTGGAACATGCTTGGGGGTCCTTGCCGGGTTTGGGGATGACCATGTCGTGGGCTGTTGGGGCTTCCGGTTTCTGTCGGAACGGTGCTGAAAGGTGACGTGGGGGGGAGGTAGTGGGGGTTCGTATTGTGGGGTACGGTCGGTATAGTTCTGTGTAGAAGGAGAGGAAGAAGTCTGCTATCTCTATGTACTGTTTTGTTTGGGGAAGATTTAATACTGGGGATAAAGGATTGTGCTATGCGGGTCTTAAGGGCCCTAGCTAGCATGCGTCTGCATTTGTTACCGTTTTTGTAGAACTTGCTACGACAGAATTGTAACAAGCCTTTTCAAGTATGCGTTTAACTTCTAGTCTGGCCGCCTGGAGGTCACGAAATACTTTTTCACAAGGTTATAATCAAGTTACAATATTTACATGATAGAACGATATATATCTTGTAAGAAGAGCACAGTTTTTTGGGGTCTTTTCTATGTGGGATCACTAGATTGCCGCGTGAGAGGTGTAAAGTGTATATAATTTCCCTAGCAACTGTATGGACTACGGAAGCCGCAGGGGGACAGAAGAGCAGGAAAGCACAATTATAATGAAGTTGCCATATTTGCATAGTAAGTATCATAGTAGATCCATGTATATCGAGAGGGCACACTGATTTGAACTTCTTTGGTACGGAATCACTGCATTACTGCGTGAGAGACATAAGCATGTGTGATTGCCCAAGCAACTAGGTGAACTACGGAAGCCGCAGGCGGACAAAAAACCTCTCGCGTTCGTGAGAAGGAGCCCCGGCTGTCTGAAGGATCTGCTTCAACGGGTCGGAGTGTTCGATAGACGGTATTTTCCTCATCGGCATCGGATAGTAAATCCTCGTCGACATCGATAGGTGAATCCACACCAGGTACAGTTGAAACGACCATTAGCACGCATGGAAATCCCAGTGATTAGTTTGCAGTGGGTTTTGTTAAGGTCTTTTCCTTCCTTTAGACAGATTCTTTTACCTCGTTTAAACCATGAGGGTATAGAGAGTCCAACCTAAAAATCCGGTAGGACTCTCTTCGATTTAGTGTTTTCAGTCTATTTTTAGTTTCTTGTGGAATCTGTTCTATTGGAGTGACTTTAATTGCGTCAAAATCTCTCTCATGTTCGAGATGTAGATGTTTTGAGAGGCTTTGTTTCAAGTATCCTATTTTAGTCTTGTGCCTGTGGCCATTCATACGTACTCTAAGGGTTTGGATGGTTCTACCCACGTACTGGAGGCCACAGGCACAATCTACCAGGTAGATGACATAATCTGATGCACACGACAGGGCTTGTCTTATTTTAAAATCTTCTCCTGTTTTGTTCGAGCGAAATCATGTGGCTTTGTGACTAATGATCTCGCAACAGATCATTAGTCACAAATTAACACAATATTCTGTTGATTTTGTGTTTTCACTGCGTTTACATAATCACAATGTTATGAAATTGCGTCCATATTTCGTGTACATTCGATTTACATTGCAAATGAGTTGTGAAAGGAAATGCAATATTACCACAAACACAATATAAATGCAAATTTGATAACATGATGTAAACTTGATGTGAACACACATGCAATGTAAACTCCAAAACACATTGATACCGCAAAAGCGATGTAAACATAAACCGTGATTTAAAAGTATTCACATAACATTTACACAAACAAGATGTTTACATGTTTTTTTACACTAAAATCGGATCTGCGTTTGCCTTACATTTTCAGGTACCCGACATTTGCATTGACATGGTGCTTGAAAGGCGTTTCGGTGGCGGATGCGATTTGTCACACTTACATTGTGTTTACTCTTACAGAGTTTGCTCCACATTCATGTGGCATTTGTGTTAACGCTTACAAAGTGTTTGCACTTGTAGCGTGTTTGCATTTTATTTATGTTTATGCTGCATTTGCATCAAGTTACACTTATGCAGAATTACCATTGTGTTTACACTTACACCCCGTTTGCGTTGCGTTTATGCTTTCGTGTTGGTGCTTACATTGCCTTGCATTTGCTCTTATGCCACATTCATTTACACTTACTTTTATGTGGCATTTGCATTGCGTTTACAATTATGTGGTCTTTGCGTTTATGTCACGTTTACCATTATATTTCCGTAGCATTTGTGTTTATGTCACATTTGCATAGCATTTATGCTTATGTGGCATCTGCATTTATCACATTTAAACTTTCATTTACCTAGTGTCTGAGATTTATGTTGCATCGCAATTTGTTACATTGTTTTTGTATGCAAGGGGTAAACGCAAGGGTCCACGGATCTCATTTGCGTTGGACCTCCCGGCATTTTCAGGGATTGCATGACTGGGACAGGTATTTAGAAGAGGATTGTGTTGCATGCGATCGGATTTCACCGCAATCATGCCGGCTTTCATGCGTCAGAAATTGGGAGGGCGGGTCGTCGGACGATCCAGCGGATTAGGACTGAGTACAGGATTTAATTTTAAAATTGTGTTGCAAGACATGCATTTACATACACCAGGAAAAAGAAGGTGAACTCCAACGGACCTAAGCGGGGAAGTGACAGATGCAGGATATTGGGCGCACCATCTTAGTGAATCGCGCCAGAGTGCTTTATCATCGGAACAATGCACTTGAACTTCTTGTACAGGTAAGTAAATGTGCTCCAGTGTTTCAGCACAGCATCTAGGTGAGCATAAAGAGATCAAACATCTGCCACTGATTGGACAGTTTGAGAAAAGATTAGCATAACACACCCCTCCAGTTCCAGTTCTAGCTCCTCCTCTCTGATCAAACACAGATTACAATGGTTAGATACTGGGACTGATATCTCCACAACCTTGGGGGCTAAAAAGAAAGTGCCCCTGGAGCTTTATAGCAAGCCCTACAGAATAGCGTGTTCATCTCTAAATGTTTAACTTCAGTTGTGGGGGAAATATTTGAGTTTGTTTGAGATCCAATCGTGGAATATCTCACTGTACATAACTTTATAACCCAGTATCAGCATGGGTTTATGAGGGGTCGGTCCTGTCAGACTAATCCAATTGTCTTCTATGAGGAGGTAGATTCTAGACTGGACCTGGGGAGAATGTGGATTTGGAATTTTCAACGGCATTAGGTACAGTGCCGCATAAAAAGGTTGGCACATAAAATGAGATTCCTGGGACTAGGGGCAAATCTGTATTTGGGTTAGCTATTGGTTTAGTGATAGAAAACAATGGGTCATCATTAACCCTTAAAAGACCAAGATTTCTTTTTATTTTTTCATCTACAAAGCTATAAGGATGGTCCTCTTCTTAAGATCACCCAACTTACAGACGACTCCTAGTTCCAAAAAAGGTACTTTAGCCTTAGACTACAATAAACAGGTAAAATAGTTATAAAAGGTGTCTGCAATCAAGCTTTATTGTTAATCCTATTTCTTCTGACAATCCAACATTTTTAAAATCCAATTGTCACAGGGACAACAAAAATTTGGCTGGAGTAAAAAATTATAAAATATACAGTTCCAACTTACATACAAATTCAACTTAAGAACAAACCTACAGAAACTAATCTTGTACATAATCCGAGGACTCCCTTTATGTTGTCTTGTGATATGCTAGACAAGACAAATGTTATGTTCTAGTGCAGTGATGGTGAAATTTTTAGAGATTGAGTGCCTGAAATGAGACCCAAAACACACTAGCTTTTCCCAAAGTGCCAACACAGCAATTTAGGCAGTAATAAACTTACTGCTACCAGAATCTTTGAGCTCCAATCCGACCCTGTCCGCACCTCCTAACTCTTCAGAAAGTACCAGGCAGCACAGGATGGGTCACTTTAAAATAGCAGGGCACTACTTGGTCTGCCTGAGACTGCAGGAATGTGTCATGTCATGCAAACTCTGTGCCTGGGAGACAGCCCGTGTGCCCACAGAGAGGTCTCCAAGTGCTATCTCTGGCACCAGTGCCATAGGTTCGCCACCACTGTTCTAGTGGCACCATTTAATATTCTGTGCTATGTACTGGGAAGGAAAAAAGATTACATAGGTGTGAAGAAACTACAGTTGTGCCATATTCTGATCACAGTGAGACCAACTTTACATAGTTTAGTAATGTAGTAATGTCTCAAAAATTATTTTTAAATAATGCCTTTGACACAAATAATGCCAAAAACTGCCAACGCCTGTAACTTTTTCATACTTCAGTGTTCGGAGCTATGTAAGGTGTCACTGTTTGTGGGGTGAAATAACGTTTTCGTTGATACCAGCTTAAAAACTGTACAACTTTTTATTCAAATTTTTATTTGTGGCACAATGGCAAAAAAGTGGCTTTTCAAACATTTAGACGCCATTTTCCATTACAGAAATAATTGATTTTACGTTTTAATAGAACAGACATTTTGGGATTCAGCAATACCTAACATTTGGCTTATTTTACTTATTTATTTTTATGTGTTCTGGGGAAAGGAGGTGATTTGAGTTAAGTTTTTTTTTTTTTTTAAATGCAATATTATTTAAAATGTTTTTACATTTTTCTCACTATTATTTCATCCTAGGGTACTTGAACTCTTGGGGGGTCTAATCACATCACTGTATTACAGTTAATTGTAGATGTACTGCTTCTATATTACAGTCTGTCTCAGTCAAGCTGTCAGTAATAGGCCAAATTGTGGCCCTCGGATGCACCTTTGAAAAGTCCAGCAAATTCTTTTAGCTGTGTGTGCCAAGCACTTCTTTCTCCAAACTCTCAATGCCTTTTAGCCATGTTAGGTGTAGGCAGGGGTGGACTGGGAATTTAAAGTGACCCTGGAAAAAACTGTAAAAGTGGCCCCACTCTGTGGGCAGGGTCAAAAGAAGCAGGCGTGACCATGTGATGTGGATGGAGTTACTAAACACAAACTGTTTATAGATAGTCTAAATAGACATGTACAGCGTAAAAAAAAAGACTCATACTGCCTCCCTTGTGCAGGATTAAAGCTTCTTTTTTTTTAACCCCTTAATGCTCTGCACCGTAGCTCTACGGCGCAGAGATATAGGGAATGTATGGAGAGGGCTCACGGGCTGAGTCCTCTTCATACAAAGGTGGGGGTTGTTGCATATTGCAGCAAACCCCCACCGCTAATAACCGCGGTCGGTGCTTGCAGCTACTGAACCTTTCGTTGCCGCCGGCAAGTAAAATTTGTTACGCACAAAATAAGCCCTCACACAGGTCTGTAAACATAAAAATGAAAAAGTTATGGATTTTTGAAGGTGGAGAGCGAGAAATTAGCGAAAAAACCCTGCGTCCTTAAGGGGTTAAAGAACACAACTTAATACTGCCTTATATGTATGCAAAAAAGACTACCATATTTTTCGAACTGTAAGGCGCACAAAAAATCCTTTGATTTTCTCAGAACCGTACTTACAGACAACACCTACTGTATAACGTTTAAGAGCTCCACGCCAGAAATTTCCTTCACCAGCCCACACTGTACACCGGGCACAATACCCCACATTGGCTCCTGAAGTGCCATCACGACCAACATTGTGGCCATTCTTCCCTCCCTCCCATTGTGGCAATCCTCATCGGCAGCCTGAGTAAGGAATTTTACCCCTATACCTGCCAGCCCTGTAACAGGGGAAAGAGAGGGAGCCACTGAGAACCCCACAGGAATAACACCCTGCCTGAGGATGGAAAGAGAAGGTGCATAGAGAGACAGCTTAACCCCTGCAGAAACACCCTTGTAACATTAACCGCCAACAGCCCATACCTCTGAGAGATGAGCTCTGTGCACTGGAGACACGTTTGCCTGGAACTGCTGCTGCCTTGAACTGTGCACAAGTCTGCCCCCTGCTGGTCATTCATCCTTATAATCAGGTGCGCCTTATAATCCGGGACACATATGAACCTAGACATTTTAGCAGACATTTATTGACCGTGCGCCTTATAGTCCTACAATACTCTCTCCGATAAACAAGAATGTAACTATTATAATACTGCCCCTAAGTAAAATATATAATAATAATGCATTTTATGTACAAGAAATTAACTAATATAATATTGCCCCAGTGTAGGAGAATATAACTACTATAGTATGTACTAGAATATAACTACTACAATACTGCTCCCTATGTACAGAATATAACTACTATAATACTGCTCTCTTTGTACAAGAATATAACTACAACAATACTGCCCCCAGTATACAGCCAGCCTGGCCCTAGTATATAGCCAGTCAGTCCCCTGTATAAAGCCAGCCAGCCAACCCCCAGTATATAGCCAGCCATCCAACCTCCCATTATATAGCCAGCCATCCACCACCCCCCAGTATATAGCCAGGCTGCTCCCCCAGTAAACAGCCAGCCAGTACCCCTAGTATGCAGCCAGCATGTCCTGCCAGTATACAGCCAGCCAGCCTGCCAGTATACAGCCAGACTGCCAGTATATAGCCAGCCCCCACAGTATACAGACAGCCAGTCCTCTCAGTATACATACAGCCCCTGTATATAGCCAGCCAGCCATCCCCCCTAGTATATGACCAGCCAGTCCCCCAAGTGTATAGCCAGCCAGACCCCCTATTATGCAGCTAGCCAGACCCCCTATTATGCAGCCAGCCAGTCTCCCTAGTATGTAGTCAGCCAGTCCCCCTAGTATACAGCCAGCCAGTCCCTGCAGTATACAGACAGCCACTGTATATAGCCAGCCAGTACTCCCCCCGGTATATGGCCAGCCAGCCCCTCAGTATACAGCCAGCCAGTCCCCCAGTATACAGAAAGTGGCCCCTTAATATATTATCAGCCAGTCCCCCCAGTATACAGCCAGCCCCCATTTATATAGCCAGCCAGTCCCCCAGTATATAGCCAGACAGCCCCCCTCCTGTTTACAGCCAGACAGTCCCACCAGTATATATCCAGCCATTCCCCCAGTAAACAGCCAGCCCCCTGTATACAGCCAGCCTGCCCCCTGTATGCAGTCAGCCATCCTCTCTGTACATAGCCAGCCAGTACCCCCAGCATACAGACAGTCCCCCGGTATACAGCCAGCCAGTCCCGCCAGTATACAGCCAGCCAGTTCCCCCAGTATACAGCCAGCCAGCCCCCCTCTTGTATACAGCCAGCCAGTCCCCAGGTATTTCCCAGGCCTTGCTGTATATAGTCCCCCCTCCTGTATTTTGCCAGCCAGCCCCCCTGTATATAGCCAGATAGTCCCCCTAGTATACAGCCAAGCAGTCCCCCAGTATATAGCCAGCTAGTCTCCCCAGCATACAGCCAGCCAGTCCCCCCAGTATACAGCCAGCCACCCCCCCCCCCAGTATACAGCCAGCCAGCCCACCCAGTACACAGACAGACAGTCCCCCTCCTGTATACAGTCAGCCAGTCCCCAGGTATACGCCAGCCCCCGCTGTATATAGCCAGCCAGCCCTCACAGTATATAGCCATCCAGTTCCCCCCCAGTATATAGCCATCCAGCCCCCCCCCCCATTATACAGCCAGCCAGTTCTCCCAGTATAGAGCCAGCCCACCTGTACACATCCAGTCCCCCTCCCCAGTATATAGCCAGCCAATCTCCCCAGTTTAAACCAGCAGCCCTGTATATATTCATCATGCCCCCCCTCAGTATACAGCCAGCCTGCCCCCCCCTGTATCCAGCCAGTCCCCTCAGTATACAGCCAGCACTCCTGTATACAGACAGCCTGCCCTCTGCCGAGCACATAAAAATAATAAACCATGTACCCACCTTTCTGACACTCCCCTGCTGCTCTGCTACTTGATGCAGTCAGTCAGGCTAGAAGTGACTGCTCCGTGCATGCCGGTGGCTCACGGACTATGACTTCATTTTTCACTGGCCCCACCAGTCCTAGACTGGCCCCTGACTAGTCAGTCCAACTGGATTTCCTCCGGTGGGTCGTATGGCCAGTCCGCCTCTGGGTGTTAGACATCCCTTAGATCGTCCTCCACCCAGCCCCTACAATAGCCATCCTTGTCTCCACATTTCAGAAAGCCTGCGCTTGTATTTCATCATAAACATGGTAGATGTCCCACAGTGGTTCGCTGTCCACATCTTAATCCTCCAAAACAATTGTTTAGGCATCTGGGATATCAGCAGATATTCATTTAGATATATGGGTGGGAGCCTTTGGTTTGTGAGGGGCCCGTGCCCTTTAATATGCTGGCCTTATATGAATGACAGCGCACAAGCGTACAGAGTAGTACTTAAGTCCTTACATCCGAGGACATGTTTTTTGGGGGTCCATGGGACACTTAATCTGCCACTGCTGGGAAATGTGGAGGAGAATCATTATTCATTATTCATTTGACACTGACACTACCACTCCTTCATTCCACACAACCTAGGGTTTGAGCAGACATTTGAATTAATTCAGTACTTATTCAGCTGAATTGAAAGAATTTGTCTTAATAGCTATGGAATTTTTCGTTACAGAATAATTTCTTCATCTTTAATGGCCAGTTCTATTTGAAATTGAAGGGGGCTCCTATGGGAGTCAAATTTTCCCCCTTCCTTGCAAAATATATACATGACCCAAGTTGAAGAATTATACATCTTTTCATCAAATAACCCCTTTTGGTCTTTCATTTAATGGAAGGGAAGATATGACATAAATTAGTACCTACCACCGTGTGGAGGTTGACCTCTGACCCACTGCAGGGACAGAAAACAGAGAGGTTAAAAACCCTCCCTCTACCCCAAACACCAGTGTATTCACCAATAACCAAAAGGAGTGTATAAATGTAACTATATAATTGTAGTGATAAGGCAGGGAAATAATAGGGCCGTCATGGTGGACTAGACTGTAGTATTTTACAAAGGGTTTGACCATGTAGCAGCCTTTCATATCTGGTCGATATAGGCACCTCCTCTCTCTGCCCAGCATGTGGCAGTGGCTCGTGTGGAATGTACTTTGACATTAGTGGGAACAGGAAGACCTTTAACCATATAGCAGTCTTTAATCGCTGTACATAGCCATCTTACAATCGAAGATTTGGAGGATGTCTCCCTGAGAAGGACAGAAAAAGATTTTTATCTATTCTCCAAGGGGCTGTGACCTCTAGATATTTAAGCACTACCCGTCTAACATCTAGAGCAGGGGTAGGGAACCTATGGCTCGGGAGCCAGATATGGCTCTTTTTTTGGCTGCATCCGGCTCTCAGACAGATCTATAACAAATAGTAATGCCTCCGTGTGTCTCTTAGACTGATCACTGGACACAGGCAGCGACGTTACCTCTGCCAACGTCTTTTGTGCGATCCAGGCGCCATCGCTGCCATTGTCTAAGCCTGGGTTAAAGAAAAGAGCTTGGGAGCGATGAGGAGCGATGAGGAGCTGGCTGCAGGGAGCGCAGGTAGGTGACTATTCTTTTTTTTTCTTGCTGTGACTACCTATCTTATAGGAAGCATGTGCTGTAGTTACCTATATATTGGGGGTGCATATGCTGGGGCTACCTATCTACTGGGAGGTATGTACAGGGACTACCTATCTACTGGGAGGCATGCGCATATTGTACCGCTCTTACGGAATAACATTTTAAAATATGTGACTCTTGAAATCAAACATAGTGGGGGGAAATGCATATCCCAATTGGAACTTCCATTCCTGATTTAGCACATCCACTCCCTTGGACTGATCGTGTACTGTCAGGGAGAAAAAGGAGTCCAGTTTGGTGTTTTGACCTGAGGCAAAAAGGTCTGAGGTTTGCCCCATCTCCGAACAATGTCCTGAAAGACTTCCTAACTCAGTAACAATTCATTTGGGTCTATCTGATGACGACTCGGGGAATCCGCCATACAGTTCTCCTCTCCTTTGAGATGAAAAGCTGAAATGGAAAGTACATTTCTCTTGGCCCACTTGCAAATTCTGTCCGAAACTTGGAGGAGCTTCCCTGACCTGGTACCTCCCACTTCTCAATTAAAACACTATGTCACTATGATGGCCTATTTAAGGAAACAGGAAGCTTAAATAGTCTCCCATGCAGCAGCTTGTTCTCTTAAGTTTATGATTCCTTTGTCATTGAGGTAGGCCATCTCCCTTGGACATAGCCCTCTGGAAGTTTTGTTCCCCAGCTCCAGAGACTTGCATCTGTCTGTAGACAGACCACTGGCCATTGTTTCCAAGAAACCCCTATTTCTAGGTTCCTCATATTTTTCCACCATACAAGGGAGATTTTTACTTCTGAAAGAATATTTACTAACCGATCTAAAGACCGAGTTTAATGATCCCATTTCTTCAACAGCCAGCTCAGTAGAGTCCTTGAATGATACTGACTCCAATGGACACACTTTATTGTGGCTTTCATTAGGCCTAGTAATCTCATTATCTTCCTGATAAAGTACACCTGAGATGAAAGGAAGTGATTTACCTGGTTACTAGACATGCTTTCCTTTGTTCTGGAGGGAAGGATTTTTGTACTGACAAGTCCAGGAGTATGCCCAGGAATACTTTCCTCTTTTCTGGGATAAGACATGATTTCTCCCTGTTGATGATCCATCCTAGGTTCTCAATAAATTTCAGGCAGAAATCTCTGCTTTTAGTTAATTTGAACTCTGTATCTTCAATTATCAGAAAGTCATCCAAATATGGAATTACTAGGTGACCTAATTCCCTTGGAGCCGCCACTACCTCCACCATCAGTTTTGTGAAAATATGTGGTGCCGAGGAGCTTCCAGATGGGAGGGCTACAAATTGATAATCTATGACCTGACTGTTGGGGGACTCCATCGCAAACCTTAGAAGGATTTGAGAGCACTGGTGAATAGGGACGTGGTAATATGAGTCTTTCAAGTCCAGAGTACCCATATAAGCATCCTTTTTTGTTATTGTTGTAACTAATTTTAAACTCTCCATTTTGCACCGCATGTATTTGAGCCACTTGAAATTTTCGATTTATAATTAGTCTGTGGGTCCCATTGGTTTTTTTTTTTATCAGGAATAACGGAGAATAGTGTCCTGTTTTAAGTAGAGATCTTGGTATTTAGGTAACCACCCCTAGTCCCATTAATTCCTAGACCTTCTTCCACATGAGTTTTGTAAAGTTGCTGGAATTTTGACTTGATATTATGAATTTTGATGGTGGGGAGGAAATAAGATGTATTTTGCAGTCCTCTTAAATTAATTTTAGTATCCAGCTGTTTTGGGTTACTGACTTCCATTGTGGATTGTAGAAGCCCCCTCCCACTCTGGAGTCATTCATTTTTGTTCTGTTCTGGAAGCAGGGTTGAGGATAAATCTCCTTCCCTTGCCCCCTTTGAGGTAACTCCACCTGCCTCCTTTTCCTTTCCCCCTGGCGGCCGAATATTACCCCCCAGGAAAAGAAAAACTTCCTATCCGGTTCTTCTATTTCAAACCCTGGATCTATGTCTGCAGAACCTACAGCCGAGCATGAGGCCCAGCTCCAGAATGAGAGGGGTAGGGCAGAGAAAAGGAATGCCGGACCCCATTGGAACCAGGCATACATTCTAAATCCTGCCCTCCCCATGATAGAGGAGGAGGCCTCTCATGGTTTCATCTGCAGGGACAGGAAAAACACTAGTGTCAGGGGTAGTGGGAAGGGTTTTTAGCCTCTCTCAGTTTCCTGTCCCTGCAGTCAACCTCCATGTGGTCGTCATGGGGGACGACATGGAAATAGATGATTTAGTGTGGATTTCGGGTGGCACAGACGCAAATTTTGAGACATCATGCTAAAGGTAAACACAGATAATATTTAAAGGTGTATTCCAGGATCCAGGGCCGGTCATGTGATCACCACTATGTTAGGCTGTAGTCGGTTGGTTGCAGTGCATCCAGTATGGCCAGTTTTGTGGTGAAGGCAGTTACACATCAATACTATGGTAACAGAGCAGGGCAGTCTGTTACATCATCACTGGGAGCAGAGCACAAGAGGTAGGAGGAGTTACTGAGAACTAAAGGATCATGGAACTTGTGGTTTCCAGTGGCGGCCACCTTGGTGATAACTCCACCTACTTTAGAGAGGCCATAAATTTTGTAAATCATAAAATCAAACTATTTAAGCTCTGTTTTGTGCCTAATGACGTTGAGTATTGTTGTATTCATTTATTTATATCATCATGGGTTTTTGTGTCAGATGTTCATATTCCTGGAATACCCCTTTAAGATTTACCCATTAGTATGGTGGTGCTCAGATTTCGTTTCTGGATCTTGTGTTGTGGAGTTACAAAGATAAGATCATGGTATCCCCTTAGAGAAAGGAAATATCAGGATACTTTTATTAGCTTCTTTGTGTCATCCAAATCATGAAGTAAACAACATATTGTACAGAGAAATTATAATAAGGAGAAATTGTACTGATGATTTGCAGTTTGAGGGGAACTTAATATGATGAAGGAGAGACTTACGTGCAGACAATATAATATACTATACTACAGAGGGCTGGCAGGCTAAAAAACTACGAGGAGCTTGCAGGCTATATACTACAGGGGCTAGCAGGCTATATACTACAGGAACTTTCAGGCTATATACTACAGGGGCTGGCAGGCCATATACTACAGGGGGCTGGCACGCCATATACTACAGGAGGCTGGCACGCCATATACTACAGGGGGCTGACAGGCTATATACTACAGGGGGCTGGCAAGCTATATACTACAGGGGGCTGGCAGGCTATATACTACAGGGGGCTAGATGGCTATATACTGGGGATGCTGTGACCAATGTATTTCCCACCCTCAGCTTATACTCAAGTCAATAGGTTTTTCCAGTTCTTCTGTCAAAATTAGGGGTCTTGGCTTATACTGGGGTCGGCTTATACTCGAGTATAGACAAATTTTGAAAGATGTTGAAAAACACATCCAGGGAATTAATAGAATGGACCTACTATTAGCTAAGAACAAGAAGTGTTTAGTATCAATCCAGAATTATGGTAATGTCTACTTCTCTACTATGTATAGCAACCAGTTTCCTAATATAAAAAATATTTATAATAATAACATTTTAATAATAATATTAATAATAATAATATACTGCATGAATTATGTACGGTGATAGACAGACCGTTATTTTTAATATTTGAAGATTCACTGAGGACTGGTTATGTTCCACAGGATTGGCGCATAGCAAATGTGGTACCAGTATACAAAAAAGGATCAAATAACGATCCTGGAAACTACAGACCCGTGAGTCTAACTGCTGTGGTGGGGAAAATATTTGAGGGGTTTGTTAGAGATGCTATCCTGGAGTATCTCACTGTGCATAACCTTATAACCCAGCGTCAGCATGGGTTTATGAGAGATCGGTCCTGTCAGACTAATCTGATTGGTTTCTACATGGAGGTAAGTCCAAGACTGGATCTGGGGGAAGCTGTGGATGTTGTATATCTGGACTTTTCAAAGGCATTTGACACCGTGCCACATAAAAGGTTGGTATATAAAATGAGACTGCTGGGAATAGGAGAAAATCTGTGTATTTGGGTAAGTAATTGGCTTAGTGATAGAAAACAGAGGGTGGTCATTAATGGCACATTCTTAGATTGGGTTTGGCGTTACCAGTGGAGTGCCACAGGGGTCAGTATTGGGGCCACTTCTTTTTAATATTTTTATTAATGACCTTGTAGTGGGTTTACACAGTCAAGTTTCAATATTTGCAGATGATACTAAGCTGTGTAAAGTAATAAATACTGAGGTCGATAGTTTAGCATTACAGAGGGATTTGTGTAAGCTTGAGGAGTGGGCATAGAAATGGTTGATGAGGTTTAATGTAGATAAATGTAAAGTTATGCACTTGGGCAATGGAAACAAAAAGTATAATTATGTTCTAAATGGTCAATTACTTAATAAAACTGGAGCTGAAAAGGACTTGGGGGTATTGGTGGATGGTAAACTTAATTTTAGTGACCAGAGCCAGGCGGCTGCTGCTAAAGCAAAAAAAAAATTATGGGATGTATCAAGAGAGGAATAGATTCTCATGATAAAGACAGTTTGTCCTTATACAAATCCCTGGTCAGACCACACATGGAATATTGTGTACAGTTTTGGGCACCAGTGTATTAAAAGGTAGATATAGTAGAGCTGGAACGGGTGCAGAGGAGAGCAACCAGGATTATTAGGGGAATGGAGGAACTAGAATACACTGACAGATTAAAAATTTTTGGATTATTCAGTTTAGAAAAAAGACGACTGAGGGGAGACCTCATTACAATGTACCAATACCTGAACGGACAGTACAAAGATCTTTTTATACCTAGGCCTGTGACCAGGACAAGGGGGCATCCTCTACGCCTAGAGGAGAGGCGATTTTACCATCAACATAGACAAAGGTTCTTTACTCTATGAGCAGTGAGACTATGGAACTCTCTGCCGCAGGAGGTTTTTATGGCGGACTCTATGTACATGTTCAAGAGAGGCCTGGATACCTTTCTGGAGAGAAAAAAAATTACAGGTTATGGGGATAAAACATTTATTTAATTCTTAAAGGTTGGACTTGATGGACTTGCGTCTTTTTCCAGCCTTATATACTATGATACTAAAAAAATATTTTAAAAACTCCATTTACCTATCCTGAATCAGGATCCAGAAGTACACAAAATTATGTAATCAGGTGTCAGATTAATTTCCAAACATGCCCCCACACTTGGTAATAGAATTATCTATCTAGGAACTCCATATTAGATTCTATTGGTTTCTATAAATGTGGCCATGTACATAGACAAGTGTGTGCCATTCCTAACCAAATCTGTTTAATAAAACACAACTGGAATCCAATTAAGTAGTAGAACCATCTCAAGGAGGATCAGAAGGAAATACACAGCATGTGATTTTAATACAAGTGTCACAGTATAGCGTCAGAATACTTTTGATACTTGGGATATTTCAGTTTTTCTGATTTAATAAATTAAGAAAAATATCTACATTTAAATTTTTTTCTGTAAAGATGTGTGCAGAGCAGGGGCATCACTAGGTCGTCAGATCCATGGCTTGTGTCCCAGACCTTTTTGCCTTCGCCCCGAATGTCCCAGGTCAGCAGACACTCATCCCGCTGCCCAGGCAAATTTACCCCCTCTCTTCTGCATCCTTAGGGCATAGATAGTAATGAGCACTGTAGTGGATCTGGGGCATGTTACAGATTTCTTTCGGGGACAATAAAGGGGACTCTGGCTACACTACTAGGGTGTAGAGAACTTCTAAGTGGAGGCTGTGGGGCACATTACAGGGGGTTTGGGGACATTACTGGTGGCTCTTAAGAGATTGGGGAGGCTGTCGTGAACATTACTTGGAGATGTGGGAGACCTCTTAGTGGAGGCTGTGAGGCACATTACAGTGGGATCTGGGAGACACTACAGAGGGCTTGGGGGAACTTTTTTGTGGAGGAAAATAAGGGTCTGTGAGGACTTTAGGGCTGTGGGGGACTTCCTAGTGTGGCCTCTGGGGACATTACTTATTGTAGGTATTATTAGGTGAGGGACTCCTTTATGTTGGCATGATTTGGCAGGGCATTATTTAATTTTGGGTCACATTGAGGGCAAATTAGTTGTGGACCACATTTAGTAAGTATAGATTGCAGTCTAACTTGTTAGTGCAAGGTTAGGGAATATTGGGTGTGTGGCACAATGATTTAATGTAATGTAAAATGAGGCCATATATTTGTCAGGATTTTAACCGGCGTAATGTGGCCTTTCTAGTCGGTTCCCTAACATCATGCTATGTAGTCTGATTATTTTGTCTTTTTGTTCCTGATGTTTCTGAATTACCAGCTGGTGTTTTTACGTCAGCTGTATTCATTTCTATAATCCTATCAGGACTAGTCGGGCACCATTTATTGCTTGTTTTATCATTCAGTATTTGCTAGGTATTGTTGCATTTGCAGCTTATCCTCAGTTCTGTTTTGAATCAATATTTATACTAACTAAGTAGTTTGTTTCTTTGACTGTGGTGAGAGAATCTGTGAAGTTTCTTTTCTCTTATATTCACTCACCACTTTCCTGTCTGTTCCCCTTTGTCCGTTTATTTTCTAGTGAGTGTTTTTGGACCTGTTACCCACTGTTCCTGTCCTCTCTATTGCCCTTATTCCTGCATTCAATCTCGGTTGCGTGTTTGTGTGGTTGCAGGGGTTGCTTGTTTGCCAATTTTTTACTTGCAGCAATTGATTCATTTGGGGTGGCCCGAACACCAGACCCTAGTATCCTTTAGTGCTTTTCCCTACTATGTGAAAAGGTCTTTGTGTTCAGAGAGAGAAAAGTTGTCAGGTCCGGATAAGCTGCAGGAGTAAGGAACAGCTTTCCCTTCCCTGTTTCCCTAGTTCCTGCTGCTCTCTTTATACGGTTTTCTGCTTCCTTGTAAACTGTGACAATACTTTGGCAGGGGCAGTAATTTTAGGCTCATTATGAAGTGTGCAGGCCACAAAGGGGACCTGTGTGTAAACCAGAAAGTGTCTGTGTCAGTTTTGTGTCACAGTGGCACTATGCCCGACAAGACAAAACATGTGACACAATTCTTCAGCATTAACAAGGTGCACCAAAAAAAAATGGTTAATTCTGCCAAAGCAGTGCAGGGGGTGCCAGATTCATGTAGACCATGAGATACATTTCATGAATCTGTCGCACACTGAACACTCCACAGACAAACTGCAATATTTTTGATAAATTAGGCCTTTTTCACATGATTGTATATAGTGGCCATATGCTAGCCATTTGAACAGCCACCAGCATATGGCTGCCTTAGTTGTGCTTTGTGCACGCTATGGTGAGCACACTTATGTATCACTGTGCAGTCACCGGTAAAAAGAACTTTCGCCATAAGTATGGCCAAGCTGCGCAGCTTCTTAAGGAAAGGGGAGGGGTGAGGAGCATTTACCCCTCTACTTCCCCAGCCCAACAGTCCTGGCCTACAGCTTACATGTGTGTGAAAGGGGCCCTACAGTAAAAGATGGAGAGTGTTAGGGGTAGTGGCCATATAACACTGTTAGGGGACCAAGATGTAGGGACAATGAAGAACAGGGATGACATGTGGCTGGATGAGGAGACATGGTGATGCTCGGCCTAAAAGAGAAGACAGAGAACTACTACAGCCAAAGGACATGTCACCTTCAGACACTGGATGTAGTAAAAGGTAGGGATTTCTCCAGTTTTTTCTGTAGATGTAAATATTATACAGTTGTTATTGTCGCTACTACACTTGAAGGGGGTTGTGTAGAGGAATGGGAATTACTGAAAGTTCGGAACATATGCATTGAGGCCCGTGCCTTGGTTGTTTTACAACCCTATCAATGCTCCTGGTGAAGAGTGTTCATAAATGAGCAATAAAAGAACTATTTTGATCTTACCAATGGGCTGCAATGAAACAAAGAGTAAAAATTTAAAGGGATCAAAATACTTTTGGAACCCACTTTATGTAAGTCTTTATGAATCAGTCTGTCTCAGATTATAGAAGAGTACCTCAAACTGGTTAAAGGGAACGTACCACCTTGTATCTACCTATAAAGGTAGATCGGGTGGTAGGTGGATCTATAGGATGTGAGCTAAGCCCTTTTAAGGGCTAATCCTCACTCCCCCGCAATTTTTCTATAAATTTTATTTGCCTAATATTTAAATCTTCGGCGTGCAGCTCCTTGTAGCTGCGCGCCTTGTCTGCAAAACCTGGCATCTGCACATGCACAGAACAGCAGGCCCGGGGCTGCGCAGCTCCGGCTTTGGAGCAGTGACCGCGCAGCTGCAGGCCTGCTGTTCTGTACATGCACAGACGGCAGGTTTCGCAGACAAGGGCCCTGAAGATTTCTGGTAGGAGGATTGAAAATTTACTGAAAATTTACATATTAGGCAAATAAAAGGTATTAAAAAATTGTGGGGACGTGAGGATGAGCCCTTAAAAGGGCTATCCTCATGCCCTATAGATCCACCTACCACTCGATCTAACTTTATAGGTAGATCTATGGTGGTAGGTTCTCTTTAATATTGCTATTTTTAAAGTCTGTAAATTTTCTTTCAAAGAAACAGAAAAGTTATATTTGTCCTTAATTATCATAACAATTTAAATGATTAATTATTTTAAATTAAAAGAAAAATCTGTACTGCTTACCCCTGAAAAACCAATGTACCAGAGTCCACATTGCAGTCAGTTAACTTGTGTTCAAAATGGAACTTCACATTTGAATACTTTTCAGCAGCTGTTAAAGTGAATAATCAATACATATAAATTGTATCTTAAAACTGGGATTCTCCAATGAAAATAAAACATGAACATGTTGTATCTCTAGTTTCCACCAGAGAGGTATAGCAATATAAAAGGAATTTCATATCACTTATAGCCAATAACACTGTGCAAAGAACAGGTGATTGAACGAAAAATGCCGCACTTGCTAAAGGACATACTGTTTTAGTGCATGTTTAGGAGGGGCGTGTGTTATTCATGCACTTGTGTCTTTACCACCTTTCATTGACTTCTTCAAATACTGTGGAAATAATATTTCCCCAGTTTGTGGATGTTCAGTGCTGAACTGGAAAACTATTCCAGCTGTAGTGTTGAAACGAGTACCCATGGTGATTCTCTGCATTATCCTGACCTTGCTTGTATTGGACTTTCAAGGGCAACCATCCTCCTTGGGGGAATCAAATTTCAGAGTTTAGTTGCAATATTCTAGAAATCACAGTCTGGAATGACCAACTTCCATTTTTATGACATTTATCAAGTCAGTGAAAACTGGAAAGATAGGCTGCCATTTAAATAGGGTTTGTCAGCCAATTGAGGAACTTCACAAAGATTCACAGCAACAGCTTGCAGGTATATGAAAGTGTTCTCCTATTTTTAATAGAGTTCTTTTACAAAAAATCTTTTATATATTTATTCTGTGTTTTAGTATACATACAATTTATTAAATAAGCTTAAAATACTGCGATTTTACTCATGTTAGGATATATTGACATAGGACTACAAATGGCCTTTGCATTTAGGAAATTGTGTATTGTTCTCCAGTGTATATAAAATGTGTATGGCATAACTGTGTATTGTGTTTTCAGAGTTGTGTGTAAGTTTCTAATCTTGATGCACCAGTTCTTTCCCCCGGCAATCCCTTCATATCAACCATATAATTTCAGTGTTTTTCTACTTGTGCCATCTTGAAGATTTAATATACCCTTGGTTTTCTTATTCCAATCAAGATTAAACCATGCAATGATTACAGAACCATTGCTCGGATTGCAATTCCTGGGAAGGTTTGCAACTTTCTCAAAAGTTTTCCATATGTAAATATTATGTTTTAATGGACTTCAAAATGTGTGGAACTGTTTTTATACACATTGGGGCAGATTTACTTACCCGGTCCTGTCGCGATCCAGCGGCGCATTCTCAGCCGAGGATTCGGGTCTTCCGATGTCCACCAGGTGTCGCTGCTGCACTGAGTTCACTGGAGTTCACCATCCGTTGCTGGGTGCAGGTAAGTTGCACAAGCGACACATTTTTTTAAAAAAATTCGGTGTTTTTTTTTTTAAATTCCCCCCCCGATTTCCGTCGCATGCATGCCGATGCCGATGCGCCACAATCCGATCGCGTGCGCCAAAAACCCAGGGCTATTCGGCGCAAATCGGGCCCTTAGTAAATGACCCCCATTATTTTATTATGCCCTCTTGTGAAAAGCAACAAAATGGGGCAAATTTTTTAAGCTGTCTGAAAGTCAGAATATTTCTGGTTGCCCATGGCAACCAATCACATCTCCCCTTTAAAATATTCATGAGCACTGGTAAAATGAAAGCTGAGCTGTGATTGGTTTCCATGTGAAACTAGAAATATTCTGACTTTCAGACAGCTTGATAAATCTGCCCCAATAATTCAACAAGTGTGTTTTTTTTCTGTAGGAGTGATTTTCTTTCAATTTAAGAAAATCTACCATCAAAATTAAGCAAAATAAACCAGGAGCACTTACGTGTATATTAAGGCACTAACACTGTGGTAATCTTCTTATATTTGTTATCCATGACTGCATTCCTTCTAAAATCAACTTTTAAATTACATTAATGAAGCAGAAAGGTTCTGGCTGTGTTACCAAAGCACCTCTATGATGTAGCATCATAGGTAATGACCCCCCCCCCCCCCCTCCTCAGCCCTTCTGGCTCAGGAGCCCAATTTTAAAAATTTAGTTTTTGAGGGAATGGGCCATGGATAACAAATATAAGAAAATTCCAACAGCTGCCAGGATCTATAATTAAGTTTCCTTGCTTTATCATTCTTGATTTTGATGGAAGATTTCCTTAAACAATTTTCAGTAGATGGAAAAGGATTAAACAAACAATATGGATAGAAAATTGCAGACTTTCAAAAATGAACGGACTTACCATTAAGTAATTCTTTATTTAAATTTGCTCTATCAACTGACAGGATATACTGTAAAGAAAGCAATAAATATGGTGATTAAAATTGCTTATAAACTGGATCTAAGTAAGACTGCTGATTAAAGGCCATATACAAACATTTAGTTTGATGCACCTGTATTGAGATAATTTCTCATAAATGTAGTCATATTGTCACTTCGAAAAGAAGGACATCTGTCCTTGGATAGTTATGAAGTGATTGCACAAAGAAACAAATAGTTTTTGAATATGAAATGGCCAGGAGTTACAGAATCCAGGTCGTCAGGTGCATCAATAGCCACTACTGCCATAGTATTGCAGTGGTCATATCCAAGGACAACTATCTTGTTTTAATGGACAATATGCATTTGAAGATATATCCGAATAATTAAATTTAAATGCCAAGATGGGAACACTCTAAGTTTATTTTTGTAAATTACTTAATTAAACAGCTTGGAAGAATTTACTAAGAAAATAAATTAATATTTCACTTAAAGGGGTTAGCCGTCATTACACAAAAATTTTAATGCTTGTACATGTCCTCCTACAAATCCCACTTGCGGCACCTTTGGTCCTTTGGCTGTCCATAAAAGTGGATGTTGCTGGGAAGTCACATGACCACTCCGTCCAAAGTCACAATACACGATCCCCACATCGCCACACCAGGCATCATTCATTCATGTGCAGCGCATGGCTCACTGAAGAGAGCATAGAAGTGGAATGCGAGCTGTTGATCAGCATAGAAGGCTCAAGTCGGTGCATGCTAGGGGAGCTAGGCAAGCAGGGGGGACAAAAGACATTGTAACAGACTGGGCAGCCAGAGCTCAGAGGATCTGGAGCCCTGAGGAGGTCGCCCAAGACCTCCATGGAGGGGCATATAAAGACCAAGGAATGATCAACGCCAATGACACCTCTCACTTCTTGAAACAATCTATCTAAGACTGAACTTCTTATTTTTCCACCATCTATAGACTGACTCAACCATGACATCTCATGACATCTCGGTCTGTGGGATCACTATAGCACCGAGGCAGCAGGGCCACTGTCTTGGGGTTGTGATGGACTCTGCACCTCTCCTTTTCACCATATATTCAATCTATTGCTTGGTCTTGCCGCATGCATCTTAGAAACATCTCCAGAATGCGCCCATTTTTGACAACTGAAACTTCTAAAATGCTAATTGTTGCTCTGATTCGTTTAGACTGCTGTAGCTCCCTACTAATTGGTCTTCCACTCACTAAACTCTCTCCTCTACAGCTAATCTTAGTGCAGCCGCCAGGTTCGTCTTTTAGACCAATGCCAATTACTGCACTGCCTGCCCATCTGCTTCCGAATTCAATTCCAAATAATAACCCTAATCCACAAAGCACCACATAATCCTGCACCTCCCTATCTTTCTCATCTCAGTCTATCGCCCAACCCATGCTCTCCTATCTGCCAGTGATATTAGATTAATCGCTACCTTAATTTGAACCTCTCATGCATGCCTCCAGGACTTCTCCAGAGCTGCACCTTTCAGGGACTGACCATCCACGTGGCCGACTGTCCCTTTCAGTGACTGACCCTCCGCGTGGCCATCGGTCCCTTTCAGCTACTGACTGTCCGTGTGGCCAGCATTCTCAGAGCTCAAGTTTACTTTTAGCACAGATGTTTATAAATTTACAGCTGATCTCCGATTGGTTTCCATGGGCAACTGAAACAGCTTTACCTCAGACATATCAGATAAATCTTCCCCACCTCTGTATTCTACTCATTGCATTTAGTAGCCAATCAAAGCAGAAGCAGAACAGCAACCAATCACGACTCAGTTTCCAACTGCCACAGCAGCAGCAGCAGACAATGGCTTCTGTATATGGTGGTTAATAAGTCGGTTTTGGAAAGTGTGGGGTAAAAATCGTCTCAAAACCTGGTCTTAGACGTTCCCTTACTGTGCAAAATTTGGTGCTTGTATATGCGACGGTACGGATTCCTTTAGCGGACATACACACATCCAGCTTTATATATTAGATTATTATTATTATCATTATTATTATACCTCTGTTGAGTTGGTAACCTGAGAGTTGTTCCAGATATTCTCACGAATAGGCCATATGAAGTGGTGAAAAGAGTGAGCGAGGTGAACTACAAAGTCCTGAGGTATTCACCAAAGTTTTGAGGTATGCACATTGTAACCCTTTAGGCGACCATACTCCAATACCACTGCATGCAAGACTGGCAAGACTGGAGAAAGGTTTGAGGTTGAGTAAACAAGATGTCACCTGCGTATAGAAATATTTTAACCTCCTTGTTTCTTACTAACACTCTCCTAACTTCTGAATTAAGGGGGAGGAGGGGTTCTGCCTACCTATATACTGTGAGAAGGCTGTAGTGTTTCACCTCCAGCACTGCTCCGGCAGAATGCACCATTTTTTTTTAATACAGAATTGTGGCGCATATAGAATTGTGTCAGACGTCGGACAGAATTTTGGTGTACGTTCTGACTAAGAGCTAAGACACTCCCCTCTTGGTTTACATTTTTTCTATCTTGTCTATGTCTGCAGCAAGGGCAGGATGGAACACAGAATCCCCGATAGAAAAGTTCTCTTACAGCATGACTGACTGTTCCATGACTTTTGTCTAAGGAGGTCGAGTTGGAAGTCACTGCACATCAAGAGAGGTTCAGCGTGCAGAGGTGTATATACAGTATATGTGTATATATATATGTGTGTGTATATATAAATATATATATATATATATACATATGTTTTATGTGTATATCTGCTGCATGTGTGTTTTTGTGTTTTATGGTGTGTATTTGTATGTATATGTGTGTATATACTATATGCTTGTGTGTATATACAGTATGTGTGTGGATTTGTAAAGGGCTGCGGAATTCGATAGCGCAATATAAATAAAGATTATTTTTATATTCCACATATACTGTATGTATGGGTTCACTGTAAGTGGAGGTATTGTATTAGAAATTAAAACATAGCTTTTATCAAGTCAAATTCTAGACAGGACTGTAATTTCAGACATAATTTGTCCTGATACTTTGTTTCATTGTTGCCTTTAGTAAGCGCATAAACTGTCACTGATATTGCACTTCACTATAAATTGCTGTATACTAAGGCTTACAGTACAATGATGTGAATACAAAACAAAATTATTAAAATTCATAGTGAAGATGTGGGTAGGTTGTACACATCCTCACTATATGGTTGTCTATTAGTAGCTGGTAAGTTACAGACCTATTCCATTGAGTCTCTGTTATACTTTGTTACTTGGTGACTGAGTGGTATTAATATTGTCTGTATTATCACTGAGTAGTTATCGGTATGCTGCAGACCTAATCTATTCAGCCTATTTCACACTTTTTCTACGTAGCTGACTGATTTCCTCTATCCATTTCACACTAAATAATATCTATAGCAGTCTGTGCTAAGCTATGCTTTCCTAGCCACTAATGTAACAACATGATTGACCCTAGGATCCAGTGAGTTTCTTTATTGCCAGGAAATCATCAAGGTTCTTTTAAAATTCGCCAATAAACATATAGTCGTGGCTGTGGGGCGTGCGACGATATAGCCCTGCTTATATCCAAGATCATAGACTCGAAGAGCCACCCTCTGCATCCAATCAGAAGTCAGAACGTCACTAGTGACGTATCTCAAGGGGACAGACACAACCAATCGTGCCATCGTGGGAGGTTCCGGTGATGTTAGGACTCCTCCTCCAAAAATGATGCGATTGTGGTTATCATATTAACTGTAATGTCTTCAGCCACACCCCTACTATCTCCCTGCTCTTATGGTCGGCACCGTTGACATATGGAGGACGCTGGCTCTCAGTAGCCTCATCACTGCTGTGCCACAGAATACCAGCCCACATCCACAGACAGCAAGCGCCACATTTTGACAGGAGGCAGAGGTGCTCCCCTTCGGAACCTTACCTAACCGTACTTTGGTCTGTATGTGTAGTATCTGTTAGATCCCACTTACTTCCGCATCCTGATACGATGGTAGTTGAGGGTATTACTAGATCTTAGATTGTAATTAGAATTAGGAAGGCGTTCTGTCAGTTTTTTGGGTACTTTGGATGCACAAAGAAGTGTATGCTGTAATTATGTTAAATTCATATTGTGAGCTCCTAACAATATGTATAGTTCTATATTCTGGGATAGGCAGATGTTATACAGCCCAATTTTTAGCATTGATGGATACTTCAGAATTTGATAGCGCAATATAAATAAAGATTATTATTATATGCCTTATATACTGTTTGCAGGTATTTATATGCTGTATGTATACTGTACATAATATGTGTGTATATCGTGTGTTTATACTGAATGTATGATCAGAGGGGTCTCAGTGCTGAGCCACCCACAGATCGCGAAATTAACAGAGCAGACAGCTGGGCATAACCTTTCTGCTCCATTAATCTCTATGGAGCTAATGGAAATTGCCGATAAAGATTAATGGAGCAGAATGGTCATGCGCGGCTGTCTTCTCCATTAGTCTGACAGAGTGACGAGGGGCCCGGCGGACCCCTCATTCTTGCCATCCGTGGGGGTCTTAGCACTGAGACCCCAACTGATCAGCAAGTTAGGTCCTATCCTAGCCATAAAAAACAGACATTAAAGTCAGTTTTCCATATCTGAGAATTGGCTCTGTTGTGGGTATTTAACCTACAGATTAAAAAACCCTCTTCACACGTATGCAGTTCTGAAAGCTCAAAAACTTTTAAGAGGACCTGTCACCCAAAATTTCGGCACTAGGAGCTACTAAATAAAGTAACGCTATCTAACACTGCAGCGGGGTACAGTGTAATCATCGGTGTTGCCTCTTCCCCGGACTGCCCCGCTTGCTCCATAGGCAGTCATGCGGCAGCCACCGCCCCTAACCACGCCCCAACCCTCATGAATACGTCGGACAGCTTTGTGAGCAGTCCGGCGATTACACTGTACCCTGCCGCAATGTTAAGCGTTACCGCTATCCTTCTAACACTGCGGCGTTTGTTCAAGCACTAGGAGCTGCTTACTTTAGTAAGCAGCTCCTAGTGCCGAAATTTTGGGTGACAAGTCTTCTTTAAGAATGAGAAAAATTTTATTGACCTGCAGGTTGAGCTAAATGGAACGGAATCTTTTTTCAACGTTATCTACTATGATACCTCTGTTGAATAGTTTTAGTGGAAATTAAACAGCGACAAAATAGATCTTGGAAGGATCAAGTACCTTTTTGCAGTATTAGATAACCTATTGGAATTAACCATAGCAGTGTCAAAAACATGCATTTGCATACATGAAAAATAAAAACAAACAAAGCATATCTGAAAATATAAAATGGTACCTGGTCACGTTTGCCATAGGGTATTGAGTACTTTTTACCATTAACTGGGTGAATCATCCTTGCATACATTGGAATCCCATTGGCCACTATCTGCAATGAACAATCATATAATTAACAAAACTCTATTTACCTTTGCTGCACTACTCCCAATCATTTAAATCAGCCTCTTAAAGGGGTATTCCGGTTACTCAGCATTTTTTAATAAACTAACATGGTAATCATTTCTACGTCTTCTTGAAAATGATTGCTTTTTACAATTTTGCCAGTTTTTTTCTTTGCTTTTATGCACCCTTCCAAGATCTAGAGCTTAGCAGGCTGTTTACATTTTCAAGATAGCACTATCACTTCTGTCTCATACTGTCCCGAAGCTCTGCTGAGTACATGTGCCCTTTGCTGCCTGCTGAAGCATGTGTGCACATTCCAGCTAGCTAGGTAAATGCACAAAGTAGCAGACTACATGGTCGTGGAACAGTTCAACTACTCACCAGTATCATGTCCGCTCTTGCTCTGGCTCACTGTCATGTGATAGAAGGTGATCCAGGTTGGACTGGGAGAATGCTCAATGCACATGTACGACCAGGGCCAGGTCGTAGCTATGGGAAACTGGGAAACATTGGCCAGGGTGTTCCACAAAGGTATAATTTTTACAAGACAATGCTTGGAAACTTTTAATAACATTGTATTATGCATCCTCTCAAGTAGTTTAATACCACAAAATAGATTGCACTTCAATTGTTGTGATCGGAATATCCCTTTAAAGACTACTTTGAGCTAGCTGTATATACAGAGAGCATTATAGAAATCAGAACTTGGAATGTGGCCTCTAGTAAAAAAAATATATTTTGGAATACTTTCTTTTTATTTTATCATTTGAAATATAACTTGCCTCTTAACATGAGAAAAGGGGTTAAAGGACATCTACAACCAGGATCAAGGATTGTAAACCAAGCACAATTACATACTGGTGTGTTCCCCCTCTAGCAGGATCTTCTCTTAGCTTCTTATCCCCTGGTTTTTACAAAAAAAGGCTTTTAAAATAATGCAAATGAGCCTAAGGCGCTAATCTCTATATGTATATCAGACTCCACACCAGTATGTCAGTGTGCTTGGTTTACAATCCTGCTTGGTAGATGTCCTTTAAGCAGGAGTGTGACATACCAGGGCCACTGATCATTTAAGAATCTGAACTGTACAGTTGCCCTAGAGAAGACAATTTTGATGTTAACTACTTCTTAACATCTTCCTCAATATATGTACAGTCCTAAAATGACATTAAGGCAACTGCAAGGTGGTACCATTGAAAATAAGTTTGACACCCCTGACCTTCATGTAGATGCGTTTTTTAACATAGGCTGAATGACCAGTGTTTATAAAGTCATTGTAGGTTTTTCTACCACATTATAAATGCAAATAAATACAAAATTCCATAAGATTGAGGAACCTGGCCCACCCTATGTTGTAACATTGGTCAGCCAGACACACAGAAGCAGAAACCATACCAAAAAATTATGACTACAATGTTCCCCTTCTCTGTTAAATGACCCCGCCCCTCTGTTCCCATAGAGCAGCCTTATGTAATAGACATAGCTGGATAGATATGAGTGATAGATATAGTAGAAGATTGATCAATTGTAGATGGTAGATAGACAAGAACATTGGTTAGACAGATAGGAAATAGAATATATATATGTATATATAGAATGCATTTACCGGTATCTACAGTACCGGACTGTGTATTTCCTGGGTGATAATGAAGAGTGGGTCCCCGGATTGACTTTCTCTGGTGGGCCTAAGGAAACCCAGTCCAACACTGGTTTTATATATATATATATACACTCACCGGACACTTTATTAGGTACACCTGTCCAACTGCTCGTTAACACTTAATTTCTAATCAGCCAATCACATGGCGGCAACTCAGTGCATTTAGGCATGTAGACATGGTCAAGACAATCTCCTGCAGTTCAAACCGAGCATCAGTATGGGGGAGAAAGGTGATTTGAGTGCCTTTGAATATGACATGGTTGTTGGTGCCAGAAGGGCTGGTCTGAGTATTTCAGAAACTGCTGATCTACTGGGATTTTCACGCACAACCATCTCTGGGGTTTACAGAGAATGGTCCAAAAAAGAAAAAACATCCAGTGAGCGGCAGTTCTGTGGGTGGAAATGCCTTGTTGATGCCAGAGGTCAGAGGAGAATTTGCAGACTGGTTCGAGCTGATAGAAAGGCAACAGTGACTCAAATCACCACCCGTTACAACCATGGTAGGCAGAAGAGCATCTCTGAACGCACAGTACGTCGAACTTTGAGGCAGATGGGCTACAGCAGCAGAAGACCACACCGGGTGCCACTCCTTTCAGCTAAGAACAGGAAACTGAGGCTACAATTTGCACAAGCTCATCGAAATTGAACAGTAGAAGATTGGAAAAACTTTGCCTGGTCTCATGAGTCTCGATTTCTGCTGCGACATTCGGATGGTAGGGTTAGAATTTGGCGTTAACAACATGAAAGCATGGATCCATCCTGCCTTGTATCAACGGTTCAGGCTGGTGGTGGTGGTGTCATGGTGTGGGGAATATTTTCTTGGCACTCTTTGGGCCCCTTGGTACCAATTGAGCATCGTTGCAATGCCACAGCCTACCTGAGTATTGTTGCTGCCCATGTCCATCCACAATGTATGACCACATTATGACCACAATGTACCCAACATCTGATGGCAGGATAATGCGCCATGTCATAAAGCTGGAATCATCTCAGACTGGTTTCTTGAACATGACAATGAGTTCACTGTAGAGTATCTTTGGGATGTGGTGGAACGGAAGATTCGCATCATGGATGTGCAGCCGACAAATCTGCGGCAACTGTGTGATGCCATCATGTCAATATGGACCAAAATCTCTGAGGAATGCTTCCAGCACCTTGTTGAATATATGCAATGAAGAATTGAGGCAGTTCTGAAGGCAAAAGGGGGTCCAACCCGTTACTAGCATGGTGTACCTAATAAAGTGGCCGGTGAGTGTATATATATATATATTTCCTGGTCGTCCTCAGGAGGCACTGAATGGGTTAAGTCTATGATCTCCTATTGGACAGAAGATAACAAGTAATTAGCAATAGTGATTGGCAGGCTGACTCCCTATAAGAAAACCCCAAGACAATGAGCACACATGTTTTTTTCTTCTGTGGACAGGAAGTAACTCCAGAAGACATGTTGGTTGAGCTTGGCTCCCTGTCCCACGGCCTGGGTGTCCTTGCCTTTGGGACTGCTACTATTAACCCCTATGGGACTCAGCCTCTTTTGGCCTTAAGGACGCGGCCCCATTCTTCAAATCTGACCTGTGTCACTATAAGTGGTTATAGCTTTGGAACGCTATGAGATATCCAGGGGATTTTGAGATTTGTTTTCTCGTGACACATTGTACTTCAAATTAGTTTAAAAATTTGGATGAAATCTTTTGCGTTTAGTTATGAAAAAAAAACAAATTTGGCAAAAATTTTGAAAAATTCTTTATTTTCAACGTTCTAAATTCTCTACTTTTGATGCAGATAGTCATAGCTCCCAAATAAATTCATAACTTACATTTCCCAAATGTCTGCTTTATGTTGGCATGGTTTATTAAGATTCCACATATTTTACTAGAATGTTATGAGGCTCAGAATTTAGGTATCATTTTTCACATTTTTTGTAAAATCACCAAAACCTGTATTTAGATGGACCTGCTCAACTTCTAATTGACACTGAGAGGCCTAAATAATAGCGAGACTCGTAAATTACCCCATTGTGGAAACTACACACCTCAACGTATGAAAAACCACTTTTAAGAAGTTTGTTAACGCTTTACGTGTTTTATAGGGGTTAAAACAAAATGGAGGTGCAGTCTGCAAATTGTAATATTTTTTCACAATACACCCATTTTGGGTGGAAAATTAAACATTTACAATGGATTAAATGAATAAAGGCTCTACAAAGTTTGTGGTGGTAACCTGCTGTACGGGCGCACGGCCGGGCACAGAAGGGAAGGAGGCGCCATCCAGATCAGATTTGCTATGTCACATTGTACAGGCTATAATTTTTTTCCTTTTTTTTTTAATGTGGACCTATAGGGACTTATTTCTTTTGCCACATGAGATGCACTTTTCTGGTACGTAATTTGGGGGAATCTATAGGCTAATTGGTAGGATTTTATTAACTCTTTGTTGGTGGAGGAAATGAAAATCATCACTTTTCAGGAAGATTTTTATGGGTTTTTTTTTTTGGCCGTTTACCATACCATAAAAATAGTACAGGTGGTCCCCTACTTAAAGGGGTTTTCCAGGAATCAGCATAATTCATATGCAAATGGATACTCAAAATATAAGCTAATGTGTAATTAGTTGTTATTTAAAATTTTGCTTCCCTTAGCAGAAAAATGCTGATGACATAGACTGTGATGAAGAATTAAAATGCTACTGGCCCTTTAATCAGTCCGTTTATTTCCTCCGCGCGGTCCGTCGCAGAACAGAAGATGGCCGCTGGTCACATGTCCACATCACATGTCCTGCACCTGCCTGGGCAGGTCATGTGATCACCACTACGTTTGGCTGTAGTCGGTTGGTTGCAGTGCATCCAGTATGGTCAGTGTTGTGGTGATGGCAGTTACACATCATTACTATGGTAACAGAGCAAGAAAACCTGTTACATCATCACTGGGAGCAGAGCATAAGAGGGAGGAGGAGTTACTAAGAACTAAAGGATCATGGAACCTGTAGTTTCCAGTGGCGGCCATCTTGGTGATAACTCCACCTACTTTAGAGAGGCCATAAAATTTAGTAAATCATAAAATCAAACTATTTTAGCTCCGTTTTGTGACTACTGACATTGAGTATTGTTGTATTCATTTATTTATATCATCATGGGTTTTTGTGTCAGACGTTCATATTCCCGGAATACCCCTTTAAGAACACTCGACTTACATACGACCCCTAGTTACAAACGGACCTCTGGATATTGGTAATTTATTGTACTTTAGTCCTAGGCTACAATGATCAGCTGTAACAGTTATCAAGTGTGTCTATAATGAAGCTTTAGTGTTAATCCTGGTTCTTATGACAACCCAACATTTTTAAAATCCAATTGTCACAGAGACCAAAAAAGTTCTGGCTGGGATTACAATGATAAAATATACAGTTCCGACTTACATACAAACTCAACTTAAGAACAAACCTACAGACCCTATCTTGTATGTAATCTGGGGACTGCCTGTATATTATTTTTATTCTATGGGTCGCCACGATTACAAAAAGACCTCATTTATATAGATTTTTTATTTTTTCCCATTTTTACTGAATAAAAAGTAATTTGGCAAAAATGTTGTTAATTTTAGCATCACCGTCTTTCATATGCATAACTTTTTTATTTTTCGCCTCACAAATCTGTTTAATGGTTTATTTTTTGTGAGAAGGATTGTTCTTTTTAGTGGTCTTATTTTAGAGTGCATAACATTTTTTAAATCACTTTTTAGAGCATTTTTATAGGGTATTAATTGAAAATGATCTTTTTTCTGGAGCTTTTTTTTTTGGGTTTTTTTAACGGGGTTCACTTTGCGGATCTAATAACGATTCTGTTTTATTATGCAGATTGTTACGGACACAGGGATACCAAATATGTGGGAGTTTTGTGTATTTTATTCAATTGTACTGAATAAAAACCAATTTGGAGAAAATCTTGTTCATTTTAGCATCACCATTTTTTCATATGCATAACTTTTTTATTTTTCGGCTGACAAATTTGGTTAGGGGCTTATTTTTTGCGAGAAGAGTTGTTCTTTTTAGTGGGCTTATTTTGGAGTGCATAACATTTTTTAAATTACTTTTTAGAGCATTTTTTTATAGGGTATTAATTAAAAATTATCTTTTTTCGGAACGTTTTTGCGTTTTTTTTCTACGGCGTGCGGGTCCAGTAACGATTCTGTTTTATTATACAGATTGTTATGGACGCGGCAATACCAAATATGTGGGGTTTTTTTTGTGTTTTTGTGTTTTTTATACTTTATTAAGTGTTTTTATAGGAAAGTGACATTTTAGGGACTTATATTTTAATGCATTTATTTTTTATTTATTGTGTTTTTGACTTTTTTTTAATTATACATACTTGAACTTGAACCAGTGATGCTCTGATCACTGGTTCAAGTTCAATACACTGCTCTACAATACTATTTTATTGTAGAGCAGTGTAAACTGTCTGAGCATGCAGGCGCATGCTCAGACAGTTTTCAGTCAGACCCGGAAGGGGGATCCGATCCACAGCGCAAACACCCTTACACGCAGCGGTCATGCTTGACAGCTGACAGCCGCTGCTTCTAGTACCGGTTATAGAACGTCCCCGTGCGCTAAGTATCTAACCCCGGAGACGTACTATAACGTCCTGGTGCGCCTAGGGGTTAAGTAGCCTGTTGCAAAACCGCATGTGTGTACAGGGCCCCTGCACGACACAGGACGCCATCTTTGCGGTATGTTTAACTATGTTATTCTAAGCAAATGTTCCCTGTGTTTACGCCATTTACCTTGTGTCTGTGCTCCTCCGCCTTCCATCTCTCATTGGTTGGAGTCCCCATTGCCGGGCTCACCTGCGCTTGTGCGCATGCGCAGGGCGTTCTGGTAACGCAAGATGTTGTGTAAACGAGGTAAGCGAGCGACATGGGTAGCACTCGGCAGGCAGCAGAGTCTACCCACAGGTAAAGTAAGACGCTGCCAGATTATTGTGAGGCTGAGTTTTGTGAGGGGTGTTCCCCACTGCAGGAGGAGTCATCCTTACTGACTGATTCCAGGGCAGTTATAGAGACCGCAGAATCTGATAAGGACATTGAGTTATCTCTACTCCTCATGATTTAAAAACCTGACAAAAAGTCAGACACTGGTGTCAGATTTATAACGATCTATAAATTAGATCCTCAAGTGTCTGCTAAATGGAGTCGGTTCGGAAGGTGAACCTGTCTCTAGCTAAACTGGCCATGAATTCTGTTTTTCCTGCAGAGTCCACTCTGCTAAGAGATCCTCTGGATAGGAAGATGGACGCTTGCATAAAACGATTTTACACTCTGTGAATTTATGTAAATCTGCTTTATCCTCTGTGCCTGTGGTGAGAGCGCTCAGAATATGGCTCAGTCAGCTGACTAATGACATCCAAGATGGTGTACTAGGAGGTGAACTCCTGAGAGACCTTCCTATGTGGAAATCTGCGTCTGTGTTTTCTGTGTGGCACATAAAAGGATGCAGTTATACAGCTTCAGCTAATCTAGGTCCTTATGCATTAAAATTGTGCTTGGTGATATTCCTGCTAAATATAATTTTTGCAATTTTCCTTATCAGCCTTTCACAACTGAAAGAAATTCTCAAAGGGCTTAATGACGATAGATCATTTTCCTAGATCCAAAAGGAGATGCAATTTCAGGTTCTTTTATCCTAGAGAACCGAAATGGCCTCAATTCAAGAGGAATTTCAGGTTTGACAGAAGGAATAACAGAGGGTGTTGCTGTCAGTCAATGAAATCTCAGCCTGAATCTAATAATAGGAATGATTCCTGGCGCTTGGCCTGGAGATTGTCCCTCCTTGCCCACATCTGGGCTCAGACTTCATCAGACACCTGTGTCACCTCTCTAATTGATAGAGGTTATGCAATAGAGCTGAAGAGTTTTCCTCCAGACAGGTTTTACCTCAAACTTGCCTCCTCTCAGGTGGTTCCGGATGTCATCCAGGAACGGTCTCCAAAGAGGCCTTAGCACCAGTTTCTTTCCATCAGCTAGGTTCAGGCATTTATTCCAGGGTCTTTCCAGTACCAAAGGCCGGCGGTTCAAGGCTTGTGATAGACCTCATCTATCTCAACCAATATTTAGTGAAGAAGAAATTAAAGATGGAGTCGATTCAGACAGCTGTCATCATAATTGCAGAAAATTGTTTAATGTAATGGCAACAATAGATCTGAAGGAGCCATATCTTCACGTTCCAATTCTTCAGAGCCACAGGAGATTCCTGCCAGTAGCCATTCAACAGAAATATGTAGTCCTTCATTGTCAGTTCAAATGCCTCCCATTCTGTCTCAGTTCTGTGCCCAGAGTCTTCACAAAGGTGGCAGTTGTACTTTCAGCCTTCCTTATAATCCAGGGATTTCATGTGGTACCATACTTGGATGACTGGCTCCTGAGCTCCCAGACAGATGACTTGATGAAACAAAACCTAACTGTGGTCCTGAAAGCCTTCAAGACTGTGGGTTTCTAATAATACTACTAATAATAATGGTTCTTTGTATAGCGCATACGGATTGCGCATCGCTATATGGAGCTTGCGCATCGATCCCTGTCCCCAATGGGGCTCACAGTCTAGTCAACCTTCCAGTGTGTTTTGGAGTGTGGGAGGAAAACAGCGGACCCGGATAAAACCCACACGAGCCCTGAGGGAGCATGCAGGCTCTTTGTGGATGTTGACCTGGATGGGTCTTGGATCAGGTCCCGAGTGCTGCGGGGCTGTGGTGCTGGCCACTGAGCCACCATGCTGCCTTAAATCAATAGGAAGATCCTGTCCACTTGCCAGAAGTTCTAGGGGTTCATTATCAACTCTGCGACAATATCCTCTCCTTATCATCTGCCAGAGCCATCAGTCTGAAAAAAAAAGGTTTTTCTTCCAAGATCAACAATGCAAAAGGCAATGTCCGTTTTAGGGGTGCTAACCATGGATGCAGTGCCACGGGTGTATGCTCACATAGCATAGCTACAATTGTCAATCCTCTCTCAATGGTCAAGGAACCTGTATTTTCTAGACAAACTAATGATTGTTCTAGTACAAGCTACCCAAGGGCTTATCTGGTGGTCCAGAAACCCCTGGAAAGGGAGGTCACTCCAGTATGTGGAACCTATAGTCCTCACGTCAGACAACTCCAATTTGGGCTGGGGTGCCCATATAGGCTATCAGAGAAAATAGTCTTTGCCAGAACAGAGCCAGCGAATCTGAAGGAGCTGAAAGCAGTCCATCTAACCCTCCTTTACTTCCAAGGCTTTCTCCAGAACCAAGAAGTCCTGATCCGTTCAGACAATCTAACAGTAGTCTGTTATATAAGCAAACAGGGGGCACAAGGAGCAGTTCTCTATCCTTGGAATGTATCGAGCTGATTTCATGGGCAGAAAAGAATATCCAGACTATTTCAGCAATCCATCTCAGAGGAGTATTGAATATAAGAGTCACAATCTGGTCATTCCCCGTTGAATGTTCTCTAAACAAGGAAGTTTTCGGTCTAGCGGTCCAGAAAATGTGGTTACCCCAGATGAATTTGATGGTGACAAGTAAAAACTCCCAACTTCCAATAATCTGCTCCCTAAACAAACAGTAGAATCTGTTGCTGTGGATTCCCTCTCAGTCAGCTGAGAAAAATGGTTCCAGTACGTGTTTCTACACTACCAGCTCATTCCGAAGGTTCCTCAAAAGATCGAGAGAGAAAACGCTTGTGATGGCCATAATACCCTATTGGCCAAGAAGGTTACGTTTCTCTCTGCTCCTAGACAGGTCAGAGGGAAAATTCTGGAAATTGCCCCTCTGCAAGGATCTGTTACACCAGAACGGTCTCCTTCACCTCAACCTGGACTATCTTCGCCTTACGGCTTGGAAGCTGAAAGGGGGAAACTGAGAAAATCAGGATTTTCAGAGGAAGTATTGAATACATTATTTACTTCTAGAAAACCAAAAACTGGTGCTCCATGAATAAACCTCTACTACTGCAGTTCCGTCTCAGTTACAATTCCTTCAGGATGGCCTGAAAAAAGGATTGAAATTCAATACATTGAAGGTTCATTTTATGGCCATAAATTCAACCATGGGAGGAATCTTTTCTGAGAACCTGCTTATCAAAAGATTTTTCAGAGGTCTTAAAAGAATCAAACCCCTGGTTTATTCTCCACTTCCATCATGGTACCTGTCGGTTATCCAAAAATACTTAGCTCAGAAGCCTTTTGAGCCAATCCAGGAGATAGCCCTACATCTTCTCCCCTGGAGAATTGTATTTTTGGTAGCCATCTGCTCTGCTCCCAGAATAAGTGAGATCCAGGCCTTCTTGTGTAAAGAGTCATACGTGAGAATTATGGACGATTTTTTGACCCTTCGTACAATGCCAGGTTTTCTTCCCAAGGTTCCCTCGCAGTTAGCCTTGAACGAAGGAAGGAGTCTTCTAATGAAGAACAAATAAGACTACTGGCTCTAGACATGAAGAGAGCAGTGCTATGCTATCTGCAAAAAATTGATTCCTTAGACAGAAGCTTTATTCTTTTGCAATTCAGAGGTCCTAACAAGGGCAAAAGGGCAAGCAAACCAAGCTTGGCAAAGTGGAGCAAAAGTGTTATTTCTTTATGTTACCAGCTTGAGGATATTCCTTCCCCATTGAATTTTAGAGCACATGCAACCAGATCAACAGCTGATGGCTGAGATGGCGCAGATTACACTGGACCAGATATGTAAAGCCGCAGTCTGGTCAAACCCTTCAACCTTTGTAAAACACCCCGGTCTGGATGTAGGCTCCGGGGACAAGGGGCCCTGGGCAAATGCCCAGTTTGCACCCCCTAACACTGACCTTGGTGCTGCTACTGAGTCTGAAGTTAAGTGTCAAACTATACCACCCTCTATGGTAAAGAAAAGAGACAGAATTTTTTAAATAAATATTTACCTTGTCTTCCAAGTCAACAGCTTTGAGAGCTTGACGACCTCTAAAGGACAATGCCAAATTAATGCTTCTTCCGCTCACACTTTTAGCTGTTCTTATATCTATTAAAGAAATAAAAATTGTCAAACATAGAATTAATGTAACCACTATAAAAGAAGGTTATCAGAGCCTGTAAGCACTGTAATATTAAAGGGGTTTTACGCTTGTAACAAGTAAAAAAAAAATGCCCTTCTTTAAATTAACCATATTTTTGTTTTACCTGCTTGTGGCTAGTTGTTTGTAAAAAATTTTACGTTTTTATTCCTGATGGCCCTGGACCACCTTGCTCTGCATAATTCTCTGCTCTCATTGAGCTGTCTGTATGCACACACACTATATGCGCAGCATAACAATTAGCTTTGTGCCAGGAAGCTACAACTAGCGGTCATGCACGTCTATATTCTACGTCCGTAGTGTGGATGTGTGACAAATTTCCATACATGCATTCAGCGCACAAGCTCTCATGTGTGTGGCATACAGGCGGGTGCATACACATCAAGTTTGAGTAAATGAGCAGCCATGCAGCAGAGAGGCCTATGCACGCACGTGAGACCGGATTCTACATTAAGACATTACCAGGGAGATTAGTTTTAAACAATCCTTTGCAAAAAGTAACAAATTATTTATTTACCTCTAAACCAGCCAGGAATTAAATAAAAAATATAAATAAATTAGTCAATGTTATTATACTGGTTGATAAAAGCAGATTAAGGCTATATTTACACAACGTTGTGTCCGCCGTACCGTAGCATGACGGGCACACAACGACACCGCGGCCATAGCTATGTATGGTACGCAGCACCGCATTCCGGGGAAAGATAAGGCACGTCCTATCTTTCTTCCGGCTATGGGACGGTACAGAGACGCACATGTGCAGCTCCGTACAGATACCGTATGGCAATGTGCACCCATTGCTGTCTATGGGGGCGTATACACAGTGTACATACGTTGGCCGTTTATACATCCCCCATATGGGGCCTGTGAATGTAGCATAAGGAGAATAGTCCACATTTTTTAAAGTATTTGCTCCAGTTTTGTGTCACAGCGGTACTGTGTCCAACAAGCCAGAAGAAATGTGCACCTAAAGGGGTGTGTTAAAGCTTAGTTTGCGCCATATTTATTACTGACAGGTGCCACAATTCTGTCTGTGCCACAATTCAGCAGCATGAACAATGTGCACCAAAAAAATGGTGCACACTTCTGGAGCAGTGTGGGGTGCACCTGATTAACCCCTTAAAGGAAACCTACCATGAGGAATCTACTGTGAGAAGTAGATCTGATGGTAGATTCCTCCTGCATGCCTCTGCCCTAATGTGTAATTTAATAATCCTGGAACCAAACCTAACTCGTTAACAACTTTATTTTAGTAATATTAACCCCTAGGCGCACCACGACGGCCCTGCGGATACATGCTAAGCGCACCGGGACATAGTATAACGTCCAGCTTCTGGGATCGGCTCACGAACGGAGCCGGTACCAGAAGCAGTGGCTGTCAGTTGTCTATCACAGCTGACACCGCGCTGTTACACCCGCAATCGGAGCCAACTCCGATCGCGGGTGTTAACCCCTTACACGCCGCGGTCATGCATGAATGCGGCGTGTAAGGGTGTTTCTGCTATGGATTGGATACCCCGTGCGTATGGATCGGATCCCCCGTGCCGCTTACCGGGGGATCTGATCCTCTTCTGGGCAGCCCCGAAATCTGCCATGTGCTCCGGGGCTGCCTGATGTCCCTGCCAGTCAGATTACTTCCGGGTCTGACTGTAAACTGTCTGTGCATGCTCTGCATGCTCAGACAGTTTACACTGCTCTACAATGAAAAAGTATTGTAGAACAGTGTATTGAACTTGAACCAACGATCAGAGCATTGCTGGTTCAAGTTCATGTAAGTATAAGTAAAAACCTGTAAAAACACTAAAGTTAACACATTAGAATAAAAAAAAAATAAATACATAAAAATATAAGCCCCTAAAATGACATTTTCCCATAAAAAGAACTAAAAAGAACAACTCTTCTCGCAAAAAATAAGCCACAAAATACACAAAACCCCCACAAATTTGGTATCACTGCGTCCGTAACAATTTGCATAATAAAACAGAATCGCTATTGGACCTGCAAAATGAACCCTGTAAAAAAAAAACTCAAAATTGCTGCGAAAAAAGATAATTTTCAATTAATACCCTTTAAAAAATGCTCTAAAAAGAGATTTAAAAAAGTTACACACTCTAAAATAAGACCACTAAAAAGAACAATCCTTCTCGCAAAAATTAAACCCCTAACCAGATTTGTAAGCCGAAAAATAAAAAAGTTATGCATATGAAAGTCAGTGATGCTAAAATTTACATTTTTGCCTAATGACTTTTTATTCAGTAAAATGAAAACTATATAAATAAGGTCTTTTCGTAATCGTGGAGACTCATAGAATAAAAATAATATACTATTTTTATGGTATGGTAAACGGCCAAAAAAAAAGTTCCTAAAAATTGATGATTTTCATTTCCTCCACCAACAAAGAGTTAATAAAATCTCACCAATTAGCTATAGATGCCCCAAAATTATGTACCAGAAAAGTGCATCTCATGTGGCAAAAAAGTAAGCCCCTATAGGTCCACAATAAAAAAAACTAAAAAAAATTATAGCCTGTAGCAAATCTGATCTGCATGGCGCCTCCTTCCTTCCTATGCCCGGCTGTGCAGGTTACCACCACATATAGGGTATCAGTGTACTCGGGAGAAATTGGGTATCAAACTTTGTGGAGCCTTTTTTCATTTAATCCATTACAAATGTTTAATTTTCCCCCCCAAAATAAATGTATTGTCAAAAAATATTACAATCTGTAGACCACACCTCCATTTTGTTTTAACCCCTATAAAACACCTAAAGGGTTAACAAACTTCTTAAAAGCGGCTTTTCATACGTTGAGGTGTGTAGTTTCCATAATGGGGTAATTTAGTCTAGTTTATTCGAGACTAGCTATTATTTAGGCCTCTCAGTGTCAATTAGAAGTTGAGCAGGTCCATCTAAATATTAGTTTTGGTGATTTTCCCAAAAATTTTAAAAATGGCACCCATATTCTGAGCCTCATGAACATTCTAGTAAAATACGTGGAATCTTAAAAAACCATGCCGACATAAAGCAGACATTTAGGAAATGTAAGTTATGAATTTATTTGGGTGCTAGGACTGCATCAAAAGTAGAGAATTTAGAACTTTGAAAATAAAGAATTTTTAAAAAATTTTGCCAAATTAATTTTTTTTCAGAACTAAACACAAAAGATATCATCCATTTTTAAACTAATTTGAAGTACAATGTGTCACGAGAAAACAGTCTCAAAATCCCCTGGATATCTTATATTGTTCCAAAGCTATAACCACTTATAGTGACACAGGGCAGATTTGAAAGATGGGGCCGCGTCCTTCAGGCCAAAATAGGCTGAGTCCCGTAGGGGTTAACTGCAGAGACTACTTGGGCGTGTTATTGCTTTAGCTTGGAAGCTAAGGATATAAAATGCCCAAGTAGTCTGGCCTGGACTAGCCTGGCCAGACTAGTAGCTCCTGTAGCCTCTACAATTAATTAGCACATTACTAAAATATATATTTTTAACAAGTTACGGTAGGTTAGGGTGGACTCCCCTTTAAGGAGGCAGCCAGTTTGTACATTAACCCCTTAAATAACTTCGTTCATTTTTGCGTTTTCATTTTTCACTCCCCAACTTCAAAAATCTATAACTTTTTTTTCTTTTTCAATGTAAGGAGCTGTATGAGGGCTTGTTTTCAGCTTAACAAATTACAATTCATAGTGACAGTATTTACTATTCCATGCCGTGTACTGGGAAGCGGGAAGAAAATTCTGAATGCAGTGAAAATGATGAAAACATATTTGCACCATTATGTTGTGGGCTTGGATTTTACTGCATTCACTGTGCACCACAAATGACATGTCTACTTTATTCTTTGGGTTGGTAAGATCACTGAGATATCATATTTATATAGGTTTTATAATGTTTTCATACATTTACAAAAATTAAATCTTCTGGCACTAATAACTTTTTCATACTGCAGTGTATGGAGCTGTGGGTGATGTCATTTTTTGCGACTTTTGATTACATTTTAAGTGCTACCATTTGGAGGACTGTATGACCTTTTGATCACTTTTTATTGAATGTTTTTGCAAAATGGTTAAATGCTGGGAATAACCATTATTATATTTTGAAACATTGGACATTTTGAGATGTAGCAATACCCAACATGTTTATGATTTTTATTGTTTATTTATATTTATATCAGTTCTAGGGAAAGGGGGTGATTTGAATTTTAAGGGTATTTAATTAAAAAAAAAATTGGAAGTATGGGAATTTTGGACATCATCTATTACAATGTGCAAATTGCACATCGTGATAGATAGCCTAAAACATGACAGCCTCGGGTCTTTGTATTAACACCCGATCATGGGTGTTAGCAAGCCATGAGCCCTCTTCATACTCCCCTTTTCGCTGCTGGACATTCAGGAACGTCCAAAGGCTCAGCCCTTTTTTCTTAAATCTGACCAGTGTCTCTTCCTGTGGTAATAACTTTTCAACACTATGGGGGTCATTTACTAAGGGCCCGATTCGCGTTTTCCCGACGTGTTACCCGAATATTTCCGATTTGCGCCGATTTCCCCTGAATTGCCCCGGGATTTTGGCGCACGCAGGCCGAACGAAAACCCGACGGATTCGGAAAAACCGTCGCATTTAAAACAAAAAATCTGTCGCCGAGCTTGCACTTACCTTCACTCAGCCCGAGCCGGTGAACTCCAGCGCGTTCCAATGCTTTTCAGTGCAGCAGCGCCAACTGGTGGACGGCGGAGGAACTACCTTAATAAATCCCGGCCGGACCCGAATCCAGCGCAGAGAACGCGCCGCTGGATCGCGAATGGACCGGGTAAGTAAATCTGAGTGATTTTGAGATTGTTTTCTCATGACGCAATTCTAGTTTATGTTAGTAGTGTATTTTCCCTGATCAGTTGGTTTCTTGGGGGTAAAAATTCAAGAATTTCGGAAAAATTTGAAAAAAAAATTACAATTACAGTTTACAGTTTTTGTTGACCAATTTAGCTCGGAAGTGCCCTATAGAGGCTCGGAAGTGCCCTATAGAGTGCCCTATAGAGGTTTAGAAGTGCCCTATAGAGGTTTAAGTAATCTAAAAAAGATCTCCAGCCCGCTGATGCACTTTACGTCCGAATCACGGTAAGACTACTCATTACTCTTTTGAAGTGGATTTCCCTGGATGTTGCATAATCG